>NC_137203.1:33819309-34042029 GCF_960531495.2 Zeus faber
GGAGATAGGCAAAGCTCTGGAGGTACGAAGAAAAGTTATTGAGGATGTTGATGACGACAGCATTGTCTCTTTAACTTCAGACTGTCAGAGGATCATCAAAACAAGAGGATATGATGATGTGCCCCTGTCAGTTGAGGAACGCCAGTTTCCCCTTGCTTATTCCCTGGTAGTTCACAAGAATGCAGTGATGGTGGAGCGCATTCTTCATGCAATTTATGCACCTCACAACATCTATTGCATTCACTATGACAAGAAGTCGTCTCCTGCTTTCATCAAAGCCATGAAAAACCTTGCGCACTGTTTCCCCAACCTGTTTATTGCCTCCAAACTTGAGTCTGTGGAGTACGCTCACATCACTAGGCTCAACGCAGACCTTAACTGCCTCTCTGACCTGTTGAAGTCAGAGGTAAAATGGGAGTATATTATTAACTTGTGTGGCCAGGATTTCCCCCTTAAATCAAACTATGAATTAGTCACAGAGCTCAAGAAGCTCAATGGAAGCAACATGCTGGAGTCCAGCCGACCCAGCGAGCTGAAGAAGCAGCGCTTCCTCTTCCAGCACGAGTTGAAGAACATGCCTTATGAGTACCACAGACTACCTGTCAAAACCACAAGGCCCAAGGACACAGCTCCCCACAACATTGAAGTTTTCATCGGAAGTGCATACTTTGTCCTGTCACGGGACTTTGCCGGTTATGTGGCTAGCAACCAGGTGGCCATGGACTTTCTGGGCTGGTCCGCAGACACATACTCACCAGATGAACATTTCTGGGCCACGTTAGTGCGGATTCCCGGGGTTCCAGGCCACATTCCCAGGTCGGACCCTGATGTTACTGACCTGCAGAGCAAGACGCGGCTGGTGAAATGGAATTATCTGGAAGGATTGCTATATCCCCCCTGCACTGGCATCCACATGCGTAGTGTTTGCATCTATGGATCAGCAGAGCTCCACTGGCTGTTGAACTATGGCCACTGGTTCGCCAACAAATTTGATTCCAAAGTGGACCCAATCCTTATAAAATGTTTGGAAGAGAAGCTGGATGAGAAGAGGCGTTACAGAGGGAACATGTTATTGAAATGACAATTTTTTTTTTTTTACAGCAAAGTGGAAAGGTTGTGGTGGTATCTGCAGGTTTTGGCTGTACTGTCAAAATAGGATTTTTCTCTTGCAAAAAGAAAAAAATCAGGTTCTGTAAAAACCAAACTTTCTATTCCTCCATTATTTTTTAAATTTTCACAGCAAATACATTGAAAACAACTAGTGCCTATTTCAATAATGCGAATAGTGGTACTACAAATAATCTGTCTGCAGCAGACGTTCTCACGTATGCTGCATTCCATTGAAGTTGGCACTTTACAAGTAGATCAATCTAGCCACATACTTGGAAATGTGTAAAGGAATAGCCATTTAAGTTAGAATTCCAATTTGTAATTTCAGAGCAGTTTGTGCCTGAGTTTGCAGAGATAAAAGACCTAATGAAACAGCAACATCGCGGCACAAACCATTGACTGTGAAGTTCCCTTTGCATTGTTTGTTATTTGAAAACATGACTAACTTCAATCGAAACAACGCTGTGTTTTTAGTTAATGTGCAGATGCTTATAGAATTCACAAGCCAAACAAAAGAAATTCAAATTTCACTGTGTCAGTTCAGATCTTTCATTCTGTTCAGCCAAATTTTGTCACTGCTGTTTTTTGAATAATCACATTTACTGCAGGTATCCATGTGTGGCAGTTTCACCTGCCACACACCGCCTAGTGGCATTTTCAGAGCCCTCTGACACAGGCATGGGGTTGGAAAGTACCAGTTTATTATAGAGTGGACAAAATGGAAAAAGCCTGGAGCAGATGCAAAACATATAATAAGGGATCCTCTCCTGTGTGTGTGGGGTTAGGGGTTTTACCTGTTGCTTGTTGATTACTCTAACGAGCAACAGACGTACAGCCACCTTGATCCTGGGCCCAATTACCCAGATCCAAGACATTGTGGCTGCTTAAACCACACCACCCCCACACCACACCATGTTGTCCCCAAACAAAGGCAATAAAACACATAGCTCTGAATTTTGCACTTCCCACTTGGACCTACCGGTTTCCAACTTCAGATGGAATCAGCAATATACCTTCTACCTTACATCTTCGTTCTTTGCTTTTAAGAGATAATGGGAGATGCCTGTGGTGTGGGGGTGGTGTGGTTTGAGCAGCCACACCTGTTCTGGGTCCAGGGAATTGGGGCCCTGGATCAGTGTCATTGATTGGTCTAACAAGCAACAGGTAAAACCACCATCCCTACTCACACATGAGAGGAGCCCTCGTCATGACATGCTGTCCATCTGCTCCAGGGCTTGTTCCAACTAGCCCCCTCTCTGCAATAAATAGGTATGTTCTCAACCCAATCATGTGTCTCTGTGCCGGAGGGCCCTGAAAACACCACTTGGGTGGCGTGTGGCAGACAAAATTGCCACAATCCCCATTAATGAGACGTGAAACTTGAAATACCAGCCATATATGTCACATATGTCATTATGTCCAATGAGGGTTTTAGAACACAATAGTTGAGGGGAAAAAATGTGCAGCACCAAAGACCCATTTGTTGTTACTTTTATTTGTTACATAATTAAACACCTTATTGAGATGGTAGTGGATTTTATTTCTAATTCCGGAGGTCAACCCACTCTGAATGTTGACATTTGCTATTTCTCTTGATTAATTTATTTAAAAATAAATGTAATATAGCGCACATTGTTTCTAATGCATTGATTATATTTCATTCAACAGTATCTTTTATTAAGGAGGAGTTTGTTTTTAAAAATTGACATGTTATAATCTGTAGAGTCTGGAATTAGCTCAGCAGTTAGGCAATACAATATTGCATTGCCTAACTGCAATTGGGCAATTATACAACAATAGAGCAGGGGGATAACCAATATGTTTGGGGATGGTAGCTCAGGCGGTAGACCTGGTGGTCTAGTGATCCCAAAGGTTGCTGGTTCAGGCTCCTCCTGCTAGCATGCTGTAGTGTCCTTGAGCAAGACACTTAACCCCTAATTGCTCCTGATGGCTGTGTCCGTCAGTGTTTGAACAATTGTAAGTCCCTTTGGATAAAAGCGTCTGCTAAACGTAATGTAATAATGTTTAGCGAATGTGCTCTGTGAATATTTTTAGCAACAGTTTTTTTTGTTCTGTTCCTGTGTTACTTTGTTTACACAAAGTTACGGTTTAAAACCCCTCTGGCTTATCCCAGGCTTCTCTCCAACATGCATGGCCGGTAATAATAATACATAAAATGTAAGATTAAGGAGATTGGTGTTGCCAAATATAAATCCAGTGGTCTGGATTTATATTTGGGCGAGTAGACCATCCATAACTGCTGCTCTGCTTTGACAGGCTGCAGAGAAAACCCAGGAAAAGGCAAGTGTTGTCTCTCGGAGTCTGAGTTGGAATTATTTTTCAGTTGAGAGAGACTGTGCAAAATTATTTTTGAACACACACCTGTTTTAAGATGTATCAACAAAAATAATATAAAATACAAAAATGTGCACAGGGTAAAAGTAAGATAATAGAGTACATATTTGCCAATTTTGGTGGGGTAAATATTAAACAATGTCCTGTCTTCTACTAAGCAGTCGGGTGACTTCCTGGCACCAGAAGTATCAAATAGACTAGATGAGCTGTAGATCTAGTGGTATTGAGATCACAACGTTTTAGCCACTGTGGCTCTAAAAGTCTTGAGCTGAGAGAAAACAGCTGTTTTAACACCCACTGATAGCGGACATGCTTTTTGTTTGTTTTGTTTTCCACTCTGGCCTTGATTCCTGTAATGGAAATGTCACAGTGCCTGCTAAAAGGATGAATAAATCTTGCCACACCCTTATAGGTGGACACACAGTAAACCACCCCCTTCAGATCAAATTTACCTGGACGAGAGTTAATCACAGCCTGCCCATGAGCCTGTTTAACATTAGTTTGTCGTGAACAATGAGCTTGATTCATCTGTCATTCGGCGCACAGAAGTTGTGGAGACAGGTGAAATTTGAATACTGCCCCTCACCCCCGACTGCCTGACTGCTTGTCTGTCTATCTGCAGGTTGACAGCGAACAATAAGCATCATTCTTTCTCTATGGCTTCGGTATGTTGGACGGAGACCAAGTTGATCTGCAGTAGTTCTCCAGTCCGTTCTCAATGAGGCCGTTAAGAAGTGCAATTTCAGCTGTTCTATTTTTTTTTTTTGGTCCCAATCCCAAATCCCTTCAATCTGCCCCACCCTTGTGTATTATAATTTGTATCGTCATCAAAATATTGACACTTTTATCAACATGAATCGCTTATAACTTACACTTTATTGCTTACAGCTATTACTCATCATTCCAAACATAATTGTGCAAACCTATACCACTGGTCAAGTCAGTTCACCTTGGCAGTTGTTCATTTGATTATTTTCAATGTGTTTCATATGTATTATTTCCAAAGAGTTTTACTTACTCCTTCGCTACTTAAAAGGCTTTTTTCAAATCTTTCAATGTTCAAATGAACTACCTTTATCAGGCACAAGCAAATATTTGTCGTAGATATATTTATAACTTAGTATAATAATAACAAAAAAAACTGGTGTTGAAATTTGACTTTTAATTTAGCAAGCAAGCTTAGCCTTCGCAAAACTTCACCCTCTACAACGAATAGGCATCAGATGTCCCATGAAATACTGATATTTTGACCCCTTTCAGATTGTAATGTTATTAGTGACTTGAAGGCATGCAGGTCATTTGATAAACATCACATGGACTTAGAGACTTAGAGAGGAACCTGCATTCTTAAAATTAATAAAACAAATAAATACAATTTAAGCGTGTCAGTTCAGATCTTTCATTCTGTTCAGCCTCATTTTGTCATTTCACTGATGTTTTTTGATTTGGAAATCTGCAGTGAAAGTAGACTCATTAAATTGTCTCAGCTTCACTCTTGGAAAGAAATGTTTATGTTGTCCATCTTGAAGCGCTCTATCTGTAGCACTCTCGAGCCAGCTATTTGAGTAGGAACGTAATCTTACTAATATGAATTCACTATAGATATCCCCACCATTTTTATACATCGCAAATTACATGCATCCTAATTATGATTTTATAAGAAGTGTTGAAGCCAATGCAGGAGTAGTTTAATGGTTGCTCTGATGTCAGAAAAGGAGAAAAAAAGAGCAATAGAGTCAATATTTTAGGATATCAATTGCTAAGTTTTACTTCTTTGTATGAGTGTTTTGGTTGTGATTTAAAAAAATGGTTGTTCCGTAAAGAGGATATTAAGTTTTTAATTTTTCTGTTCTCTTCTGGCTTCCATTCCAGTGACGATTCCAACCACATTAACCCAGACCTGGAGACTAATTGGTCCCACTTCAAAGTCCCAAGTATGGGCTCCAGCACCTTCTGTGCCCGGAAAAAATCTGAATATATTTATTGGAATTTGCCTGGACAATAATTGGTTCAAATACAAAATGTGCTTGTTTCTCCTATGCTACACTTTCTTCTAATGCATTCTGTCTGGGTTAACAGTTACAGAATAATAACATAAGGTTGCAGGTAAAAACATTTTAATCTCAGTCAGTGACAACGTGGTCCTCTCTCTGCCACAGCGCAGTAGCAGGGTGTTAGTCAGTCAGCAGGTCAGTTAAGGATTTTTTATTTTTCGTATTTACACAAAGAGGAGAGGCGGACAGGCTCCGTAACAATGGGAGGTAGTTATGTTCACGTTTTTCGTTTCATACAAGTAGGAAACTGCTGTAGTTGGCATTACTGTACTCACTCTGATCTATTTATTTTACACTTTAGGACTAAACCTAGGCCTAGGCATATTTTCATTTGGCCAATCACATAATGGCTTATAACTCAAGTTTGGTTAAAGCAATCATCATGACACTTGGGTAACAAATTCAGACCACCAATTGGAACATTCATACCAAGTTTGGTGTGAATCCATGGTCCATAATTGTCATCCAATCACATTGAAGGAGTTATGCTGCAACCAAATAATATATTAATATGGGGGAAATTTTTTGAAAATAAACACCAGATCTTATTTTTCTAGACCTAGCTGGCTTTGAGAAAGTACATCTTCAACCACATTCCTTAGTTATTAAGTAAAATAAAGAGAACAGCAGACCTTTGATCCTCGCCACTCTGAGAGTATACATTTGACAATGCAGAGTTTTGTGGACTGTTTTAAAAGGCAATACGTTCTAATAAAAGGATCCCATGATCCATATGCAGATGCTTTGTCTTGAATCAAGTGGTTTTTTTTTTTTTTTTTGCTTCTTTTAGACATAGATTTGTTTTGCATCAAAGGGCTGATGTTTTGGGATCTCAAGTGGGGTACACAACTACAAGATAATAAAGCTGATTTTGACCCTGACTCTCCCTCTTCTGACAATCACAAGCAAAGTCTGGATTTTCTGATGGTTCTTAAGATTAACATGCCAGATTATCCTGTGGTGTGAGGTATGTTGTGTTTTTTTACTTCTCCTGATTTGCTTGGAAGTCTGTCATGGCGGCACTGATCGCAAAGTATTAAATGTGTATTAAACAAGTGTTAAACATGTTAAATAAGTATGGTCTGATACCCTTAGTGTGGGGGAAACCCAGAGGACGGCCGAGGACGCAGGCCATGGATTGTCATATGGGAAAGACTAATAGCCCATTGGGAGCCAAGCTGACTGAAACAGAGCAAGTCATAAACACAACAGCAGCCATGGCAACAAATCTGAATGCTGGGAAGCATAAGGTTACATGTATAGTCCATATTCATAGTTCTAGCCCGTCGCTAGCAATGTTTGTTTACTCTAGTTTGAGAATCGGGACTCTGGTAATCCTGCGTAGCCACACTTCCGTGTAAAATCCTGTGGCTTCGCGAGATTTGGATTGTTGTTGGTGAATGGAATCTGCTATTGTGCGTGTGCCATTTGGGCAAATTATTGCTCTCCACACACTATAGGGACAAAACTGTTGAAGTTATCATAATATTTCGTCTTGTGTGGGGTCTGCCACATTTTCACCATCTGTAAAGATTTGAAAAATCGTAACTTGTGGCTAGGCTTAAGCCATGGGGACAACTTACCTGGCGGAGACACTGTTCCTGGTCAGCGGTAGACAACGCTGCAAACTGATGCACTGGCACAGTTCAAAATCTTTTTTCTCTATTGTTTTGATTTGGGTTAGCAATACTGCCTGACTTTCTGTAAGGTAAATTCTAATCTCAAAAATGATCAAGGACATTTCCTTCCTAAGACATAACTAGAAGTTCTCTGCAACGCTTGTCCTTGCGTGTCTCTGCTCCTTGTGCCTTTGCACCACAATTCATGAATTATACATGCAGTACTGCATGGCTACTCTGTTGTTGTAGATGGGTCCATGCACCACCTTTATTTATTTTGTTCTCATGATGGGGCCCGCAAAGATATTTTGGATAGATAAGATATATTATTATTATTTTTTTTTTGTCTTGTTTTGCTCCCGTTTGTCCTTGGTCTCATGTGATATTTGTCATATTTTAAGGCAAAGATCTTCAACAGGGAGTACTGCAGGGGGTCTGCCAATTTTCCAAATTATTTTTGTGATAATTATAAAAATGTATTTTGACAGAAAATAATCATATTGAGTAAACTCTCCAACCATGAACACTATAACAGCTGAGTTTTTTATTTCAGTAATCAGCTGAAAGCGACACTGTCCTGCACACAACACTGAAGTTACAATACATGCACACCAGAAGCAACTCTGACATTATGGTGCCTTCAAAAATCTCAGAATTTTCAGTAATTTTCATGACTGTGTCTTTGACAGATAAAAACAGGGTTTTTAAAAACAACCCCATGACAAATGGTTTGTATTATTGTATTGATAATCAGCACTTAAAACCCTATTTCAGATTCATGAAAATTTTATTTTATTTGTGAAAACCGAGAAAAGATGGATTTCAGTTTTTTTCCCTCACTCACAGGCCCTTTAAGACCAAAAAAAACTGTACTTATAGTAGTCAAACCTAGAATAGATTATAATAAGAAGCCTAAACAGCATTTCATTACCCTTTTTCAGATTTGTGCAACCTTTATTTTCTTTGTGAAAACAGGAAAAGGGTGTATTTCACTGTATTTTTTCATGCAACACAGCATTTTATTTAAAAATAAATCGATGGTGTCCCTACTCTTTTTCTCTATCCACCAAGGGGTCCTTGGCCAGATAGGTTGATGACCGCTGTTTTAAGATGCAATGGCATTACCAAACACTGTGATGTCATTGGAATATAAAGCACGGAATGACAGGATCTGAGAACTACAGAAATGTAAGACAATTGCACACATTGCAGAAGACTGAGAAAGTAATCTGGAATTTAACTCAGTTAAGTCCTAGTTTTAGCTCAATAAGGAAAAATACACTGCCAACTGAAAAGTAAATAAAGGAAATAATTCTAATCTAATTTTTACCCCCTCCATAAAAAAATCTCCGTCCATAAGAGAACGCAAAAATGATTTGAAACGCTCATAAGCGTTCCATCAAGTGCCATAATCTTATAAAACACCACAGAAGCATGCGTATTGTTCTCCTTGAGAGCTGCGATCATCATATTCATACACAATACTGTATGGGCACGATTCCCAAAGTTTGAGAGACTTTTAATGGAGACACCGCCGACAAGATTCAAGAGGTTTATTTGACACATACATACAGAATATACGTTCATATATACATGCAGTGACACGTCATTGCAACGCACGGAGGCGCTCGCGCAGGCGACTGCAAGGGGCGGCGTCACAAAACATGACAGTTGTCAGCCGTCGCGCTTAGGTTCCGGACGCATGCGCAAATGCAAAGGATCATGACGTCAGCGTTTTCAAGACGCTAACCCGTCCACACGAATACGCGGGAAACGAGAGTTTGGAAAAATCTTCATCCTGGAAGGTGTTTTCCAAAAGCTTTGTTTTCAGTGACGTAAAACGCCATTTGTGTCATGGGGTATACTGGTGCAGGAACCCAAATGCGACACTGGAGGCGGACAGAGGTTTTTACAGAGTTTACTTCAGGCTGAGGAATAGTACAGGTGAATCCAGCAAGAACCGCCAGAAAGGCAGGCTGAGGAAGCTGGAAGTAAACAAACTGGAGCCGGACAGACTGGTAGTGTGCTTTTATTTGATTTATGTCTTATCCATTTAGAATATTTTAATTTATTTTCACATTATGTCGGAATATTCATAAAAAATAAAAGTTCATTGCTACTTGGAAGCTATTTTTTACATTATTACAATTATTTCTGGGACAATATATTGTCAGAACTTATGGCGGAACATGGCATCAGGAAACTCGTAGGGACCAGAACATGGAGGCTAGAAGTGTGGTCGGTAGATGAAGACGATCTGACACCAGAAGAAAGGAACAGCAGAGCTTATATACAGGGTCACTAATTGCTGGCAGCTGCTGTTCTTAGAGTGGAGTGAGCCTGATTGCTGACGTCCATTAGCTTGTGGAACCAGGAAATGGTTCTAGTACTGGAACTGGTTCTAAGGAACTGGAACTAATACTCAAAGTACACCCTTTCAAATAGCAATGAACTTTTAATTTTTACGAGTATTCTGACATAATGTGAAAATAAATTAAAATATTCTAAATGGATTAAACATAAATGAAATAAAAACACACAACTAAAACAATAAATAAAAGGGACTCTCAGGCTTGATCACGTTATCTTCCCCTGGTCCAGTGTCGCTGTGTGTGGAGCCTGCTGAACCTTGCCCACTGTGAAACTCCGACAGAGAGCAGACGAGAGGACCGAAGCAGCGAGACCAGAAATGACAGCAAAACGTGTCTCAGCATAGTTTTTTTTAAGTTCATTCTGCTCAATATTTATTTGTGGATTTAGAAATACATTTATGTATTTTTTTTAAAACTTAATACAGATTTGTAGAATGTGGTATTTATTGGTCTTTTCCCATTTGTATTTATTGCATTATATGTATTTGTGAATTGTGACACATAATTCCTTACAAACTTTGAAATATACATTTCAGTTAAATTACATCTTTTAGCTGGCACTCTTGTTCAAAACCATTTCCAAAAATATTTTTCTTTAAGTTCAAATATAAGTAGAGTAGTTATAGATATAAAACAAAAATAGATGAATGTTACAAGCAGCAGAAAGCAGCAAGTCGTTTTGTAAATTCCCACGTGACTTACAGTGGCATAGAGTAACAGTGGCAGATAGTTCATTGTGGATTCTAGTGTGGATAAAACTCAGCTGGGGACTATGATCGTCGTCACTGTGAAAACTCCAAAAGATAAGGAGATTGCCATTTGGCAGGATTCTTCTATTGTTGAGGTACTGTTTAGGTTTTGTCGCGTTGACACTTGGAGTAGCAACTTTGATCCCCAGCACTGTGAAAAAAGACACTTATGTGCTGCGCCCAAGTGTTATAATGGTAGGGAAAACCCTGCTGTTTATTCTGGCATCATTGTGGCTAAAATGTTGGTGACATTCATATGTTGCCAAACCTTCAGGTTTGGAAATCTGCACGTGCAGTCCCATTGCATAAGGGTGGTGATAAAAAATTGCCTTAATAACTATCGGAAAATTTCCAAACTGTGCTGTCTTGCTCAAATCCTGGAGTCATTTGTTATGGTTGATTTGAGCTGATGTTAGTTATCAGCACAAATCATTCCTCTCAAGAAACTCTGTGTTAAGTCCACACCAATCTGGTTTAAGAGCTAAGCATAGTACTGTAACTGCTACCACCTTGGTTATGAATGATATTGTTTCCGCTGTTGACAATCACTAACCATAAGATATATTACCGGTGACAGTTACTCCACTCATCATTGCATCTTACAAGAACATGCGCCCCAATCGCTTGAGGCCGCGTCTTCATAAAGACGGGGCACCACTTCCACTTGGAAAAATAGAAGATAAACCACGTTAACTATAACTGATTAGTCTCATAAGATTGGAGTTCTTTTCCAATACATTTACCTGTCTTCAGTTGTTAACGAACACAAACAGACAAACTTCTTTCTGATAAATGGGATTTATTTTATCATACAAAATAATTCAATAAAATGTTTTAATAGTAAAGTATATTAAAAATTTAAATTCTAGTCAAATAAATGATAGAAAAAAATAAGAAAATGAATACAGGATTTTAAAAGGGTGACAAAAACTTAAATGCAGGAACAATAGTGAGGTAGGAAGTTGACTCTTTTATTAAAATAATAAAAGGGCAGTTAACTTCTCTAAAGGGGAATTAAATTAAATTATACATTAACTTGTATCATTGAGCAGATTGGAAGCTTTTGTGTAACTGTTTGCTGAGTTGGAGGTAGAGAGTTTAAGCTAATTTTCCCGAAGTTTGTAAACACTGGTGTGTCTGCTGCGGCAGCTCGCTAGGTACTGGTTCATCCACCGGTGGTTTCGGCTACGCCGTGTACAAGTCCAGCCGTTGGTTTCATCCCAGGCGAACCGGGATGGTTAACCGAGCTATGGAGGTTCTGACTGCTGTCTGCTACGAGGTGTGGTGATTTCACTTCAAGTGGGCCAGGTTCGGTTCTCTGACGATGTCTCGCAACAGCTTCTGGGTTCCTCTGAGGTTGTGGCTGAATGTCGAGTAAATTACTCTAGCTACACTAACTTCAATCAGCTAGGCTTGGATCTTTAGTGGGTCGGCAGAAAACAAAACAAGGAGAATAACGAACGTTACAAAAACCGCAAGCTTTAGTGGTATAAAAATAAGAAAAATCTATAATAAGAAAACACAGGATGACTCTGGTAGATTTTTAAAGAGGGGAGTGCAAGGAGTTGAACAAAGTTGGTTTGGTTGAAGTTCTTTAGTTGGGTAACTGAAGAAGGCTTGTTCAGAAAAAAATGTAATTGTGCGCAGACTTGGCAAAATAAAAAATTAAGAAAAGAAGCTGAAAATTTTAAATAAAAATAAAACAGTTACTGAGTTCAGATCAGGGCCCGCCTGAGGACACAATGGTCAGCGTGGTCTTTTGAACACAACCCCAGAGGAGGCGAAGTTTTGGCGTCTCCTCTTTTAACTGGCTGCTGATTTCTAACTAGTGATTACATTTTTTTTAACGCGCAAGTCACATAATTTCATGCATAACTATGCTCAAACCAAGAAGGGGTTTAAACAAACTCTGGTAATAATGTTGTACATACAAACATATAATAATATAAAAAACACGCAACTCAAACATCCGTCATCTTTCAAACCCATTCTATCGGGAACATCAATTTGTGATGTAGTAGAAAATGCACCTGTCTCAGGAATGCACTAGACTATTTGTGGAAGAATGCTGACCAGTGCAGAGTTTGATTCTCCTTGCCAACTATAGCAGTGTCGAATTTTAGTGTATGAGTATTTACTACCAAATATGCCCTGTCTGAAAATACAATGCCTGAAAACTGATCCTTGCATTTAAGGTATAAAAACCCAGACTGAGATAGGGGAACTCACTCCCAGCTGGAACGTGCATGTCCTCCGTGCGTGAAGGCTGTGTGTCCTCCTGCATCAGTAAATAAAACCCAGTGAGACATCCTCCTGTCTGTGAGTGCTTAATAATATAAATTGCCACCACACGTGACTAATTAACTGTTAGGATGGTTTCTAATCACACACAATTCACAAATTTGCCATTTGGGGATAAGGACAAGAGTTAACAGATCCTGGGTCTCAGCAGGGTTCATTGCCCCTGACAGGCATTGAACTCACACTTGTAGTGTGCACTGCAGCGCAACAATCGAATAATTACCTATACGATCATTATCTACCTGACAGAATCGCAACACAGATTTTGTTGCTTCATTTCGGTGCCATAGCCCGAATTTGGTCCTCAGGACCTTTCAGGACAACGTGGTACTGAAACCGCTTTCACTAACATAATCATTTGGAGCGCACCGCTTAAAATTCTCTGTATTCCTCTGTATGACGCGGCGCTGCTTTCCTCTCCCGTATGACTCGAGCCAAACAGCAGCAGCACTCATGAATGTCACATTATGGTCATGTAGCCAATCAAATAAAAGTGGTGGGGCGTAAAAGCTTTCACTCCGGATAACGTCCGGTTTATAAAAACTCAGTTATCATGTTATTATGTTAACATGTAAGATTTGAAAAGTATATGAAAAGTGCGTTGCATTTCATTTCACTGCATATATGTATGGAAGTATGTATATGTATGTGACAAATAAAAAATCTTGAATCTTGAATCTTGAATCTTGAAAAGTAATGAAGGATAATATGATATTGATCAAAAATGCAAGTATGTTTTAAGTCCCCTGTGTGTCCTCTGAGGGAGCGATTGGGGCGCTATTTGCACCCCTGTGTCCCTTGCACGCATGTCCCGTCCCTCTAAATGAAGCAGATAAAAACGTTGTGCTTTTGTTTTGGATTTATTTTATTCTACTGAAATAAACAATACCTTACAAAGCAATGGTGCACACTGGTCTCAATATTATGATAGGAGCTACAAGAGCTTGCTCTCTCTTATCTTAGCCCACATGAGTGGAAAACTATTGGAAGGACGGCACACAGAATGAGTGGAAAAGTACTGCAAAATATTGAAACCAAAAGTTACAGAGTTTGTACAATATCAAGACAGAGAGAGAGAGAGAGACAGACAGAGAGAGAGCGAAAGAGGTTTCAAGCACCTATTATTTACATCTGTTGATGCAAGTACATCGATTAATCTACTCCATCAAAAAAACAAGACCAAGCAGAGTTAACAAATAAATAGGAAACCTTAACAACAAGACAAGTAATATAAGAAACTAAGATAAAATAAAACTGCTTCAAAAGTGAAGCACCAACAAATCCTCCTGAATGGAACACAGCACTCGCCTGATTCCCCAGGTTCTCACAAAATCGTCCATTTTATCTGTCAGTTTGAAAAAGTCAAACTCCACCCTGAGACGGGCTGCCAGCAGTCCTGCCATCATTAAGGTGGGATCCACTGACCGATGACACTGCAGACATTTTTTCCTTGTTTTCCAGAGTGATCATTTTGCTGTTCCTACGACCATGTTTATGAGGCTTTGTACATGTCTCTTTGGCACAGAATAGTTGGGTCCAAAAATGAAAACTTTGAAATAAAAGTCCTCCCCTAACTGCTGGAACCATTCCTCTAACTGTCTGAACAAACCCAGAAGTCTAAAACACTGGATGAAAAGATGCTGAATTGTTTCCCTGACTGAGCAGAAAGGACATCCCTCCCCGGTGTTTGGATCCAGGTGTGCCACATGTCTGTTCTTAGCTATCGCCCCGTGTACAATCCTCCACTGGAGGTCACCTGTGGGTTTATCGACGGGGGGTTTGTATAGGCACCGCCAGCTGCCCTTTGGTGAAGAGCCAAAAAACTCAGTCCACCTTGATGCCTTCATCCCTGCCAGAGAGTGTAAGTGTGACACTTTAACACAGGTGTAGTAAGTAGCTTTCTTCCCTACTGACTCCATCTCCACTAGCACTGGGGTTGTGAGGGAAAGAAAACTCCCAACCTCCTGCCACTGGAGAGACAGTCAGAGAGGGGAACATTTTTCTGATATTTATCATCGCACTGGTCAGAATGAGTACAGTTTTTAGCAAACGCTCTGAAGGGATAAATAAGATAAAATGTATTTGTCCTATAAAGTCCATCTCTTGAGGCTACAGCAGGAACAAGTGTTTATCTAATCCAAGACGTCCAGCTTCCCTCAATATAAGACAATCTGTACCCTGCCAGCTTAGTCCTGGGGTGTAAAGTAGCTTTTGTGCTGCCTGCAGTCTGAAAGCCAACATCCTAGATGGAATGTCTAGGAGGCCTTATCCTTCTTCCACGGGCAGGTACAGAGCAAATGCCCTGATCCAGTGCTGCCCAGACCAGAAAATGTCAACAATAGTCCTCTGTATGTCCTCGCTTAGGCCCCTAGGTGGAGGTAGTACTATCAATCGGTGCCACAAGGTCGAGGCAACCAAGTTGTTGGCTAGCAGAGCTCTCCCCCTATATGACAACTGGGGTAGCAACCATTTCCATTTAGACAATCTGGGAAACACCTTCTCCGCTACACCCTCCCAGTTCTTCATTTGGAAAGCATCACTTCTTAAAAACACGCCAGGGACTTTCAACCCTTCCCTCCCCCACCTGGGACCTCCTAGCAGACTGGGTCCTGCCATGGTCCTATCAAAAAAGCCTCACACCTCTCCCAGTTCACTTTTGCTGAGAAGGCTTTTTCATATATTTTTATGGATTCATTTAGCACAGACCTGGGCATTTTACGGTCCGCGGGCAAAATCCGGCCATTTGAGCGTCCCTGTCCGACCCGCGTGAGGTCAATCGTAAATTAGAACATAAATGAAAAAGTATTTATGCTGTGCACGCAATACAACTATGTTGCTTTTATTTTGAAAAGCGTGCCTTTTTTTTTATTTGCGTAAGGGCGCGCATGCGTGGGTTAACAGCTACAAGTGATGCTGGCCGGCTATCCCTCAAAATGTCAACTCATGCCAAAAGAAAAATTGATGCTGAATGCCACGTTTTGAACAAGACATGGACTGCTAAAAATGTATTTACAGAAGTCATAGGTAAAGCCGTGTGCATAGTTTGTGGGAGACAGGTCGCTGTGTTCGAGGATTAAAATTTGAATCGCCACTACGTGACCAAACACGCGGAGAAATACAATAACTTGTCTGATCAAGAGCGAGCAAGGGAGTTGGAGGCTTTGCTGGCTGAGCTGCAAAACCAACAAGGACCTTTTACTAAACTTTGCACATCCAGAGATGCAGCTGTCAAGACAAGTTATGTCATATCCCACAAAATCGCTAGAAAATGTAAAACCTTTATGAGAGTTTATTAAAGACTGTTTGTTGGACTCTGCAGTACTAATATGCCGGGAGAAAACGGGAGCATTTGAGAACGTGACCCTCTCCCGATGAAATCTGGAGCTTCAGCTGAAGAACAGAGCTGTCAACTTTGACTATTTTTCCCTGGCTTTGGATGAGCGCTGCGATGTACGTGACACTGCCCAGCTACTCATCTTCTTACGTGGGATAACTACAGACTTGCAAATCATGGAGGAGCTGGCAGCCAATGAAAGGGACAACAACCGGGAGGGATTTGTTCACTGAGGCAAATGCACGTTTGGACAAGTTGGGACTGAAAGGGGACAAGCCAAGCAGGTGTTACAATGGATAGTTGTCCAAATCTGACGGGGAAAAATGTTGGACTTTTGAAGAGAATGCAGGATAAAATTACAGAAATGACATATGTCATTTCCGGATGGAACTCATTGACCTGCAGTCTGACACATTTCTGGCAGAGCACTTTAGATCAGTCTCACTGCTTGGTTTTTACTCTTCCCTTAAAGAGGACAACTTTCCACACATGAGGAGACATGCTTAAAAGATTCTAGTCCTCTTTGGCTCTACCTATGTATGTGAACAGACATTCTCAGTGATGAAGTTCAACAAATCCAGATACAGATCCTCTATCACTGATGATCACCTCTCAGCTGTCCTTCCCATATCCACCTCAGACATTCAGCCAGATTTCAATGCACTTGTTCAAGCCCAAGACGGACTGGATTTTACTGAACAAGTAAAATTAACAGAAAAACATTAAAAGCACTTATTGCTTTTTGTATCAAGTTGACCAATTGCTTATCTTTAACATACTGCAAAATACTTTTTCAGTATTTGTGAAGATTAACATGTTAAAAATAAAATGAAACACTGATGTAATGATTGCTTTTGTTTTTACTGATTATTACTTCTGTAGGAGTATTTTCCTATTTGACCTATACCACAATTTCATATATTTATATAAATATTTACAGAATATCCTTATTCTTCTGATTACCAGTAGCAGCTAATCAAAATATATAATTTGCTGCTTTTTACAATGGGAGAAAATTAATATTGAGCAGAATCAAGTTATTGTTGGTTCGGCCCTCCAACACAGCTCAGGTTTCTCATGTAGCCCCTTGTAAAAATTAATTGCCCACCCCTGATTTAGCACAATTATATGGTTTCATTTTTTATTAAAATATTCACATCATCAGCATATGCCGACACAACCAAATGTGGGCTCTGTGTTAATCCAGGTAGGGAGATTCCTCATCTGAGCTGCGTTGGTGTTTACAGTTCCATCTGGAAGGTGAAGACAGGTCTTAAATACTTAGAGTTGATTGGACATATCTCTTTTCAATCCTCAACAAATTTGGCTTTGGAGAGTCACTATTCAATGGATTTGAATCCTCTACAACTCTCCATCTGCTTCTGTCATCACCAATGGTTACACTTTATAGCGTTTCACTCTACAACGCAGCACAAGACGAGGATGTTCGCTCTCCCCTTTTTTATTCGCCATCTTTATTGAACCCCTCGTGGCGGCCATCCAGCAAAAGTAATATTGTAGGCATACAAACAGGAAACTCTGTTCACAAAATCAGTTTGTAGGCAGGTGATATCTTGTTGGACATATGGAACCCAATATCATCCCTACAGGACGTGTTCAATCTTAAATCCAAATTCTCAGCTATTTAATAAATTGGACTAAAACCACAGTCTTACCACCCAGTGGGTGGGACTGCAATGCTGCAACCCATGAACTTCCCTTAACTATCACAATGGGCAATATTAGATACTTTGGTATTGATATCTCCACCAATCTGTCAGATTTGTTTTTCCCTTAAATTCACTCCATTGCTCAAATCCATTGAAGGAGACCTCATTCGATGGAACAACCTACCCATCTCACTAATTGGTCGGATAGCAGCAGTGAAAATGAATATACTTCCAAAAATAAACTATGTATTTTCAATGACCCCAGTGCATCCAACAGTACATTGGTTTAAGACTCAATAGTCAACAAATTTTATTTGAAATACAAGAAACCGAGAATTAAGCTAGCAATGCAACAGAAAAACAAAGACTGTGGAGGCCTAGCAGTCCCAAACTTTAGAAACTACTATCTAGCAAACCATCTTCCATTTATGATTAAATGGTTACAACCAGAGCAACAATTGGCCCATGGATGGTGAGACATTGAACAAACGAAATGTCAGGAGTTATCATTATCATTATCTCCCATTCCTTACTGAATCAATAAGGAAACACAATTGCTTTAAAAACTTATTTATCGCAACAACTCTGTCAGCCTGGTGAAAATTCCTCAAACTCAGTGTTCACACTCCATCTCCAAAGAAATTCACACCATTCTGGCACAACCCAGATTTTATGGTTAAAAACAAACTAATAATCTTGAGGTCTTGGAAAAGACCAGGATTACTCATCTGGAACACATTTTTGAAAACAATTTGCTTATATCCTTCCCAACATTAACCCAAAGGTATAATATCGGTGGCCACAGCTTCCTTCAATTCCTTCAATTACAGCAGTCTCTAAAAGTGAAAATCAAATTGACGAACAACATCCTCCAACCACCTCTAATGGAACATCTCACTCATATTGGTCACTTTAAAAATCCCTTTTCCAGAATATATCAACTTTCATTAAAAATAGATGGCCCTTTATCTAAACCTACAATGAAATGGAAAGAGACCTTGCTGTTCCCACCGATATCAACCTGTGGAAGCTAATTTGCAACAACACCTTTTCTATGACCCGCAACTACAAAATGCAACTCATCAAATATAAGATTCTGCACAGAGCTCATATCACGGAACACAAAATGTCCAAAATGGGTTTTGTGGATGAAGACATTTGCTTTCAGTATTCCCTAATTACCAGAGATGACTACTTTCATGCCATCTGGCTCTGCCAACCTATCCTAGCATTCTGGACCAACATCACCAAGAAACTATCAACCCTTCTGGGTCTCAGCCTTCCAGTCTTCCTGTCTCTATGTCTTCTCGATGACCTCTCCTCAGTCGACCCACCACTTAAACACCAACAACCCATTTTGATCGCCTTAACAATTGCCAAGGAAACAATATTACTCAATTGGAAAAAGAGAGATAATCTCACCACATCCCAATGGTTGCACTTATTTATAGTTTACATCTTAATGGAAAAACTATTGGCAATATCCAAAAACAAGGTTGATTCATTTAATGAAATATGGGCTACTTTTATCTCTGACATAACTCCATCATTTAATACTTAAAACTTCCTAAGTCGGTCTTCCTGGTCTGCCGGGGCTCTGCAGTTGGGTGGATGCCTGGGTACTGGGGACATCCGTGGTGCGTAGACCTGTGTTATGGGGGATCCCAGGACCCCACGGGGAAGTTAGGGGGTCTGGGTGGTGGCGCCCGCTCTTTTACCTGAGTTGAGCTGGCCTGTCTCCGGGGGTGAGGGTGCTCCTTGGGAGTACCTGCAGCTGGCGTCCGTGTGTTGGTTCAGGGCATGGTTGTGGGTTCTGGGACTCGGCTTGGGGGCGAGGGGTGTGGGTAGTAAGTTCCTGTCTCGGCTCCGCGGTCGGCAGGTCGGCGTGCCGCTGGGGTCGCTCGGCCCGTGGGGGCCCGTCGTGCAGGGGCTGGTTCGGCATTCCATCTGGTCCTCTCAACCAGGGTCCTGAAACTGGCTGGCTGTGCTAGGCGTGGGGCTCACCAAGAGGCCTACTTCGGGGGGCGCGGTCTCCTGTCATCACACCGGGCTGCCGGGGTACCTGTCCTCTGGCGCTCTCAGTGCATGGGGGATGGCTCGTCGCTGGGGGATCGGGCTGTCATCTGCCGCCCTCTGTTTTGTGGTCCGCATGCTCGGCAGCTGGGGGCTGACCAGGGGCCTGGTGGGGGCGCGGAGCTGCCCGTCATGGTGGAGGCGCATGGCGGACTGCTGCTGCACCCCTGGATCGATCCGGTCGCGATTCGCCTAGTGGAAGGGAATAATAAAGAAAGCAGAAAGGAGTATGCAGCAGTTACACTACGTGCATGAAGATCCGCACAAAGGTAAATAACTGGCGACACTCCCACTCACTCGCTGTGAATGATCTGGACAATAACCTGCTCTTTTCACATATACCGCTCAAAGGGACATTACCCGGACTTTGTTTAGGATAATGCCTCCGCCTGCCTCCTCTTCCTCATTCCCTGGCCCTGCACCAGTACGCACCTCTGCAAGTGACACCTGCACAAACATGGAGCAGCACGAGGCAGAATGCCAGACACCCTCCCCCCTGGAACAGATAGTGGTGGCCCTCGCCACAATGCAAAATGCCCTGCAGTTCCAGGAGATGGCGAGGGTCCGCGAGTGGGACCAGGGGCTGCTCTGGGAAACCTAGCAGGCCATCCAAGTCCTCCTCTGTGATCGCACCAAACCCAGCGAGAAACGACCACTGGGCCCCCTGACGTCCCCCCGCTACAGAGGATGATGGGGGAGGATGATCCCGAGGCGTTCCTTGCTAACTTCGATCAAATGGCCGGACGGCTGGACGGACCGTGAGCAGGCGTGGTGGCTCTTCCCCTCCTCTCGGAAGAAGCCCAGCTGGTGGCGCATGTCCTACTGCTGTCCTACTGCTGTCCTACCGTGCTGTTTCAGGTCATCTCCTGGGTCAGGATTCTGAAGGAAATCCTGACTGACCAGGGCACTTTGTTAATGTCACGCATGCGAACTGTACTTACTGGGCATCCGCTAAATTCAGACCAGCGTTTACCACCCGCAGATTGACGGCCTGGTCGAGCGCTTCAACAAAACGTTGAAAAAAATGATCCGGAAGTTCGTCCACAATGACAGCCGAAATTGGGACACATGGCTGAACCACCTGTGGTTCGCGGTGCGGGAGGTTCCCCAGTCCTCCACGGGGTTTTCCCCCTTTGAGCTACTGTTTGGCAGGAGACCTCGTGGGGTGCTCGACGTGATTAAGGAAAACTGCCAGGAAGGTCCCAGCACCAGTAAAAACGAGGTCCAGTACGTCCTGGAGCGAAGCTAAGCGCATTAGGGCAGGAAGCACCGGAGCACTTGCTCCAGGCCCAGGAACGTCAGCGCCACGTGTACAACAGGGGGGCTCGGTTAAGACAATTCTCCCCGGGAAACAAGGTGTTAGTCCTGCTCCCTACATCCAGCTAGAAATTCTAGGCGAAGTGGCAAGAGCCCTTCATGGTCACACGACGCGTGGGGGAGGTGGATTATGAAGTTGAATGCACAGACAGGGTGGTCTGCCGAAATTTACCACCTAAACTTCCTAAAAGAATGGAGAGGTGGTGTGCCCATAGCACTGGCCACAGCGAGCAATGAGAGGGACGAGTTTGGGCCGGAAGTCAATTTAAGTGACCATCTCTCACCCGGCCGTGTTCTCTCCCCTGCCTGGCTGTACGGCCCTCATACTCCACCATGTGGAGACGACCCCGGGAGTGAAGGTGCGCTCCCGGCCGTATCGCCTGCCCGAAAACAAACAAAAAATAGGGCAGGCAGGATTAGAGGCCACGCTGGACATAGGGGGAAAAGAGGAATCTACAAGGGAATGGTCCAGCCCAGAATGGTATGACCTTCACCCTCTGTTCGAACCACGCCCCACTACAATGGTTCCACTGCATGAAAGACACCAATGCGTGGATCACACAGTGGTACCTGGCCCTACAACTTCCAGGTGATGCACAGGCCGGGTGCCCAGATGGTCATAACAGACCTCTCCTGCTCCGGGGGGAGCGGTCGGCTGTCGGCTGGACAGCACCTGCCCTAAGTGCGACGGTGGAGGTATGTGGCTGACCAAGGGTGGCGTGGTCAAGCCGCCGCTGCAGACAGGCGGTGCAGGCTCCCATCCCAGGGCGGCTCAACGAATCAACGGAGGGACTCCGCCTATTCGTCCGATCCCAAACCCAGGAAATGATATATGTTTTGTTGTCCCTGAAGTGAGGATCAGCGTGCTTGCAGGACATGTTGGACTGGGCGAGTAATCCCGATGAGCAAGCCGCTGGACATGACATGGCGGGAGCCCACTAAAGCGGTGAAGTGCACAGACTATTTTCATACTGTTTGTTCTTTGTTTAAAAAGACTGAGAACAAATACACGCCAACTGGCGCTCCTTCGCCTACGCCTCCCTCTTCTTCCTCATTCCCCGATCCTGCGCCAGAATGCACCTCCACCTAGGTTTAACGGAGAAACTCATGGTGTCCATGTCCAACTTATGGAGCTTTCCGACTTGAGTGATCAAACTGGATTCTGATTGCCTTTGCGCACAAAGCAATAATAAGTGGACTTTTCAGAACTTAATTTTTCTGTAGATCTAAAAACATTAAAACATTCTTTTGGAGCATCCCTGTGTGTTTTCAGGACTTCTCTCAGTAATTCCCTCCAACCAGGTCGAATGCTTGCTCACTCAGTTCTAATGCGGAAAGCAGAAATGCTTTCTGGAAAAGCAACTCCAAAAAGCAAATAGACGGATTGGATGACTGAATAGTGGTAACTTGGAAGCTCTTATACACAGCCTTCCTTCTGATTAAAATTCATTTTTTTTTGTGCAATTATTCAACTTAAACAATTCAAATTCAAATATCAATTATTCATATACAGTTTCTAGTTACACATATTTCTTACACATTTCCCTCACTCTGGAACAGGTTGATCTTTATTTCATTGCCTACATCCAGGAGGGTTGTTCTGATCAGTTTGACGGTAAAAAAAATTAAACAATGTATTGTTCAGTCATCCACCGTAGTGGTCTCACCGGATCATTTGCTATTAAGAGTTTATCATTTGGTTCTTGCTCCTTCCAAATATACCAAAGTGTTTATTTTGACTAACCAAGTATTTTGCCCATATCTATGATCTGATGTTTTAATCCTTAATACTGTATAACTGATGCAACTGTGCTTTTCTCTTATTGGCTCTTTGTTGTGTTTAAAGATGACTTTATATCTTATCGAATAGAGAAAGTGTGTACGTGTGTGTGTGTGTGTGTGTGTGTGTGTGTGTGTGTGTGTGTGTGTGTGTGTGTGTGTGTGTGTGTGTGTCTGTGTGTGTGTGTGTGTGTGTGAGAAAAGAGAGAAGGTATTGTAAATTGTTATTTTCATTCTGTGAGTATTGTTTGTGTATGAGAGTGAGTAAGAGTGCGTGCATGTATGTAGGCTTTACATGATGCAGCTCTTTGCAGTACCATAGCATTTTTTTTTTCCCCACACTGACAATATTCAGTTCCGGCACCAAATGCAATGTGGCACATAGATGGAAACAACAAATAAATCCTCTATTTTCTTTAGGCATTTTTACATTTCTGAACACATGTATTAGATTATCTGAGATTATTCTTATTCTTAAAAACTTGACATAATCGTAGCCTCCCCTTCTTTCGATGTGTGAAATAAGTTGTGTATTAGTGTGAACAAATTTCAAAGTTGCTACCTGATGATGTCTTGTAGCGTTTAGGGTAGGGTTCAGATGTGAGATTTTCTTGCAATAGTATTGCCCTTCAGAGAATATGATTGTATACCAGCATTGTGAATGATAACCTGGGTTGATTCAAGATTCAAGTGGTTTATTTGTCACATACATATACGTTCATATATACATGTATGTATATGCAGTGAAATGTCATTGCAACGCACCCGGAGATTATGCACAATAAGTTCTAAACTGAACTCAATAGCTAACCTAATTTCTAGTTAACTAACTGAAACTAACTGATTCCTAAAATGTAATGCAGTTAGTGAATAGAATAATATAAAATAAAATAAAATAAAATAAGACTCAACAAGGTAATACAGAGTGGGGGTACAAAATATAACTAAAGGGAATAGACTTATGTATATGAGAATGGCTATTTGTATTTACAGATATGTGCAGTAAAGTGGCATGTAATAAAGTGAGGTAGTGTGTGAGGAGATATACAGTCCAGTATGCAACAGAAGAAACAGTCTTTATTAGTCACGCAACACACCACACTACAACACATGCTTGCGCACACACACGCACATGCTTTTGATGGTGGCCGGTGAAATGGCTCCTCTGCTTTTGACCCATCCTGGCTTGTCCTTCCTCCAGGGGCACAGCCAGGAGCAGTGGGCAGCATACGTGGACGCGCCCGGGGACCAGGTGATAATTGTCCATTGCTGATCAGACGATGATGGGTGCATGTTTTTGAGGGGGGTCCTTACTGACGTGAGGTGGAGGAAACCCCATGTGAGCACGAGGAGAACATGCAAACCCCACACAGAAAGGCTCCTATTTGGGAGATAACCCGCCCGGAGCATGGTGCCAACAGCGGCCCAGGCGGGAATCAAACCCAGGACCTTCTTGCTGTGAGGCAGCAGTGCAATGGGGCCACATTTAGTTTTTAAAACTGACCGGGGGGCCAGACCATTAGTAGATGAGGGGAAAAATTAGCAAGCATAAAGTGTAAGATAAATGTGAAATCTATTTCCTCTTATCCCATTTTTTAATTCATAAATTCTTATTTTTTAATAATAAGAATCTAATTTTTAAATAAAAAATACAACAACTCACCATTGATGGATTTAATGAGAACAGAGTTGCTGCTCACCCTTTTTTGCCAGCACATCAAAATCTGGTGCCATTTTCGTTGTGGCAATTTGAAGGACAGTTCTCAGGTGTTCATCAGTAAGCTGGGCTCTGTGGTGTGTTTTGTTCCTGTCCATCAGACTGATCGTCTGTTCACACATGTAGATAGAGCCAAATAACACCAGCATCTTCTGTGCCAACTCTCGGATGTTTGAAAACTTTGTCTCATTCAGTGAAGCATAAAACGTATCCAGTTTTACAGAGTTGAACTTCTCCTTTAGGGCAGAGTCAGACTGGAGATCAATCAGATCCAACTGTAATTCCTGCAGTGCTGCCTCATAATCGAATGACAGAGGACAAGACACCAGCTAAAGTGACTTCTCAAACTTTACAAAAATAAGAGAATCAATGGCAGACTTCTCTGTGCAGGTCGTTCAGCGATTTACTGTATTTGCTGGCATGTTGGGGGTATCTGGGGGTAGAGAATGGACTTCCTTCATTGAACTGAATGACTCCCAGAAATATCACCATCCTTACTTTGGGAAACAGCTAAGGCAGTTACAAAAGGTAGTATTATTTCATTCTCCACTCACAAGAAAAAGAAAGGACAAGAATGTCAAAATAAACTCGAACAGCGACTAAAGGAGTTGTATCAAGTTAAGATGTAATTGTCCGGATCTCATCTCGGATTTGATCAGTGGATGAGTGAGCTTGTGGGCTCTGTATCATCCATCAAAAGACACAATTCCTTATGCATCGTACAAGAGCAAATTATTTTGGATTCAATGACAAATCAGATACATTTCTTGCCAATCAATTGAAATGCGATAGAGAAAAAACACTTAATACACCATCAAAGATCCACAGGGTGGGATAACATACATCACAAACATACAAGACATCAATAACATATTTAGTGACTTTTATAATAACCTATATCACTCGGATAATTAATCTAATAAATCAAACATTCACTCATTCCTTGATGATATTGACATTCCTAAACTTTTGACGGAGCAGGCTACCACCTTAAATTAACCACTTACTCTCAAAGAACTCAGGAAAGCTCTCTTCTCTATGCCCAACAATAAATAACCTGGATCAGATGGCTACCCAGTGGAATTTTAGAAACACTTCGGGCCACTTATCTCCCCATTATTCATCAGAATGGTGACAGAGGTCAAGTCAACCTCCACCATGGCTCCGCAATAAATACTGCTCTCATTTTGGTTTTGCTCAAAACCAATAAGGACCCAACCCTCACCTCCAGTTATAGACCCATAAGCCTTATTAATTGTGACCTTAAGATTATAAGCAAAACACTAACCAACAGAATTGAAAAAGTAATTCCATTTATAATTCACCCAGACCAAACGGGCTTTGTCAAAGGCAGACACTCATCCAGCAGTATGCGTAGTTTATTCAGTCTGATCAGCATATCTTAAAGGAACAACTTTAATACTATTATTGCCTCTTTGGAAGTCGAAATAGCATTAGACAGAGTTAATTGGACATATCTCTTTTCAATCCTCAACAAATTTGGCTTTCGAGAGTCACTCATTCAATGGATCAGAATCCTCTACAACTCTCCATCTGCTTCTGTCATCACCAATGGTTACACTGCACAGCGTTTCACTCTCGTTTCACACAACGCAGCACAAGACAAGTATTCAGTCCACTCTCCCCTTTACTGTTCGCCATCTTTATTGAACCCCTCGCGGCGGCCATCCGTCAAGACAGTAATTTCGTAGGCATACAAACAGGAAACTCTGTTCACAAAATCAGTTTGTATGCAGACTATATATTGTTGTACATACGGAACCCAATACCATCCCTACCAGAGGTGTTCAATCTTATATCTAAATTCTCAGCTATCTCAGACTATTCAGTAAATTGGACTAAAACCACAGTCTTACCACCCAGTGGGGGGGGGGGGAGGGGGGTGGCAGCAATGCTGCAATGCTGCAACCCAGAACCCTTAACCATCTCAACGGCAATGATAGATACCTTGGTATTGATATCTCCACCAATCTGTCAGATTTGTTTACACTTAACTTCACTCCATTGCTCAAATCCATTGAACAAGACCTAATTCGATGGAACAACCTACCTATCTCACTAATTGGTAGGATAGCAGCAGTGAAAATGAATATACTTCCAAAAATAATCTATGTATTTTCAATGACCCCAGTCCAACCAACCGTACATTGGTTTAATACTCTAGATTCAATAGTCAATTTTATTGGAAATACAAGAAACCGAGAATTAAACTAGCAACACTACAGAAAAACAAAGACTGTGGAGGCCTAGCAGCCCCAAACTTTAGATACTACTATCTAGCAAACCATCTTCAGTTTATAATTAAATGGTTACAACCAAAGCAACAAATGGCCCATGGATGGCGAGACATTGAACAAACTGAATGTCAGGAGTTATCATTTTCTGCTGTCCCATTCCTTACTGAATCAATAAGGAAACATAATTGTTTTAAAAACCCATTTATCGCAACAACTCTGTATGCCTGGTGGAAATTCTCCACAAATTCACGCCAATCTGGCACAACCCAGATTTTCTGGTTAAAAACAGACAAATAATCTTTAGGTCTTGGAAAAGACAAGGAAGTACTCATCTGCAACACATTTTTGAAAACAATTCGCTTATATCCTTCCCAACCTTAACCCAAAGGTAAAATATCAGTGGCCACGGCTTCCTTCAATTCCTTCAATTCCAACAGATTCTAAAAGTTAAAATCAAATTGATGAACAACATCCTACAACCACCTGAAATGATTGAACATCTCACTCATATCGGACACTTGAAAAATCCCTTTTCCATCATATACAAAATTTATTGAAAACAGATGACACCCTATCTTTACCTACAATGAAATGGGAAGGAGACCTTGCTGTTCCCACCGATATCAACCTGTGGAAGCTTATTTGCAACAACACCTTTTCTATGACCCACAACTCCAAAATGCAACTCATCGACCTGTCATTTTACAGGTCATCCACAGGACAGAGTTATTCAGCAGTTCTTGATAATTTAAGTATTGATAAAGAGTTGCATTGCAGGTTGAGAACTTGAACTCCACTTGCAGACTAACTCTGTCCTGAATGCAATGGCATACAAATACTCTGTGTTGTATGCCTGGCATGCTGACAGCACAGGTTGAAAAAAAAAAAAGATGATGTATTCATCGCAGACGACAGTGAGGAGGAAACCTCCAAAGGCTGCAAAAGGTGATTGAGAGGCTGACTGATGCAGGCCTTAAGCTGAACTTGAAGAAGTGTCAGTTCGGACAATTCTAGGTGAACTACCTGGGATTCCAAGTTTCATAGGATTTGGGACGGGGCTACAAAGAGAAGTTGGCCCGGATACAACATCCTACGAGCAAACGGGAGCTACAGAGTACTCAGTCCAGAGTACTTAGGACTCTGCAACTATGTTCGGGACCACATAGAGGGATACGAGGCATATGCAAAGCCCCTCTATGCCAAGCTGAAAGAAGACAAGACGCTACAAGGACAGCTGGTCAGCAGCGGATCAAGAACATTTGGAAAATCTGTGAAAGACAATCCTGACCGTGGTTAAACTCGAGCCGAGAAGCCTGGAATGCCGGCTGGAGGCAGAGGTTAGCTGCGAAGATGACAATGAGGTAGTGAAAGTCAGAAATGAGGGAGGGGGATTAATCACACTATGGAGTTACTGTATATTCATATATATAACTCCGAAGAGAAAGATCTGGCGGTACTGGCCAAGTACTGGAAGAATCTGAAGGAGCTGGCCCAGGGGCAGGGGATCAAGGTCCTTACTTGGAGCCAAGTGCATCAGTTCCTGAGGAAGGATACGGTGGAGAGTACGAAAGTACCAACATCAGGTGGGGAAGAGGGGAAAACATCCTACTGGACCCAGACCTGGAGATGAGGCCGGTGGCCACATCTTAACTGAAACCACCTAAACCGGACGTGATGAAAAGAGAGACGTACGAGGGGGAGCTGTACAGCGATGGCTCGAAGAAAGGATGGGACGAGAAAGTCTACTGGGGCTTCATCCTCTGGGAAAAGGGGAAAGAGGTCTACCGAAGGTAGAAAGGACGAGTCCCAGGTAGAGCACAAACAGGAGAAGTCTCAGTGGTGCTGGAAGGACTGCTTGAGTTGGAGAAAAGGAAGATCAAGAAAACAAGGCTGATTACCGACAGTTTCCACTGTGGCCAAGCTCGGAAAGAAAATTTGGAGATCTGGCAGGAGAATGGGTTCGAGGGAGCAAAAGGAAAATAAGAAACTCACCAAGACCTTTGGAAGAAGATCGCCGAGCTGAGATTGAACTTAAACCTGGAAGTGATACATCAAAGAGCACACACCACGGATGGAGCACATTGGCGAGGCAATGTTGAAGTTGATCGCTATGTGCAGCTCCGCAGAGTCATTTTGGTCGGCAGCGAGAGATGGGAAAAGACTCCGAAGGGACAGGCAGTCATCCCACCAGAAGATGTGAAGGTGGTGGTACAGGCCCTGCATGAAAATGTGGACCATGCGGGCGTGCTACCTACATGGAAAGAATTGGAGAAACTGCAAGTTCGGATTCCCAAGCGCCAAGTCCGCCAGGTTATCAAGGACTGTGGAGTATATGGTCAATACAACGCAGGGCGGATAGGACAGCGAGTGGATGACCAAACGATCAAGAGCACCCTTCCCTGGGGGTTGGTCTGCATGGACATGGCTGGACCCTTGGGAGTTAATAAAAAGAATGGGGGAAAAATACCTCTCAGTGCTTGTGGATTCTATGTCTGGATATGTGGCGGTGAAGCCAGTGCGCAGAGCTAACGGCACAAGCGTCGTGGGAATGCTGGATCAAACCTGTAGCATTCTAGGAGTGCCCAAGGAATTAAGAACAAACAATGGGACCCACTTCCGGAATGTTCAGGTGTATAATTGGTGACAGCAGAACTCCATGATCAGAGTCTATTCCCCCCCCATACACACCGCAATGGAGTGGTGGAAAGCACAATAGGCCTGGTTAAGGGGTGGATAGCGAAGAATTCTAATTCCAAGGACTGGAGCGCAAAGGTGTTGGACGTGGGAGAAGCTCTCAACAATCGTCATTGAGCGAACAGACCCTCCCCTGCCGAAGAGCTGAATCACCGCCCCTTCTGGTCAGAAGGGATGAGACGGGGAGCAATGGGGGATAAATCAGAACCTAAGCTGAAAGTGCCATTTACAGTTGGACAGAAGGTTTGGGTGAGAGCACGCTATCATCCTGCAGACATCGCCTTGAAACCGAAGTCCGGAAAAAAAGACATAGTGGAAAGGAAACTCGATAGTAACACGGTGTTGCGAAGAAAATCAGGTGTCCAAGGAGTGGAGCAGTTGAAACCAGTCTTTTAGCTTGGAGAAACTAGGATCCTGGAAATAGCTACAAATGCGCAGCGTCTACCACCCTGGGCTCGTGTAGCCACGGTTAAGGGGGTGGTTGTTACAATAAGAGGAGTGGATGAGCTCTGGGCAAGCAGAGCACTGAAGAAGTTGGAGTACGCAGAGAAGGGATTTCTCACCGACAAGAGGGAGATGCTGGAGTGGGGAAAGGTCACAAATGCGTGTGTGGTGTGTTTCAAACCCACCACCCTTCCAACGCTGTGGCAACGACGTGGAGAAGACAAACCTACGCAAGTCGATGGGAGATCCAAAGAGTTGAACAAAATGCTGAAGAAACTGGTAAAAGTCCTGGACGCTTATGTTTGTGGGACCTGCTGGCTGGAAAATCTTGCCAGACTGACCTTCATAACCCGATGGGACATCGAGGGGAAGAAGCTGGAACGGGAGCAGTGCTGGTGCCAGTGGGATGGAGAGGAGTTGGAGACCTGTTACCACTGCCAGGACGGCATGTGAGCAGGAGCGATTGTTGAAGTGGGATGAGGGATGGCAAGTGAGGAGGTTTGTTGACCGCCTTGCACCGGAAGGGCCCCATGAAGATGCAGGATGTGAGATGCACCAGCAGCAGCGGCCGTGATAACTGATAGGAGTCCCATGGAATAGGGGAGAAGAGTGACGATGGCAGAGGCCGACCAGAGAACCAGCGAACCGAGGTGGAGGCAAGCTGTGAAGAACGGTTGGCTGTATTGTTCGCCACTGGATGGATCAGCTTGGCCGACAGTGCTGGCCCATCAAGTAACCCCGGTTTTTAGGATCTATCAAGATCTGTCGGGACCCGTGAGAACTGACTACGTGGGGAAGGGTGATCGGGGAGGTATTCCTTGATCCCCGGATCCCAGAGGAGATATTTCCCTTGGAGATAGGAAGAAGGAATACACTACAGTACTGGGTAACAAGCTGATGGAAGTAAAGCTGGAAGTCATGGAGCCCGAGGAAGGAGAAGACTCCCCGAGCGAGCTAGGACTGAAGCCGCCGAAGCCCAGGGGGAAAGGACGTAGCCTTGGCTTCTTCAGAAGGAAGGACAAGGATAAAGAATAAGAGAAGAAATGGCCACACCGCAAGGTCATCGTCAGCAATATCATCTCCAAGAGAAGAAAGATCCAGAGAAAAAGGGAGTAAGGAAAACCGAAGTCAATCCAGAAACACCTAAACCCCGTAGAGAATACTCAGTGAACGGGATACCGCTGGGCAGAAATCCAAGCTACCATTGCAGTTTTTGGACAGAACACAGAGACCCAGTCCTAAGTCAGGTGGACGTCATCTGCAGACATCAGCAGCAGAGCAGTTCCAGCTGCGACACAACCTTGGCCCCGAGCCTACAGCGAAAGGGCCTGGAAAAAGTCTGTTTGGACCCTACCCGGTTATCCAGAATGAAATATATCGACGAGTGGGAGTGCGGAAGATGCTGAGGATATGCTGGGGCCGAACTATGCCGACCCCATACAAGGAGACTATATAGATATCTGCCTAAACGGAATACTGATTTGGGCTATGAGCCTGTTGTGGAAGTGGATATGCATGGAGAAGGCACCAGACGTGATCGAAGCCAATTTCCAGAGTCCGTGGGTGAAAATAGATTGTACCATCAAAAAGGCCCCGGCATCGTACTTCAGCGCCAAACTGGAGGAGAACGGCAAAGAGGAACTCTTCAGCAGTCATAACAAGATCCAATCGCGAATAACACCAGGAAGAGCCCAAGATCGGTGATACGTGGTGGAGGTCTCGCACTAAGGTATGCCACTGATGACCCTGGTGGCACACACCATGGATCGCTATCAGAATAAGCCGGGGGGAAAAGAAAGCAACTCTGGCCATGGCTGCTGAGTGCGGAACAGCTGGAGGAGGAACAATGGTTTCCCCGCAAGGAGAGATGGTGAGGGATCCCGGCTACGAGTTCTGAGTATGAGTACTACGGGAAACCAGACACTTCACTACTGAATACCAGGGGCCAGAAGCCCGAAGAACCTGCCTATGGGTACTGCTTGAACTACGGGACCCTCAGGGAGCGGAGAATCCAATGCGCCCGAGATGAGGGCAAGGACCAACGGGACAGATACTACGATTGGATATGTTGGCCCAGCTGTGTTTCTTGGCCAGGATCGCGGACAGAGGACAAGGAGGGGCTCGGCAGGACAATGAGGATGCCGTGAACCATGAACAACACTTGCAGCAAGGTGTTTCCAAAAGAAGGATGGTCCTGGGGATTCTGGAATGATGACTGTGAGCTGTACAACCAGCATGGTATTCTTTGGAGAATGCTGTGGGAGGTGAGCCGTGACAACCAGAGCCACAAAAGGCAAATTAAGAGAGCCATGGGAGGCCATGGGATGTTGTTTTGCTCTAGGAAGAAGCGACGGCCCATGCCAGCGGTAACAGCGGCATATGCGGAGTCCAGAACCAACATGACGTGGAGGATTCTCAGGGAGTGTTTCGAGGAAAAGATTAAGCCACTTACCGAGCAGAAATGCCTGTGGAATCTGGAGGGAAACTGTACCAGAGGTCAGCAACAACTGGTGCTGAGCCCTGTAAATGAACTGGTCTTTTATGTAAGCAAGACCAAGAAGATATTCAGGCCCTGGGTGATTTAGGAGCAATGGCTGAACTCTTCCCGTCCATGGACATGGATCACCCAAGTAAGACACTTAGAGACAGCCTTTTGGGCAGGATATGCCCTGATGGGGAGAGGACTATTTGGCCCGATGGAACAAGAAATGTTCACCTACCATATGCCGACGCCTGAAGAACTGATGTGGGTCCCCTCTGGGGACCAGACAGGAGCAGCCTACGGAACGCAGAGACCGTTCCCTATGTGGGTCACCCATTATACACCATAGCAGAAGGACATGCTTTCCACAAAAACCTCTGCGAGGGCAAGGAGAGCAGAGGCTATACTTGGCTAAGACCTAATCGGATCTACAACAATGGAACGTGACACTTGCCGTCAGAGCACTGGCTGCATTGCAGGCTAGGATCACAGGTTTCGTTTGGAGGAGATCCCGAGTGCACCTGGATTGAACTGGTGGGATCGGCAGTCGGAGGGATTGGACGTTCTACACGTGGTTACTGAAGAGTTGGGCAGCATCTTTGAAGAAGTTATGGGATGGATCGGGAAGACCTGCGCTCAGTTTTGGCCATATCTTCTGCTGCTGATCAGCCTGATCATACTTGGGGCAGGGATCATCGCAAAGATAAATGGTGAAGCTATGGCGGCTGCGATAGCTAAGGGGAAGGACACCCCCACTGCGCAAGCCAACAAGAAGATGTGCCCCTCCCAGGGGGAGAAGCTTAAGCAGATATAAGACGGTCGGCCAGAAGGAGCCTGCTCATTGTAGGTTCCAAGTTCCTGGACTGCACTTGGGAAATAGATACTTGCACTTGAACTTAGTTAAGCGTTCATTTGGAATTAGACATTAGAAACTTTTGGATAAGCCTCACTGACCATGGTGGACAATTTCACTAATTTGTCCGGGAGCAATGATACACTCCTGATATTTAAGGTAAGTGCTGCTGTGGAATTCTTTGTGGTAGAGTTTACTTGGCTGGTTTACTTCTGCGTGGGCCCTTGGACAATAGCACAACCACTAAGGATTGTTATATGGTATAGGGACTTGCTAGGGCATTCACTGACATTGTGATATTAACCAACCTGAATATACGTTGTCATGGTTTATGACTTAAATGTTAGGAGGGATAACCTTTGGGAAGTAAAAATTTGACTTATGCAAAGGAGCGGGTGATGGGTGGAAAGAGGATCTCCGAAATTCCGGGATGGTGTCCTCCATCCCCTGCTTATCAAGAACTGGGAGTTTGACGATGGGCAGCAGCGTACAAGCATGCACCTCCGGGATGGGCCTGTGGTCAACTACGGCGAATCTGTTTTTCCCAGTAGCCCAGCTGAGGTTCGTGGGACAAGTGTGACAGGGAGGTGTTCACCCTATGGAGGGGGTGTCGGCAAGGGCCGGAGTATGGGCCTCCAACGTCCTGGCACACCATATATACCTTGGCCCCCGAGAAATAAGCGACTGCTAAAGAAGGAGGATATGGCACAACCGGAAGGGCTGAGGAACAAATCATGGCGGCGTTGTCTCTGGAGAGATCCAAGACAGGAAGACAGTAGGAAGAAGGAGCCAGTTCCTGTGAAAGACAGACACCAGAATAAGCACCCAGTAAAGGTGCTGATAAGCCCAATAAGAAAGAGATCGGCAAAAATAAGGCCAAAAACGAGGGCTCAGACAAGAGAAGAAAGGGATAAAAAGAAAAAAGTATCCGCTGGGACCAGTGGAGGAGAACTAGAGCATCTACCACCAAAGTTGACACGAGAACCAGACGTGGTGAAAATAGACACACCAGGATGAATAGAAGGATTAGAGGACATTTCCCTGGCGGAATCTCCACTCCGAGTAAAGGAGGTGGAAGAGGGTAGTGGGGAAGGCTTTTCAGGCCTATTTAAAGAGCTGCGGGAGGAAATGACCAGAGTTCTGGATTGGGAGCTACCGGATCAGCTGATGGACCTGCCCATACTTGGGGAGGTAGAAGAGGAGGATGAATGAGATGAATCTATAAAGAATATTGTCTTAAAATAACAATAATAAACTTTGACAATAATGAAATGATTGAAGTACTTACAAGAACGTAAAAAATGGGAAATGGATCATTTTATTCTACAAGTAACATTGAAAGATAATTACCGGACGGTAATGACGCATCCATGTTAACCAAATGGTTTTGTATGAGAAAGAAATGTTGTGATTAATGTAACAATGAGAAATGTTGTGATTAATGTAATAATGAGAAATGTTGTGATTCATATAAAAATAATGTGTAAGATTTCGGGAAAGAGAATTGTGTGTAAAGGAAAAAAATGTATTTCTGGGAAAGTCAGAAAAATGTAATTAATGCATTTACGGTAACATTTACATTTACATTTACATTTTGTCATTTAGCAGATGCTTTTATCCAAAGCGACTTACAAGGGAGAATAACATTCAAGCTACATTGCGACACAGACATTAGTGTAACAATAAATACTGCTAAGTGGTGCTTAGTAATTACTAAGCACTACTAGGTAGGTTAGGAGAGGAGGTACTCACTGAAGAGCTGGGTCTTCAAGTGCTTCTTAAAGACAGAGAGGGAGGTCCCTGCTCTGGTCATTTTTGGCAGCTCGTTCCACCAACGTGGGACTACAAATGAGAATAGCCTGGATTGCTGTGGCTGTATGGCCGGCAGAGCCAGGCGACGTTCATTTGACGAGCGCAGCATCCAGGGGGCAACATGTGCTCTTACAAGACCATTTAAGTAGGAGGGAGCATTCCCAGCAATCACTCTGTAGGCCAGCATAAGAGACTTGAACTTGATGCGAGCGGCTACAGGTAACCAGTGGAGCTCGATGAGCAGCGGAGTGACATGTGCCCTCTTTGGCTGGTTGAACACCAGTCGCGCCGCCGCATTCTGTATCATCTGTAGTGGCTTAACCGCACAGGCCGGCAAGCCTGTTAAGAGGGCGTTGCAGTAGTCGAGACGGGACATCACCAAGGTTTGTACCAGCAGTTGGGTGGCATATTGGGTCAGGTACGGCCTGACTTTTTGGATGTTGAGTAGTGGGAAGCGGCAGGACCGGGAGACAGCGGCAACATGGTCCGAGAATGTCAGTTGGTCATCAATAATGACACCAAGATTCCTTGCAGCCTTGGTAGGAACAAGAGATAGAGAGTCGATTTTAATATCAATGTTGTGATAAATACCTTTTTTGGCCGGGAAGACCAGCAGTTCCGTTTTCGCCAGATTTAGTTGAAGGTGATAATCCTTCATCCATGTGGATATGTCAGCGAGAGTATCCGAGATCCGCGTCGAGACAGTGGGGTCGTCGGGCGGGAAGGAGAGATAGAGTTGAGTATCATCCGCATAGCAGTGATATGAAAAGCCATGTGAGCGGATGGTCGGGCCCAGTGAGGTGGTGTATATGGCAAAGAGGAGGGGTCCTAGCACCGAGCCTTGGGGCACCCCTGTGGTGAGGTTGTGCGGCACAGACAGCTGGCTTTGCCATGTCACACTGAACGAGCGCCCAGTAAGGTAAGATTCGAACCAGGAAAGTGCACTGCCCGTTATGCCCATACTTGAGAGTATGGACAGGAGTATGCTGTGATTGACAGTGTCAAAAGCAGCTGTTAAGTCTAGCAGAATGAGAACCGAGGATTTGGCAGCAGCTCTAGCAGTTTTTAAGGCCTCTGTTACAGACAACAGGGCTGTTTCGGTGGAGTGACCACTTTTGAAGCCAGATTGAAGTGTATCGAGAAGGTTGTTTCTTGACAGGAATTCTGTAACCTGTCTCGAGACCGACCGTTTTGGAAAGGAATGGGAGGAGAGAGACCGGCCGATAGTTTTCTACTTGATTGGGATTGAGTGAGGGTTTTTTGAGCATTGGTGCGACCTGAGCCACTTTGAAAGCGGAAGGGAAAGTGCTGGAAGTTAGGGAAGAATTAATCATATGTGTGATTGCCGGGGTGATAGTTGGTGATATGGCTTGAAGGAGGTTAGATGGGATCGGATCTAGCGGACAGGTAGTAGGAAGGCTACATGTTAGCAGTTTAGATACCTCACTTTCAGCAAGGGGGGTGAAACCAGGGAACGATGAGCATAGGGCTGGAGAAGACAGGTTGTGAGTAAGTTGTTTAGTGAATTGGCTGCTGATGGCTGCGACTTTGTTAGTAAAAAAGGAGGCAAGGCAGTCAGCAGTGAGGTAAGTAGCTGGGGGAGGTGGTGGAGGGTAAAGCAGAGACTTGAAGGTGGCGAATAACTTAGGTGTGTCTGTGGCACCGTTGATCCTATCGTTGAAGAAGGCCTTCTTAGCAGCAGTGATGCTGGAAGAGAAGGAGGACAGCAGCGTCTGGTAGCTTGCAAGATCTTCAATTTTTTGGGGGTTTGTGCCATTTCCTCTCGGCTGCTCTGAGGTCAGTGCGCGTTGTCCGGAGGGTGTCAGTCAGCCAAGGGTGCGACTGGGTTGATCGAGCAGGTCTGGTGGATAGTGGACACAGGCTATCCAGACATCAAGGTGGAGCAGAGAGAGTCAGTGGCATCATTAACCTGCAGAGAGGAGAAAGTGCCGTGGGGTGGAAGAGAAGAGGAGAGCACAGAGGAGAAGTGGGTGGGAGACAAGTTGCGGAGATTGCTGCGGATAGTAACCATGGGTGGGAAGGTGGGGGGATGTTTTGGTAGCTGGACATTGAAGTGGATGAAGAAGTGGTCAGAGAGATGAAGAGGAGTGACCCTTAGGTTGTCCGTGGTGCAGCTCCGAGCAAGAATGAGATCAAGCTCTTTGCCAGCCTTGTGAGTCGGTGGAGTCGGGACCTGTCTTAGGTCGAATGGGCGAACCAAAGACAGGAAGTCAGCCGAGCTCGCACTGTCCAAGTGGATGTTCATGTCTCTGAGGACGAGCATGGGACACTCATGCTCAGGAATTGATGACAGCAGGGTGTCAAGCTCATGTTGGAAGTCACCTAGTTGTCCTGGTGGACGGTAGATGACGACCACATAGGCTTTCACCGGAGCAGTCACCAAGACGGCGTGATATTCAAAGGAGACAAAGTTGTTTAAAGGCAGCAGTGGATTAAATTTCCATGTGTTGGAAATTAGCAGGCCAGTCCCACCACCACGGCCAGATGGTCTGGATGTGTGGGAGAATGTGTAGTTTGTGGAGAGTGCAGCCGGGGTTGCACTATCTTCCGGTTTAATCCATGTCTCAGTGAGAGCAAGGAGCTCCAAGGAGAGGTAGTTGGCATGACCAGAAATGAAGTCTGCCTTGTTAACTGCAGATCGACAATTCCACAAGCCAACAGAGAAGGGGGTCTTTGCAGAAGATGTTTGCTGCAGGGACCTGAGGTTATCCGGATTGCATCGGCGTATGGTATAACGAGGCTTTCTGGGTGACCTTGAAGTTGTAGGGATGCGGTAGAAGCACATTTTGTATGGAGTGAGAGAAAGAAGGCAGGTTTGCCTTGTTCGGTGTCCTTGCTTCGGTGGACGTGCAGAGGTAGACGTGCGTCTTTACACAGAGCGACTACAAATGGGCCAACGCTTGAAGCTAATGCTTCAAGGGCAGGACCATAAATAGGTGATAGAATACAGCTGCTCATGTGATTAGGGTTGCACCTGGCTAAGAGCACGCCCACACAAGAGAGGACTCACCTGAATAGGGGGTGTGTCTGGAACACAAGCTTGTTGGCAGATCAGCAGACAGCAGTGAAATGTGCAGAGTCAAACCAGTAGTCCTAAGTTGCAATACTACAACACTAGATAACATAAGCAGAGCAGTAATACACTACGCAGCAACCTCAGCACTAGAGCTCGACTCGACTAAAATGGTTTTACATATAATCTGCTTTATGTGGGCTGACCTGGAATGGCTATCTTAGGAAAAACCTAAGATGTCGGAGAAATCACGGGGGAAGAATCATGTTGTGAAACACCAGAACATGTTATCTATGCAGATGTATAGGAAAAACTAACATCAGCAAGTAACGTCAGTAAGGCAGGTAGTTTCCAGAAAAGCATGAATCATCGACCATTGAATCATCGATCAGCGACCATGGTTCGAAAGAAGGCATAAATCATTGATCATGTATTCGTGAGACGGCAGAAGTCATAAAAAGAAGAAACGAGCAGAATACATTGGGATTCTTTGCTTCAGAGAAGACACGACAAGAACCGAAAGTGAATTACCAAGCTGGATCAAGAAGTGGTGGCGCAGTGCATTGCACTGCTGCCTCACAACAAGAAGGTCCTGGGTTCGATTCCCGCCTGGGGCGCTGTTGGCACCGTGCTGTTGGGTTATCTCCCAAATAGGAGCCTTTCTGTGTGGAGTTTGCATGTTCTCCCCGTGCTCACATTGGGTTTCCTCCACCTCACGTCAGTAAGGACCCCCCTCAAAAACGTTATCGTCTGACCAGCGATAGACACTTATCACCTGGTCCCCAGGCGCATCCACGTATGCCGCCCACTGCTCCTGGCTGTGCCCCCAGAGGAAGGACAAGCCAGGATGGGTCAAATGCAGAGGAATTCACCAGCCACCATCAAAAGCGTGTGTGTGCAAGCATGTGTTGTAGTTTGGTGTGTTGTGTGACAAATAAAGACTGTTTCTTTAAGCAAGCTTGGACTCTGGAACTTTTTCACATCAACCCTTCTCTGGATTATTCGGACACTTGAATCCCCCCAACGAGCAGTGGTTGATCGACTGTAGTGAGGCCTGGGCTCCTTGTACTGGGAGGTGGGCTGTTCTGGAGGAGACTGCTACTACCATCGCCGCTGGTAAAGCCAGATCAAAGGTTTCTGATCAGATCCTTCGCTTGGCTCCCCCAAAATTGAAATTAGGCCCAATTAGAATAGGGCAGGGAAAAGCATTAGGGTATGTTTTTATTATTTTCTTTTCTTTCTTTTTTTATCGATTTTGATCAGATTGGTTGTTTGATTATATTTACACCAATAATTATTACGGTTTGTCTGTATCATGTATTGATTAATTCCCCCTTTGCACTGCTTAAATAAATACTTAACTTGCATTTAAAGTATCAGTTTAAGTTATTAATTTTGATTAGAGAAAGAAGCCACCTTAGCCTGAGTACCCTTCTTGTAGATATTAAAGAGTTAGGAAGAGCGCATTATAGGATCTAAATGGTTAGCCTAGCTCCAATTTAGAGACATCTCCTTGGGACAAAAATATTCTTGTCGTTAAATGAGCATCCAGCAACCACACCAACTGGCACTCACTAGAATAGAGCTGTCGTTAACTGGAGTGGCCTTTTGAGTTATATCCTTTAGTTTTTAGGGTTACTGAGGGGGTATGATTCAGGGCTGAAACAGGGGAGGCTTCAGGAAGGAAACAGTTAGAAGCTGGGCGAGTCTATTCGCTACCTAGTTGAAGCAATATTTAGAAACCTGTACAGTTCTAATACCTGGCAGGCTAGATATCTAACCCGTTAGATGGAGGACTAGTCCGGAGCACTGTACTGTGCTATAGCCGTGAGACAATGACGAATAGTAAAGGGGAGAGCAGACATCCTTGTCTTATGCCGTGTTGTAAAGTGAAACGCTGTGAAGTGTAACCATTGGTGATGACAGAAGCAGAGTGACCTCTGTGACCATTCTGATGAATAATGGGGATATAAGTGGCCAGAAGTGTTTATAGAATTCCACTGGGTAGCCATCTATTCCAGGTGATAAATTGTTGGGCATAGAGAAGAGAGCTTTCCTGAGTTCTTCTAGGGTAAGTGATTGATCTAAGGTGGTAGCCTGCTCTGTCGAAAGTTTAGGAAGGTCAATATCATCAAGGAATGAGTGAATGTTTGATATATTAGATTCGAGTGATATGGCTTATTTTAAAAGTCTCTAAATATGTTATTGATGTCTTGCATCAATGTATGTTTGTTATGTATGTTATACCACCCTGTGGATCTTTGATGGCTGTAATAAGTGTTTTTTCACTATTGCGTTTTAATTGATTGGCAAGAAATGTACCTGATTTGTCATTGAATTAAAAAAAAAATGCTCTTGTTCATTGCATAAATAATTGTGTCTTTTGATGGATGATATTATCAAGTTGAGATGAAATTGTCCGGAATTCATTTCGGATTTACTCAGTGGATGAGTGGGCTTGTTGGGAGTGCAACTCCTTTAGTCATTGTTCGAGTTCATTTTGGCATTCTTGTCCTTTCTTTTTCTTGTGAGTGGAGAATGAAATAATACTACCTCTTAGAACTGCCTTAGCTGTTTCCCAGAGTAAGGATGGTGATATTTCTGGAGTCATTCAGTTCAATGAAGGAAGTCCATTCTTTGTAAAATAAAAGGTTAAAATTGTTATCTGCCAAAAGTGAGGTGTTAACCCGCCACCTGCTGGGAGGGTTCCAGCTTGTTTCATTTATCAGGTTGAAACCATTCGTCCCGTGATCTGAGATTACAATGAGGTGGATTTCAGGAATAGTGATTTTGGACAATGCAGAGTTACTTGTCAAGAAAAGGTTGATTCTAGAGAAACTTTGGTGGGGTGGTGAATAATATGTGTATGCTCTTGCATCGGCCACTAGATGCCGCCAGTACTGCCTCATCAATGTTGCTTTGTTTCAGTTCCTGATTACCCAGCCTCATTAAGTTATATGTTTCACCTGTGTCTCGTTTTGTCTTGCGTATTTATACCCTGTCGTTTGTGTCCTTTGTTGCTCAATCTTGAGTTTGTCTAGCCTCCTGACAACGCACTCGTTTCCAGGCCCACAAAATTCTTATTAGTTGTTTTTTTTGGTCTGTTTTTGGTACTTGTTTCAAGTAAACCTTTATTTTTGCCGCCTCTGCCTCTTCTCTGCACCTGGGTTCACTCGGCATAACCTCGTAACAGCCAACAATCCCCAAGAGCAAGTTCAATCATATATTATTTTATAGTGTCCGACGAATGAGGAGTCTCGGAATAATAGACTATAGTTTGTGTGTAGTTTATCAACAACCATCCAGCACAAACGTTTACCCTTGTGCAGTTCTCCTTCCGGATGGGGTACGTCCTTTGCTTTTAACCAGCTCCTTGTGCTTGAAGTGTTCAAATGTGGCAATGATGGAGCAGGGACAGTTCCCCACGCGGTGTGCGTCGGGAGTTTCAGGGTGGTGCAGAGAAAGTCTTTCACTATATTTTCTGGGGACTCAGTCTTCTCTGGGATCCCAGAAAATATGAGGTTGTCCCGCATACTTCTGGATTGTATATCCAGGATAGTCTCTTTCATTATTTTATTTTCTTTTTTTTACAACCTCCATCCCTGTTGTGAGACGCTTGGTGGAGGTTTTTCGATCCACGTTGTCTTTTTGCATCTCGCCGACCATGCAGTACAGGAAATCAAGGCTGGCTTTGATCTTGGTTATATCTCGGAGAAGTGGACCAACCATGTCGAGCTTCTTGTTAATCTCATCCAAGACACTAATCTCTAAATCTCCCGGGATGAGATTGTCTGTGTCCGTTTCTGAGTCAGTCTTCTTCCTTTTCGCGGGATTATTGCAGTCCTGGTTGTCTTCCATCACGCACTCGTTATAAAAAAATCTATATAATCCTCAAGGTCCTCCACTTTGGTTTTGCACAGTGCTCCCTTTTTGAAATTTATATATGTGAATATTATTTGCAATTCGCTTTGTCCTGCCTGAGCTGTCGGTGTGTTAGTCAGTGTAGCAGGGCTCAGCCATGTTGGATCTCTACTCACTTCCGTCTTCTCCTGAGATCACAACATGCTCCCCCGCCTCATCTGCCAAATAAGTTGAAAAAATCTTTTAAAAGGAAAATTTTGAATTTTCCAGATTCGTGTTCCTTTGTGTTGTTGTTTTTTTTTTTTTATCTCAACGTATTTTCAAAACCAAGATTGATTTATAAATAGTAGATAAATGTTAAACCATGGAGTTAAATATTCATGTTACATTACATAGGGAAACACAGTTCACTAACCGAGACGCTGAATTGCGCTGAACAACACCGATCGATCGTTTCCTTTCAAGCGAACCCCCAGGTGAAGATCATTCCTCCACATTCCATGTAATGTGAAGTCACAATGTGAAATCATTTTGATAGAGTTCAACCTTTAAATCATTCTATTTTTACACACACACACACACACACAGACAGACATTATGTGCAGGGGGCGTATACCAACATGTACCAACGAATTGGAATTTTGCATTATTGCCCAAGCCTATTAGGTGGAGATCTGTGGTTCCTGGCAAAAAAGATGACTCAGCTGTGTGATTGTTTATCTGTCTGCTGCAACAAACAACAGTCTTTACAGTACTGGAGAGCTTCATTGGTAGAGTCTGCAAATAAAGCTGAAATGGTTTAAGCTAGACACACCATTCAAATTTTCAAATGTGTGGCCTTGCTCAACTTGCATTTACTAACATTAGACATTTTCATACTTGTTTTACTTTTTATATTTATTTATTTATTTATGTATGTATGTATTATTCTTTTTTCTTTTAACCTGTGCTGTCAGCATGCTGGGCATACAACACAGAGTATTTGTAAGCCATTGCATTCAGGACAGAGTTAGTCTGCAAGTGGAGCTAAAGTTTTTAACCCACAGCAACTCTTCTTTAATCATCAACAACTGCTGCAGTAACTCTGTCGTGTGGATGACCTGTAGAATGACAAGAGCACAGTTTCTGGTTATGGAGAGCCACCACCAATCCCCCTCTTTGGAGAACTATTTATCATGTTTGGGTCTATAAACAACTGATCACGACTCTAAGAGGGGGCGAATCACCACGGCGAGACAAATAAACATTGAAACAAGCAACATTTACACAAAAGCATGAACATTGGAGGACAACATGTATTGAAAAACAGTGAATTAGGTCCAGGAAAACTGGAACTACAACTGGTCACGTGGCCTCTTCCTGTTATTATTATGACAGTAAATGAGGGAGGAAAGCAACTAGGAGGGTGCTGGTGCACTTGAAGCAGGTGTGGTGGTGTGTGTGTGTGTGTGTGTGTGTGTGTGTGTGTGTGTGTGTGTGTGTGTGTGTGTGTGAAATGTCCACTGGTGAGTGTACATGACTTATCCCCATTGGTACTGGTGGTACTCGCTCCTGGGGCGCAGGGCCTCCTCGTGCTCACTGGGCCTTGGTCATGCTCCTCGGGCTGGGCGCGGACATTGCTCCACGGCCCTCTGGCTTCTCTGGGAGCCCGGGGGTCTTCCGTGGTTGCAGGGCAGGGTACCCGGGGATCTCCTGCAGCCGGGGGTTGTCCACAGGGCTGCGGAGTTCGGGGGGCTTCGGGGCCCCTTGCGCTGCCTGGATGCGCCGCAACATAATACCGACCTTCTACACCAGTACCAATGGGGATAAGTCATGTACACTCACCGGTGGATATCTTACACACACGCACACCCATGCATGCACGCACACATGCACTCACACACCCCTGCTTAGAGTGCACCCCAGCAACCGGGGGTGCTTTCCTCCCTTATTTACTGTCATAACTTTTACAGGAAGAGGCCACGGGATCAGTTGTAGTTCCAGTTTTCCTGGACCTAACTGGACCTAAATTCAGTTTTTCAATACATGTTGTCATCCAATGTTCATGTTTTTGTGAAAATGTTGTTTGTTTCTATGTTTATTTCTCACCGTGGTGATTCTCCCCCTCTTGGAGTAGTGATCAGTTGTTATAGATCTAAACATGATGAATAGTTCTCCAAAGAGGGGGATTGGTGATGGCTCTCCATAACCAAAATTGTGCTCTTGTCATTCTACAGGGCATCCACAGGACAGAGTTATTGCAGCAGTTCTTGATGATTTAAGAATTAATAAAGAGTTGCATTTCAGGTGGAGAACTTGAACTCCTCTTGCAGACTTACTCTGGATGCAAATGGCATACAAATACTCTGTGTTGTATGCCCAGCATGCTGACAGCACATGTTAAAAAAAAAAAAAAAGATGGCAGCTGCCCGCCGCATCCCCACTCACATAGCCTGCACCCCGCCCATCCCGCAAGCCCTCAGTCTATTGTGTGGTGTATGTGCTGAGTATTCGTTTTGGCACTGGGAGAGATAGGCGAGTCGCGACCGGATTGATCCAGGGGCTCAGCAGGCCGGGGAGCAACCACGCAGACCCCCTCCCCCCAGACCCAACCGTGCCCCAGTGCGCCCACCTGCCGTACCTGGTGGCAGCCAACCTACAGCGATCAGCCAAGGGCGCAGAGCGTCCACCATGCGCATCTGTCATGTCGGGCTGCTCCACACCCCCATCAGGCCAGTCATCAGCCCCCAGCCGCAGAGCATGCGGACTATAGAACAGAGGGCGACGGACGGCACCCCCACCAACAGCCTGAACCCCCAGCAACGAGCGCCCCACGCACCGAAAGCGTCAGAGTGCAGGTACCATAGCAGTCCGGTGTGATGACAGGAGACCGCCCCCCACGAAGGAGGCCACATGGTGAGCCCCGTGTTATAATTTTTTAGAAATAACTTCCCCTAGACCATTAAAGCTAGACACACCATTCTAAAGCCCTACCTAAGGAGATGGCAACCTTTACTATCAAAAGAGCCATTTTTGGGGAAAAAAAAAAAAATCTGTCTGAAGCCACAAACAGCCTGTAGCCTTATGAGGAAGATAAAACAGCCTGTTAAGTCTTAATTAGCCTATCAACATTAATCTAAATAAGCATTCATGAATATGCCTTTTTTAGAATGCATTCAAGTGCAAATGAGAGGCAGCACACTGAAAAGACGTCTCAGGTGATTTGGCTGGAAGCTCCCACTAGCTGGAACAGCGGTTTAGATTTTGTTTGAACAATGGGGGGCACATTAAGTGGGGGGTCTGGGCGTCCTCTCTCAAAACATTTTAAGTGTGAAACACTTAATTTCCTGTATTCTGTTCAATTGTTATCCACCAATATGTGGCTTTGCTGCATCAATGTATGTTGCAAATGTCTTTATGCTATTATAATTCCTAAAAGTTCACTGCTCCAAAAAATAAAGGGAACACTTACACAACACATCCTAGATCTCCATGAATGAATGAAATATTCCAGTTGAAAATCTTTATTCATTACATAGTGGAATGCATTGAGAACAAAATAACATAAGAATGATCAATGGAAATCAAAATCATTAACCCATGGATGTCTGGATTCAGAATCATACTCAAAATAAAAGTGGAAAAATTATTTGGAAATTCCTCAAGACAATTCAAAATGAGGCCCAGTAGTGTGTGTGGCCTCCACGTGCCTGTATGCACTCCCTACAACGTCTGGGCATGCTCCTGATGAGACAACGGATGTTCTCCTGAGGGATCTCCTCCCAGACCTGGATCAGGGCATCACTCAACTCCTGGACAGTCTGTGGTGCGACGTGGCATTGCTGGATAGAACGAGACATGATGTCCCAGAGATGCGCAAGAGGTGCGATTCAGGTCTGGGGAACGAGCAGGCCAGTCCATAGCATCAATGCATTCGTCATGCAGGAACTGCTGACACACTCCAGCCACATGAGGCCAAGCATTATCATGCATCAGAAGGAACCCAGGGCCCACTGCACCAGCATATGGTCTGATAGTGGGTCTGAGGATCTCATCCCAGTACCTAATGGCAGTCAAGATACCTATGGCTAGCACATGGAGGTCTGTGCGGCCCTCCAAGGATATGCCTCCCCAGATCATCACTGACCCACCGCCAAACCGGTCATGCCGGAGGATGTTGCAGGCAGAAGAACATTCTCCAATGCCTCTCCAGACTCTGTCACATCTGTCACATGTGCTCAGTGTGAACCTGCTTTCATCCGTGATGAGCGCAGGGCGCCAATGGCGAATCCGCCAATCCTGGTGTTCTCTGGCAAATGCCAATTGGGTTGCACGGTGTTGGGCTGTGACCACAGGCCCCACTTATGGATGTTGGGCCCTCATTAAACCCTCATGGAGTCTGTTTCTGACAGTTTGAGCAGAAACATGCACATTAGTGGCCTGCTGGAGGTCCTTTTGTAGGGCTCTGGCAGTGCTCCTCCTGTTACTCTTTGCACAAAGGAGCAGATAGTGGTCCTTGAGCTGGGTTGCTGTCCTCCAAGGGCCCCTCCACGTCTCCTGGTGTACTGGCCTGTCTCCTGGTATGTTCTCCATGCTCTTGACACTGCTGGGAGACACAGCAAACCTTCTTGTCACAACGCGCATTGATGTGCCATCCTGGATGAGCTGCACTACCTGAGCAACTTCTGTGGGACACTGCCTCATGCTACCTCTAGTGGTGAGGGCACTGGCAAAATGCAAAAGTGACCAAAAATCAGTGAGAAAAGATGAGGACAGGGAAATGGCCTGTGGCCACCACCTGCAGAACGATTCCTTTATAGGGGTTGTCTTGCTCATTGCCTCTCATTTCCACCTGTTGTCTGTGCCATTTGCATGACAGCAGGTTAAATGGATTCACAGTCAGTGTTGCTTCCTAACTGGACAGATTGATATCCCAGAGTGTGATTAACTTGGAGTTACATTGTAATGATTACGTGTTCCCTTTATTTTTTTTGAGCAGTGTACATTTGCCTTGCTTTCCACAGCAGTTCCGAAATTGCTCTCCTTCCATCATCCCCAGCTCCATCATCCTTTTCAGCAAATGCTGTGTGTATGTTCTGGAAATTTCTTTAAATATTACCTTTATTGTTTGCTAATTTCTCGCTGCATATCAACATAGCGGTAAGTCAGCAGCGTTGGAGCTGAAAGTAAACACATCGGTACACGCACTTTTCATTTCTTTTTTTTCCTCCGAGACTTTTCTTTTTTGGGGATTGGGAACACATAGCTACTGTATTGCCGGCAAATTTGTTCCAAATATGAGAAGAGCGCGTTCCCGAAGAGTGAGCGCTGCTGCAATCCAGTATCTACTCCCAGCGGTCTGCTCTCCCATTGGCTGGTATGTCTGCATGTACGCCAGTAAGGGGCCGAATACTTGATTTTGATTGGTTGCTCGACAGGAGGACCCGCCTCATCACATTCCTATGGAGTGCTTACGAAGCAGCTGCGTTCCATCAAAGTTGGAACTCGGAAAACTTAAACCTACTGATGCACATTTTAGTTGACTGAAATGTTAAAACATTTTTTTTATACGGTATATAGGAAACACATTTTTACAGGCTACACATTTTTAAAATTGAATAATGTAAGAATCTATAGGCTTAAAACAATGATAAATTCAAATTAAATTGTTGAAAAATTACCGTTATTCATTTCCATATAATTTTTTGTCAAAGCCACAGGGAGCCACTGTGGAGGGACTAAAGAACCACATGCGGCTCAGGAGCCGCAGGTTGCTGACCCCTGCCCTAACTGAACAATCCATTCCAAACCAATAACTGAACTTTATAATGCCCTCTGAACATTCTAAAGCCATAACATTTTAAACACTCCAGCTAACTACCCCACACTACCTTTGATTACTGCCAATGAATCTCACCAATTGTATTGTGTGTAATTGTGTATTGATAAGGTACTCTACGCAGAACCTGACCGACCCATCAGGCTTACCCACCAGCATGATGGGGCTAGACCAGTCACTCGTGGACTCCTATTACTCCAGCATGGCCTCTAATTCCACCTGCACAATCTTGTGTTTAAGTTCGGGCAGGCAATACAGTTGAGAATGCACCTTCACCCCCGGGGTCGTCTCCACATGGTGGAGTATGAGTGATGTGAGGCCTGGCCGGGAGGAGAAAAAAAATCAATGAAGCGACGCTGAAGTGTGGCCATGTCCGCCGTCTGGGATGGAGAGAGATGGTTACTAAACAGGGCAGCGGTATGCTCGGCCGCTTTTGGCACCTCCGGCCCCAACTCATCCTGCTCAATGACGCCCCCTTCCTCCATTCTTTTAAGAGGCTCAGATGTCGCCCCATGCCTGTCACCCTGTGACCACAAAAAGCCCTTGCCACTTCGCGAGCAATTCAGAGCTGGAAATAGGGAGCAACACTAACACCTTGTCTCCTGGTGTGAATTGTCTGAGCTGAGCCCCCCTGTCGTAGAAGACCTGGCGATGTTCCTGAGCCAGGAGCAAATTCTCATTCTCAATAACGGCCGAATCAGTGCATATAACTTTGCTCTCAGCTCCATGACATACTGTATCTCATTCTTACTGGTGCTAGGACCTTCCTCCCAGTTTTCTTTAATTAGGTCTAGCACCCCCCATGGTCTCCTGCCAAAGCGAAGTTTGCTCTATATATATATTGTTTGCTATATATATATATATATATACAGAATACAGAAAGTATTCTGAGAAAAATAGTAAAAGACCATTATTTTGTTTGGACTGTAGTAGTCCACATTATGTCAAGAACAGCTCAACTACGGGGGGATCGTAGCTCAGGAGGTAGAGCTGGTCATCTAGTAATCTAAAAGGTTGCTGGTTCAATCCCAGGCTCCTCCTGCTAGCATGCTGTAGTGTCCTTGAGCAAGACACTTAACCCCTAATTGCTCCTGATGGCTGCGTCCGTCAGTGTTTGAATAATTGTAAGTCGCTTTGGATAAAAGCGTCTGCTAAATGTAATGTAATGTAACTAACCAAAGAGAATCTTCAGTGCATCATTACCTTAAGACATGAAGGTCAGTCAATCTGGAAAATTTCAAGTTTCTTAAAGTGCAGTCGCAAAAACCATCAAGCACTATGATGAAAGTGCCAATCATGAGGACCAAATATGGAATATTTTAGAGGGTTCAGAATTCACCTACCACAGTTTCAGGAATTTCTGTGGGAAACATTGTATTTTAGTATACATATTTTGCTTGCTGATCAATGCATTCAATAGTGTGTGGCACTTCCAAAAGGCACAGCAGAATGCAAGGGAGTTTGGGAAATGTAGCAAGTAGATATTATACAACATGATTGTACATTAAAGTAAACTGTTTGCAATGTAAAGCGGAACAGATAGATTGGTTTGTGAAAAGCACAACAAAGGTTGTTTAAGTATGTGCTTAACGTGGGCCGAACCCTGTTCATTTCTCCACTAGCCTCTCCATTGCTCCCTGGCCTGGTCATTGCTCCACCAGCCTCGGCCATCGCTCCACCAGGAACACTAACCAGCCTCTCCATCGCTCCTCCACTCGGTCCATCAATAGACACGGTGAGTTCCATCCTGAGAGTCGCTCCATCAGCCTAAAATATAATTTGGTGCCAGGCCAGTGAGAGCTTTGTGAACCATCATAGATATAAGTAGTGGATAAGTAATAGTGAAATTGTTTGTAAACCATCTTTTCAAAATTTTACTAAGAAATGGGATGTTATTATAGGGTTAGTGTGGTCAATCCCTTACCCTCTGGAAAAAGTGCACTATCTAGGACAGCACAAGGAATGATTGTATCATTTGCTTACTGTTTTTCAAATTACAGTGGTACCTCGACTTACGACTGCATCTACTTACGACTAATCCAAGATACGAGTAGCAATAGTCGAGAAAATTTGTATCGACTTGCGACCGACTGCTCCAAGATACAAGCGTGGAAATTTGCAGTTGGCGCGTCGGCGGCCAGTCAGCCGTCAGTCAGCCGGCAACCTACATCGTATGTGCATGTAGTTCGTGGCTGACACAAGATATTAAACCAAGATACCATATATCCCTGTTAGTGAATAATCAGCCACATAGTCTTTAGCGATACAAGCTGCCACCATTGCGAACCACGAAGCTATGGGGTCCACCCCATCCATCCCCTATCTGGACCAAGATGAACCCCCCATTCAGAAAGTCATTAGACACCACCCAGAAAAAAATATATAAATCTTAGCGGCCGCTGAGAAATTGAACCAATGGACGGCCGGCACCATCTACCTGAGATGCCCAAAGGGGGGCTCCATTGACCCAAAGTTAATTGAAGCAGCCCACGCAGCAATCCAGCACAGGCAAAATGAAAAGCCCCTTACAGCCAAGAATACCCCAAAATATGATGACAGGAAGACCTAAGAGGGCCCCACAAGCCCTGGAGTCAGCCAAGGTTATATAGTCCAGACAGTAGCTGCTGGTAGCCAGCCTCAGGCAGGCTTCCAAATGATCATCCGTCATGGTGGAACGGTATTTGGACTTTATAATCTTCATGTGGGAAAAGGCTGACTCGCATAAATAAATAGAGCTGAATAATGCAGTCAAGGAGGAAGCACATTTCCTCATATTTTGGTACTTTTCCTCTGTGAGTACGTTCCAAAGCTGTCCATGATCTCGGACTTCAGCTCAATGTCAGCCTGTAGTGTCAACATCTCATCCTCCGCTCTGGCTGATTGCTGTAGGCTGGCTGCCACCAGGTACGGGAGGTGGGCGCGCTAGGGAACGGTTGGGTCCAGAGGGAAGGGGTCCACGCAGTTGCTACCTGGCCTGCTGCGCCCCTGGATCGATCCGGTCACGATTTGCCTATCTCTCCCAGTGCTAAAACTTATACCCAACACATACACCACACAATAGACCGAGGGCTTGCAGGATGGGCAGGGTGCAAGCTATGTGGGTGGGGATGCGCGGGCAGCTGCCATCTTGCCTCTCACGCTCCTGCCCAAGCATGCTTCTTGTCCGTCCCGTAATTTTAATCCCACTCATATTAGCTTAGAACAAATACAATCACATACCAATCTTACTCCGAACAACACTCCAGCGGACCAGGGTCTGCGGGGCAGGATGGGTGCGAGTGATTCGGGTTCGACTTGGCTGAAGGACTCGCACCCCCAACCTCGCAATTTTAACTGCAATTACCAACAGCACACATTGAACACTGGGGTTTTCCGGGGTGGCCGGTCGCTGGCGGGTTGGTGTGGGGGCGTGGTTGGCTGGAGGGCGGTCGGGTGGGGCCCCCCTACCGGCTGGGCTGGAGTCCTGACGGCATGGCCTAGTGGCTTAGGATGTGCTGCGACCTGGCGGGGCTGCGGAGAGCGCTGCCGGGTGCCTTTCAGGGCCCCTGGGGGGACTGCTTGTCGTTGTGGGAGTGGGTTGGGGTGTGGGGGGCAGCTGTTGGCCTTTTGCTTCTGCTGCGCGGCTTCTCTGTGGCGGGCGCCCCGGGTGCTGGGGGAGGTGGAGGGCCTGTGTATCTGGCAGCCTGCTGGCATCGAGGTGCCCCCCGCTGAGCACACGCTGCTACGTGTATGGGCACTTGGCGCTCACGCCGGGTGGGGCGTCTGGTCGGCTGGGGTGGGGTGGGCCTCCCCCTTGCGCGGGACGTGGGTGGGCATGGGAGTCCCTCCGGCTCGCCCGCAGAGCGGGCGGCTCGGGCGGGGTGTCAGTCTGTTGCCGTGGGGCCGGGATCCGGGCCTGCGGTCCGTGCCTTGCACCCGCGGCCCGGGTGCTGAGCCTGCGGCTGCGTCTTGTGGCTGCACCTGGGGGTTGGTTGTATCTGTACGCCTCTGGGTTGAGGGATCTCCTTGTGCTACCTGGAACTGGGTAGTGCTCCTTGGGGTTGGGTGTTGGGGTTGCTCCATCACCCTCTGGCTTCTCTGGGGGCCCGGGGTCTTCTGTGGCCACAGGGCAGGGTTCTCTGGGCTTTCCTGCAGCAGTTGGGTGTCTACAGGACTGCGATGTCTTCGGGGGGCTTCGGGGCCCATTCCGCTGCTTGAAGGTGCCGTGACATAATACCAACCTTCTACACCAGTACCAATGGGGATATGTCATGTACACTCACCGGTAGACATCTTACACACACACACACACACACACACACACACACACACACACACAAACACATACACACGGCCCCATCACACACGCACACACCACCACACCTGCTCCGAGTGTACCCCAGCACCCTCCTGGTTGCATTCCTCTCCTTTCCTCCCTCATTTACTGACATAACTATGACAGGAAGAGGCCACGTGACCGGTTGTAGTTTCAGTTTTCCTGGACCTAATTAATTGTTTTTCAATACATGTCCAATGTTTATGTTTTTGTGTAAATGTTGTTTGTTTCTATGTTTATTTGTCTCACCTGTGGTGATTCTCCCCCTCTTGGAGTAGTGATCAGTTTTTTTATAGACCCAAACATGATAAATAGTTCTCCAAAGAGGGGGGTTGGTGGTGGTTCTCTATAACCAAAAACTGTGCTCTTGTCATAGTTATTGCAGCAGTTCTTGATGATTTAAGAATTAATAAAGAGTTGCAATTCAGGTTGAGAACTTGAACTCCACTGGCAGACTAACTTTGTCCGAGATGCAATGGCATACAAATACCCTGTCTTGTATGCCCAGCATGCTGACCGCACAGGTAAGAAACAAAACAAAAAAAACCCATCCCATCCTCCACTGCAGACGAGTTCAGGTAAAACAGTGTTGCAATTTTTGATGCGAGTAAATCAACATCTTCCCTAAATGGGTAGCACATAAATGTAACGATTGACTCGAGTCGAGCAAAGTCTTGATACCGTTTGTCAAGGTCTGACAGACAGTTTTTAATCTGCTCTGTGCAGCGCCCACTGTCAAGTACATGTCTCCCCTTGGGTCTCCAGCTATGATACAAGGTTTTAAAAGTTCCCCAAATCATGGCGCTGCAGCTTTGAGGAAAGAAGTTGCATTTTTTATTTGAAGGCATTAACTTAACTAATCATGTTGAACACGGTTTTGTCCTTTCCTTGCAGCTGTAAATTAAGCTCATTCAACATGTTGGTCAGATCAGTTCCCCCTGCTAAGCTATCTCACGTCAGTGTGTACAAAGAGGTCAGAGTAGTTGCAGTCAACCTCCTCCAGATGTGCACGGAACAGCCATCTTTGAAGAGATCTCGCTTGAATAGAACAGGCGATGTTCGTTGCCACATCCATTATCTCTTTCATGTGTAGCATTTTTGCACATAATGCTTGTTGGTGTATTATGCAGTGGTAGTTAAGGAAGTCGGGGAAAGCGTCGACCTCCCGGCACTTGGTAATAAATCCATTCAAGTGGCCCACCATTGCGGGCGCACCGTCGGTGGTGATTGACATCAATTTACACTCTGGGAGCTGGGTTTTGTCGATAAAGTTTTTGAAAGACTGAAAAATGTGCACCCCCCGTGTGTGTTCCTTCATGGGCAGTATTGTTAACAGCTCCTCTTTTGCAGTCATATATGTAAACACCATCCGAATAAAAATGCACAATTGTGCTGTTTCACTTATGTCCATAGACTCGTCTACTTGCAATGACAAACACTCACAGTCCACCATGTCTTTCCAAAGCTGCTGTCTCAAATCATCGCCCATTACTTAACAGCGCCGTGTAACTGTACTTCTTGATAGCTGAAGAGCTTTGATTGAAGATAATATTTCTGGTTTATTTTTAAAGTCCCAAAACAACGAGTCAGCTGCCTCAACGAAGGCCTCTTTTACCATCTCTCCATCTTGGAAGGAGTTCTTACGCTAAATGATGGCGTGACTCACCCGGAACATTGCTTTGGTGGCTGCCTTTGCTTTTGGATTAAGCTGTGTGAAAAATGACTGCTGTCCGATTAACTGTGATTTCAGTTCAGTCACCTTTCTCTTTCTCAGCTCGCTCTTTTGAGGGAAATCAGTGTCGTATTTTTTTATGAACAGTTTATGAAAAGTGCCTCTGCACATTTCCCTTTTTTGGAAAAGCAACTGTAGATTGAGAGATCAGATAAGGCACTTTGAGTATGACATAGTGAAAAAAAAGTCCTCCTACCATTCCGCATGGAAGTGGTAAGCTTTTGGTTTCTTACTGGGTCCGGCTCCCTCCACTCATTTTTTATATCCCTGCTTTAGTATATATAAATTGGAAAGCTAACTAGTTCCCTTAGCTCGCCAAAGTTTTGCAGTAGCTCACGCGTTTTCTACGTGGTGACCCATGTGTTACAAGAGAGGACATCTAAGTAGTTGTAATTGTATCCCAATGAACAAAGTTTTAAGCAACATTAGACTGGCCGCCCTGTACGTCAATAAAGTGGCAAAAGCCAAATGGAGGATAGATGATAGGCGAAGAGAGGAGATCTAAGTAGTTGTGATTGTAATCCAATGAAGAAAGCTTTCAGCAATTTAGACTGGTTGCCCTGTACGTCAATCAAGTTGCAAATGCCAAATGGAGGATAGATGATAGGCTAAGAGAGAAGATCTACGTAATTAGTTGTGATTGTAACCCAATGAACAAAGTTTTAAGCAACATTAGACTGGAAACCCTCTACGTCAATGAAGTGGCAAATGCCAAATGGAGGATAGATGATGGTGGCCAACATCAAAAGAAAATCATTTGATTGGCACACGATCTACCCGCATTACCATCGTGATCAACCTATTGGGCAGCCCTGGGCTAAGCGGTGATCCCAGACGACAAACCAGTGCCCGCCCGATCATCACTTCAGGCCGGTGACTGGGTGTACCTGAAAATACACATAAGAAACAGCGACGAGCCCCACAGACAGGGCCCATTTCAGATAACTCTGCTTACTCCCACAGCTGTAAAAGTTTGCGAAAAAGACATCTGGTTCCACATCACCCACTCACGCCTGCTCCAGAACCCAAGTGATCCGTTGCCACCATCCAATGTGACCTGAGAGAGACACCAGAGGACATTACTCAGAGAGAATCCTCATCCGAAGCTGAGTAAACACATACACACCAGTTAGCACTGCTACATCTGAATGACAACAGCGATCTGAGAGCAGATCTGAATAAATAATAAATAAGCCAGCGTGATGTTCAAAATACTTGTCGTATTAATTATAATTCCCAACCTGCTCCTAGATGACCTTGGTCAACAAGTGTATAGCGCCTGACAAACTTATGGACAAGACACCCCGTGTTATTTATGTTCAGCACCTGGCCAATGCTAACTGTCGTTCCCATTCCATACACAGCAGCTCAATGTGCCAGCCATACCTCACTTCCTCAACTACCGTCCCCGGTGCCAGCTCAATTGCCCGGTGCTCCCACCAACCAAATAGGTCATGTCATGGGCGATATAGTTCACCGCGCTTGCTGGAACCCACCACGGGCTCTGCCTAACCAATGGGCTTGTTTTTTTGCCATCGTCCTCCCAGAAAACAGAGGATTTGTCATTACGTAACAGCTGATAAGATAAGATAAAGATACTTTATTAATCCCCAAAGGGAAATCACAGTGTTGCAGCAGCAATGACATACATGACAAAATATACATAATGTACAAAAACACACGTTGGTTTTGAATCAATTACTATATATTATATATATACACACACACACACACACATATATGTATATATACAGATACACACATATATACATATATACAGATCCACACACATATGCAAATGTGTATATACATATACATATAAAAGAACAACTGTACCGTGTAAAAATAAATAGAATAAAATAGAATTTAACTTAGTGAGTTTCAAACGCCTCTCAACAAAACTTACCTAGGGACACTAAATACTGCATGGGGAACCTTGCAAGCAGAAACCATTATAGCAACCTGTACCATTGATTTGGAAAAAATCGTATCAAAATCGTATAAAAATCGAGCAGAGTAAGTATGTTGGCTGATCAGAGTCAAGGCCAGTAACTCTAAAAGAGGATTCCAGTCCTCTAACTGCAGCGGAATTGGTGCAGTTTGGCTACAACCCTGACACCGTGTATCCGCGACCAGACCCATCTATATTTACCCATCCATACGCACCAACCGGACAATTTGTGTATGGGCGTTTAAAACACCATTTGCAAACGACTGCCAGGCCATTGGATAGCATCCACATGTCCACCTATCCGAGCTGACTGTTACTGGAACAAACAAATGTATACACTCCACTCATGGAGGTAGGGCCATAGGATAGATCCCCGGTAATTGCTTGGAGATCTCACCCCCACCCAGCTTCCAATGACTAAGTGGGGCCACCGAATTCTGAACCTAGCTACACAACAGGACCAATTGGTGTCTGATATATTTTACAAAATTATACACCACCAATTGGTCACCAATTAGACTGGTAATTGCGCACGGGTTGTTTTAGTGCAGCGCACTTCAATAATTCCGTTGGCAGATCTGGACACTTTTTTGACTATGCGCACTGAACCACAGAACACCTGCCGTACATGTGGTGTCCCACGGTTCGAGGACGTCCCCGGTGTCTATGTAGATGCCATCGGAGTTCCAAGGGGGGTCCCTCATGAATTTAAGGCACAAACCGAATTGGTGGCGGATTTGCATCTATACTTTGTCCCTGGTTCATAATTAACAAAAATGTAGATTGGGTAAACTACATCTATTACAATCAACAACGCTTTGCTAACTACACGTTTGATTTGCTCGAGGCCCCCGGTGAGCAGGGAGACACAACTTCCTGAGTGGCCTCGTTTGACCCTAGACCCTTGACCCTAGCCGAACAGCAAGGCGTATGTGCCATGTTTGGTGAGGAATGTTGTACGTTCATACCCAATAATACGGCCTCCGACGGTAAATTCAGTACCGCCCGAGCCAAATATAAACGTCTCTGAAAAGAATTGAAAGACATTGCATGGATTGGCTGGACAAAATGTTTGGCAAATGGGGAGCCCTACTTGCCAAAGCTGGTGTTTTATTGCTTGTTGCTTTTGTCTTTCTGATGTTCATTGGATGTTGTGTGGTGCCCCTGGTTAAAGCCTTTATTATGAAAATAGTAGGAGTGCAACAAATGGCTCAGATCGTCGCTATCCAGAATGATGATTTTGATGATGATCTCTTTCCCTGCTCCCTAGATCCATCTGCCCCACCAGCTGTCCCAGATTGGGAAAAGGAGAATGACTGAGCATAGGATCCATTCCATCTACACTGACAGAAGGACACACCATAAGCATAGAGCCCAACACTAGGTCCGGTTAGATGTGGCGGTGGAGAATAAACCACACCTCCCGAACAAATTAGAGGCCTGTCCCGTCACTCCCTCCCCTTCCACTCAACTGTTCCCCTCCCCCTGGACTGTGACAAGCTGTGTCATGTGGTCATCTGTTCCCTGATGAAGATGGATTTAGTTCATTGCATTGTTCGTTTCCATCAATGATTGTCCCAGTTTTTTTGATAGCCGCATACACAGCTCCATTTTCTTTCCCCTTCCTGTCTACTTTTTATTATGATTGTTTTATTACTATTAACAAATATTTGATGTGATTGATTAAAAATCATTGGTGTTTATTTGATTTAATCTAGCCACTGGGGTGTACAAGCCAGTGTATCATCAGTGCCAGTCCCGAGCCCGGATGAATAGAGAGGGTTGCGTCAGGAGGGCATCCGGCGTAAAAACCATGCCAAATCAAACATGGGGACAACAAATCTGATTTCGATACCGGATCAGTCAAGGCCTGGGGTTAACAACGACCGCCACTGGTGCCGTTAGCCAACAGGGTGTCAGCGGAAATTGTGCTACTGTCGGTCGCAGAAGAAGAAGAGGGAGAAGATGTGTCCGGAGACAGCAGGAAAGGAAGAACGGTAGGAGAGTAGAGTTGAGAGTAGGAACTTTGAACGTTGGCACTATGAAGGGTAAACAGAGAGAGCTTGGCATGGTTTTTACGCCGGATGCCCTCCTGACGCAACCCTCTCTATTCATCCGGGCTCGGGACTGGCACTGATGATACACTGGCTTGTACACCCCAGGCTGACATGATGGAGAGAAGGAAGGTAGATGTACTACTGTATGTGTACAAGAGACCAGGTGGAAGGGGAGTAAGGCCAGGAGTATCGGAGCCAGGTACAAACTGTTCTACCATGGAGTGGATGGCAGGAGAAATGGGGTCGGGATAGTCTTGAAGGAAGAATATGTCAAGAGTGTTTTGGAGGTGACGAGAGTGTTGAGCATGGAGCTGGAAATTGATTGGTTGGAAATGTTGTGAATAGAAAAATTTGGGCCGAAAAGTATGATTTTATCGTAGTCAAAAAGATTCAGGTGAAGACCTGTATGTTATTATGGTTGAAAAAGATTTAAGCCAAAGTCTGTGAATTATTGTCTTTGAGAAGATTTACAGCCAAGGCCTGTGTAGGAGAGCCTGCATTGCAGGCTCATTGAAAAAGCTCAACCCGAGGTTTGAAAAAACTTGTGTTCGTATCCTACTGCGACCTTAAAAAAAAAAATCACTGGAACAAAGCAGAAGCTGATGTGTACAAGTTGTATTGTTTATTGTGTCAGAAATATATTTTGAGCCAATCGTAGTCTTATTTCTTTGTTCAGCTGTTCTCTGATGTTGCTTCTCAGCTAGCCAATCACAGCCTTCATAGCGACAACCCTTCTTTTGAAGATGGCGTTCATTTGTAGTTTTCGATCAGCTGCCAAAATAAAAAAAACAAAAAGACTGAAATATACTGACTGTTCAATTAAGGGCTTGTCCCTTACATGACCTCGGGAGACGGTGTCCCCCGTGGCGCCATCTGGTGGTTTACAGAGTGTACTATTTTTCAAAATATGCTGTCTGTTCAGTTTAGGCTTTGTCCTTACATGATCTTGGGAGGTTGTGTCCTCCGTGGCTCCATCTGGGGGTTTACAGAGTGTACTATTTTTCAAAGGAATTTTTAAAGGATAGTTTCATATTAAATTTGGTATTAAGTTGAGTTGTTCTTGCATTGATTTTTGTATAGCATATAGAGGGTTTTCATGTGGGATGACTATATTTAATCATAAAAGGTTGTGAGATGGAAGAGAAAGAATAATTATTTTGTTAGTTGGATGTAGTGGTGGAGAGCATCCCCAAGGGAGAGAGTGTGGTCATTGGAGCAGATCTCAATGGGCATGTTGGCAAAGGGATCAGAGGCATAGGTGATGAGAAGGTGACGGGTAGGTATGGTGTCTATGAGAGGAATGTGCAAGGGCAGATGGTGGTGGATTTCGCCAAAAGGATGGAATTGGCTGTTGTGAATATGAATTTCAAGAAGAGGGAGGAACACAAGGTGACTTACAAGAGTGGAGGAAGGTGCACACAGGTGGAGTACAGCTTATGCAGGAGGTTCAATCTGAAAGAGATTAGTGACTTCAAAGTGATGGTAGGGGAGTGATGCTAGGCGGCATTGGATGGTGGTCTGTAGGATGACTCTGGAGGCCTAGAAGAGGAAGAGAGTGAAAGAAGAGCCAAAGATAAAATGGTGGAAATTGAAAAAGGAGGAGTATTGGATGTTGGACACGTGTGTAGGGGAGATGAGAGTTACATTGGGAGAAGGATGCTGAGGATGGAGCTGCCAGGCAAGAGGAAAAGAGGAAGGCCAAAGAGAAGGTTTATGGATGTGGTGGGGGAGGATATGCAGGCGGTTGGTGTAAGGGAGGAAGATGTGCAGCACAGAAGGTATTGGAGGCAGATGATCCGCTGTGGCGACCCGTAACGGGAGCAGCCGCAAGAATAAGAAGAAGAAGAAGAAGAAGAAGAAGTTTATTTGATATTTGACATTACATGGATTGTTGTTATTAATTTAATGGTTTTTTTTTTAACTTTGTGTGGTTTTAGGGTGTGTTTTTCATTTCGTCATGCATTTTTGCATTTAGTTGTTATTCGTTTTATTCTGCATTTCTTTGAAGTTTCTTTTATTCAGTACCTTATGTGGAGATGTTCCATCTCCAAGGGGAAAAGATGATGAGTCTCTGAGAATGGTTGAACATAGAACTCCTTCACAGAGCTTGTTAGGAGCTTCGAACATCTGGACTTGACAAAGATAAAGATAAGGTCTTACCATCAGGGGCCCCTCTTGCTATGCACATGAGGATTGGGGCTCTCTTCATGAACAGACTCCTTTGTACATGTACTTAATAAAACTTTGTTTTTTTTATCCTTAACTCTTTGTCTTCTTTCATTCCAGAACAAAACCAGACCGTCAGTTCGACATCACGAACACACACTTTCATTTACTGCAGGACTTTAAATTATTTTAAAATCGCCCTCACTTTCTGTTTATGGTAGAATTTAAATGCATATTTAATAAAACACAGTCAATTAATGCTTTTTTATAATTACAGAACGCAGAATCACGATTGTGGCGCCTCCCCTTGCGGCTGCCTGCGCGAGCACCTCGATTACGAACATTTTTTTTTTTTTTTGTATTTATAGAGCTTATTGTGCATAATCACCGGTTGTCATGACATTTCACTGCATATATGTATGACCGTATGTATATGTATGTGATAAATAATCTCTCTTGAACTTGAACTTGAACTTAAACTTGAAAAGGAGCGTGTCATGGTTCCAGTCTGATTGGGAATGAAACAGTAGAGGAGACAGAAACTGAAACAAACATCGACCTCCAACTGTAAAACTTGAACATAAAGTATTTTGAGCAAAAGAATCTGACCATTCTTGAACGACCTAACATAACAGTAGAAGCAGCATGGAGCACCGGCAGCACGGATACTCCATGCTGCCAGGGGAGCGGGGTCAATAAAGTCAATAACTTTTGATTTTGCTTTTGGATTCTAAATGGGATATGAAATATTCGAATAATACATGGATATTCCTGTCTATTTATGCACTAGCATCCGGAACTCCAACGCATCTCACATCGCGCAGGTCAAGTGGCCAAATTTAGCGGGTCGACCGATTGGAGGTGAGGCCGATTAAAACCTGGGTCTATTGCCAGGTCATTTGACCCGGAACTGAGACCCGGGTTTTTCCTTTGCTACTGGTGATGCATACCGGATTTCACGGGTGTTACCAGGTTTTTGGTGCAGTCGGAAAGGGGTATAATAGAAAGGTGTATTTGCACTTAAAAGTGAAAGAGACTTTTCATTTGAAGTTTCAACTGGACATTTCCATGTTGGTTATATGGTTACATGTATATGTGTCCGGTTACAGGTTGCATTATAATGAAACTTGGTGTCAGTCCCATATTGTGTTATATTGGAACTCAGTGACCGTTCCATGTAGTGGTTTATTTCATTGGAATACAGGGAGTTTCATGTTATATTATTTATTCCATAGTGAATGATGAACAATAGTAAACACACTGTCAAAATCAGCAATCTCACTATTGTGGTAACTGAAAACTGAAAAAGTGTAGTCCTGTCCTATCACGTGAGTGTAATCGGATCACATGATGTATTTCTCAAATATGTACAGCAGATATACCCAATGAGACCAAATGATAAGATGGTATCATTGATAACATTTTCCGATCACGCTTATAAACCTATAACGTAGTTATACTTATAGTTATTTTTTAGTTATACTTACTACTTCTACTACTTATATAGGAGCTTAAATTCAGGAGTTGTGCCTGCTGGGTTTTGACTTCATGAGGGATACCAATGCTGTGTTGGATGTTTGACAGCGGACAGTGACATTCATAGACGGTCCCCAGATACCATTAATTTGTGATAATGACCTGGCTGAATCAATCCCGACAACAAGCATACTAGAAGGTACTAGAATACTAGTTTTTGAACGTGGAGAGAGCCTGCCGGGCTATCTTCTGGATGACGGAGATCATGTTGTATTTCCAGCCCGATGAGATCAGGCTGGAAAAAAGGTGATCGAACTGGAGCCTGTTGTATTGTTTTTTTTCCTATTTAAATCCATCCAGCAGGGGGCGCGAACTGGAGTCTGTTGTGCACCCCCATATTTCACTCCTGTCCAGCAGGGGCGCTAATTAGGTCAATAGAGCCTGATATTGAACCGGCAAAAATGATCGAAGTAGAGTCTGTTTTTCTCGTTCCGTTGAAGATGGAGGCCAACGTATTGAGGTTAGGAAGAACCTTATATATTAACAAGATTACGACGGTCATCAGGAGTAATGTCATTCCAGCAATTGCGCAGAGGGAAACGTATTTTTCTCATCGGGTAAGTAACTCCAAACAAAATATTTAGTTATAGGAAGGTGACAAAGATAAACTTGACGCAATATTACGTCCGTTACGGTGACTATCTACGTATTCTGGTATTGCACTCCTACTAACACATTTTTGGATTTTGTAGATTTATTTTAGATTATGTAATTTTTTTGTATGAATATGTTATGTGAACTGGCTCTTTGTTACTTCATGACTTGTTGTTTATTATGTTGATACATTGTAAAGCGCATTGGGTGTTGCACACATACATTGTCATGATTTTCTCAGAGGTACAAACGTACGTTGGCACCTAACAAAGCTGCGCTTTCACGTTTCAGATGGATAGCTTTCCTTCAAACAAGCGCACACTTAACACCGCGCCTTCCTGGATTTCCCTACACTCCCCAGAAGTAAGTCAATCGAGTCAAGTTTCAAAGTGACTGAATGGGAACCTCAAAGAGTTGTGCAAGACACATTAAGAAAATAAAACCCCAAAATAGTCTAATAGGCAAAGCACAATAGTCCACAAAAATTGACAACTATATATATATATATACACACACACACACACACAGTGTGCACTGTGGAGGTATTGCGTATATACACTACTTACAAAAAGTAAGGGATATTCGGCTTTTGGGTGAAGTTTCAGGATGAACCTAAAATGCACTAACTCACTAATATAACCTTTTACAGGTGAACTTAATTTTACCTTCTCTAAACTTTTCAATGCATTTGTCCAACTGTTCAATGTTTCAGTACTTTTTGCACAACTTGCTGTTCTTTATCAAGGAGCTGAACGGAAAAATTCACAACAGGTGTTTGAGCCATGAATTGACCAATACATTTCCTGGTTCAATTAGAATTGGTATTTAAACAGTCCTCTTCATCAGATGTTCACATTTTGACATCATGAGACCAAGACGACACCTAACAACTGATCAACAGTACCTCGCCATTGCGAGGCTTCAAACAGGATGTTCTCGAAGGGAAGTGGCCACTGAGCTTAGCGTGTCACAGAGTGTCATCAGCAGGTTGCAACAGAGATACAGAGAGACTGGAAGAGTCACAGAAAGGCATAGAAGTGGACGTCCTTTGGCCACATCCCACACTGGTGACTGCTTCATTGTGAACAGTGCCCTGCGGAAGTGGTTGATGAATGCCACTCAACTCCAGGCACATTTAAGGGAGGCGAGAGGCACCTGGTGTCACCTCAGACCATTTAAAACCGTTTACCTCAGTGTGGTCTGCGTGCTAGACGACCTGCAAGGGTACCTGACCACACCACCAGGCACAGGCATCATCGTCTTGCACAGGCCAGGGAGCATTTACGCTGGACGAGGGACCAGTGGCCTCAGTGCTGTTCTCTGATGAAAGTCGATTCACGTTGAGCAGAAATGATGGCCGCCAACAATGTTGGACATGTCAAGGAGAGCGCTACGCATCAGCCACTGTTGTCACCAAACGAGCCTTTGGTGGTGGTGGTGTTAAAGTGTGGGCAGGTGTGTCTAGTCAATACAGAACTGCCCTACAATTTGTGAATGGTACATTGCCAAGCCCATACTACCTGAATAACATCGCTAAGTCCTTGTGCCCCAGCATGAACAACACAGGCCTCATTTCATCTTCATGGACGACAAGGCTTCAGCTCCTCGAAGTCACATCATTAGGGAACGGCTGCTGGAGACTGGGGTACCTCAAATGGAGTGGCCTGCTCTTTCTCCAGACCTGAATCCCATAGAAAACCTATGGGATCAGCTGAGCCGCTGTGTAGAGGCTCGTCACTCTGTACCCCAGAACCTCAATGACCTGAGGGCCGCCTTTCAAGAAGAGTGGGGACAATAAGTCGACTTGTGAACAGCTTGAGACCTCATTGTCAAGCTGTAATTTATGCACAAGGGCACATGACAAGTTATTGAGACATTGACATTTTTAGTTGTGGTATACCCACTACTGTTGTTAGCTTTTGTTTGAATAAATTGTTTGAGATGAGGAAATCACCATTGCATGCTTCTGCTTAGATGCCCTACTTTCATGATACAATATCACTGTAGCTTGAACTTTTTACATTTTCCATAAATTTCACCCGAAAGCCAAATATCCCTAACTTTTTGTGAGTAGTGTATTATGCTTACTCACTTGTTACCTACTTAATGTACGTTTTTGGGTTTATCAGGGGTTCATACAAGAATCAATACTTATAATGCTAAGTTAGGTAGTATTTTTCTTCAGCTGCTTTTTAAGACTGCATCCAAAATGGTATACTACATAGAATATATGAAATACATGTACTATCATCTAGCTTACTTTAATATCTGGGTAAAAAGATTTTTGGAATGTTTGGACCTACAGCATATGTCATCGATCACAACACTGGATAGGAACTTCTACAGTCTTTCCCACCCATTGCGTTGTGGGATACAGTTGCCTGTGTATTTCCCCAGAGTTAGGGTGAAGTCCTTGTAATTTTTGCATACGATTGTTTCAGAAGCACTAAATAAGTTAACTGGTTTTCATGTATTCCATTTCATATGCATCTCATGAGTGATTGTAAACTGATCGGTGTACCATAGTCACCAAATCTGGGGCCTTATTCCAGAAAGCTTGCTAGGAAAATGCAGTGATAACCCAAGATCCCCAGTTTAACTGATTATTTGGATTTATTAATAGCTGCAGGGTTGCCTTTCTTTAGTCATGTGTTTTACTCTGTGAAACTACACATTCATTGATACCGGCAGCACATTGCTTGTCATCATAAATACTGTAAAATCAAGTGAATTCATTGGCGTACCCTGACACCATTTAGTTTGAATTAATTACCTCCAAGTGACATTACTGGAACCGTTTGAACTCAAACAACAACTTTCTGTCCATGCAAGCAATTCCATCTGGGGTCGTCACTGCATTCTCATTGCACTCTTTCTGAAACAAAGCCCCTGTCTTTTTACGCCCAATGAAGACCAAGTGATGTCATTGATTCTAGTGATGCTATCTTGGAGAAAATATTGTGAAAACAAACTCTTTCAGTGGTTCAAAGACAGATTTCATGATGTGTGGAGGAGAGCGTTGCACGGGACGCCGCCAGCGCTTGGAGAACAAATCCCTATGCAAAAAAGGTATCGATTTCTGTGACAAAGTGACTTCACCTTTATATTACAACACTAATATTTTTTAAATTGAACGTTCTATATCTGACTTGATATTCATATTTAAGAACTCAATTGCTTTTGTGTCATTGCCAATAAACTAGTCAGTAACTTACTGAATAAACAGTATTTGCTTTGTCAACCTTTGAATTCCACTAGGTTGGGAACAGTACAAGCTTTATTGTTTTCAAAAAATATTTTCAATTTCAAACCTTTTTTCAATATAATATATAAAGATTGTGAGCTTCCTGTTTTTCAAAAGGGGACTTTTTTTTTTTTTCTTGAAGGCTCAAAACTTTGGACTGTGTATAAGCACAAAGTGTTTCTCACTAGGTTGCGCAATCAACAGTTCTACGTGACCCGAACCAGCGTTTTAAAATAATTCCTGGTTTGAGAAATCATGGACCTATCCTTTAAGACCTGGTCATCATAAAGACTAACGGATGTTTTCTTTCCACAGTGATCTATCGGAAGCTGTTTATGAACAGTTGGCTGATGAGACACTAGATGCATTAACTGATTTCTTTGAAGACCTGATGGACCAGCCCTTCACTGGTACCGATTCTGACGTTGTCTGCTCTGTGAGTCTTTACCCATTGCCGCCTTAAATAAACACAGGAAAGTGTGTGTGTGTGTGTGTGTGTGTGTGTGTGTGTGTGTGTGTGTGTGTGTGTGTGTGTGTGTGTGTGTGTGTGTGTGTGTGTGTGTGTGTGTGTGTGTGTGTGTGTGTGTGTGTGTGTGTGTGTGTGTGTACACCTATATTTATATGTAAACATATGTGTAACCTATATATTGGATATGTAAGTTAACATGTTATGTTCTGTGCAAAACAGTTGAAGGTACAAAAACTTTTATATGCAAATGACTTCTCGGTTGAAAACAAAAGCACAGATTAGACGCCCAGTGGGAGTAGTGGTAATATACTGTATCTCAGGGGTATTCAATTAAAATTCAAAGAGGTCTAGTCACTCAAAATTTCATATTGAAGTTGTAGTTCTGCCAGCTTCAGCTGTACTTAGCAAGTTGTACTGTAGTTAGTTGTTGTATAACTATTAAATGAAATAAACAAAGTACATTTAAATAACTTTTAAACAATGTTTATTGTCAGTTCTTGTCATCAAAGCTTTCCTTTTGTTCCTTTGTTTCAAACACATTGAACAAGAGGACAAAATAAATCAATGGCGCTTAATGAATTTTATTCAAAGTGCTGAATTTGTGCAAATAAGTAAAGTATAACACAGCTTCCTTTCTTGTTAAGTGAGATAATTGGTTTGACTTGAACAAATAATATTATAACACAGCTTAAAGGTGACCAATTATGCTCATTTCCACTCTCTATATTATTGTTCTGGGACTCCACTAGAGTGGCTTTGCAAGGTTCACATTTCAAAAAATACATTATTTATCTTATACGGGCTGTTAACACAGCCCTTAAATTCGGCCTCTCTTTAAGGCCACCCTCCCTTAAAGCCCACTTTCTGCGTGCTGAGGGGTGTACCCTCTGTAAACTATCAATGATTTCACCTTATCAGTCCACTAAAATCTATTTCTGAACAAATTTTGTGTGAGAAATTTTTAATCCAGTTGCTGAATCTTCCCTCATATTAGATCTACAAGGCCTAATTTAAAAGTTGGTTCTGGCTTTTGCTGCTGTTGTCTGTACCAGCACAGAGCTTAGAGCAGCGCGGTATACGGCAGGCTTGGGGCTTTTTAGTTTCATCAATTACAGAAACGTCAGAAAATAATATAAATACATCTACAAATTTGTTTGGAGAAATGCGCAGCGGATCATGCTCCCCAGCCTACAGTATCCTGACGTGGACACACACAGACAGCCATTGCTTACATTTCCCTCATCTGCAGGGTTTGTCCAGACATTTGGTTTGCTCTTTCTTTTAGAAGACTTGTGCAGGTCTGTTCTAGTTTTTTGTTTCATGTAAATGTCGGAAAATAAAATAAATTAATACATCTACAATAAAACCACACAATTTTTATTGGTTTTGATTGGAGAAACACAGTGAATTGGATGGAGCCGTTGACCATATAAGGAAATCCATAAAACTGAGCGTTTAGAGCGGTCGGAAGCGATTACTTTGTCATGAGTCACTTTGGCCATATCTAAAATGAACATCTGACATTGTAACATTATATAAAAATGACAGAAAATAAGGAAAAGCATAATAGGTCACCTTCAAATATCAATTTTTTTCAATTATTTTCCTTTTTTGTGCCAGTACTTCTCACTCTACTTCACCTTTCGATCTTCTTTAGTGAGAGAAATGGCTTCACTTGAACAAATTTTTTTTTAACAAAGCTTAAATATCCATTTTTTTATCCATTATTTTCCTTTTTTAGTCCCAGTGCTTCTCACTCCACCTTCCTTGTTTAGTGCACTCTACCTCTAGTTGCTATCCATGTGATGTCAACATAAGGCCAATTTGGATCGGTGATTCTGCCCCCTGGTGTTTACAGTATGTAAATAAAAAGAAAAAAAGAAAATATTTTGATATTGCGCTACAATTTTCACCTCCACAATGCATATGGTCAAGTTTTTGTGCCGCAACATACAGTGGCACACATCCAGGGAGGGCAGCTATAGTGGAACATCAATATTCTCCGGAGATGGAACTGGTTATAGTCTTGAACTTGTCCATGCTTGGCTATGACCTCCACCTCATGCTCAGTGTGGTACACACAGTGACACAAAATGGTAGATTGACTGCGTTTCACAATTAAGCTGGTTGAACGAGTGACTATTATATGACCTTTTACTTGTAATTATAATTTCATTTAGTAATTTCACTTAATTAGTAACTTCACCACAGGTAAATAGTGCAATGGCACAGATGAGAACATCGTGTTGAGGAATCTTTACAAATTATCAGGTAACCTTTTTATTTTTTCATTTTTGTTTTTTGAAAGGCGTTGATAATGATGTTTATTTTTTGGGCACATACAGTACAGAAGGACGATTGGCCTCATTCATGATAAGTACGGCACACCGTCTGCCGCCCTCTGTTCTATGGTCCACATGCTTGGCGGCTGGGGGCTGATCAGGGGCCTGATGGGAGCACGGAGCTACCCGGTATGGTGGAGGCACATGGTCGACCGCCAACCTACAGCGATCCCGTGGCTGATCGCTGTAGGTTGGCTGCCACCATGTATGGGAGGAGGGTGTGCTAGGGAACGGTCAGGTCCGGCAGGAGGGGATCTGCGTGGTTGCTCCCCAGCCTGCTGCACCCCTGCATTGATCTGGTCGCGATTCGCCTATCTCTCCCAGTGCCAAAACTCATACTCAGCACATACACCACACAATAGGCGTAGGGCTTGCGGGGTGGGTGGGGCGGGGCCCTTTCCGCTGCTTGGAAGCGCCACAACATAATACCAAACTTCTACACCAATACCAAATGGGATAATTCATGTGCACTCACCAGTGAACACCTTATATACACACACACACACACACACGCACACACCACCACACCTGCTTTAATTGCACCCCAGCACCCTCCTGGTTGCATTCCCCTTCTTTCCTTCCTCATTTACTGCCAGAACTATGACAGGAGGAGGCCACATGAGCAGTTGTAGTTCCAGTTTTCCTGGACCTAATTAACTTTTTCGATACATGTTGTCGTCCAATGTTTATGTTTTTGTGTAAATGTTGTTTGTTTCTATGTTTATTTGTGATTTCCCCCTCTTGGAGTAGTGATCAGTTGTTTATAGACCCAAACATGATAAATAGTTCTCCAAAGATGGGGGTTGGTGGTGGTTCTCTATAACCAAAAACTGTGCTGTTGTCATCCTACATGTCATCCACAGGACAGAGTTATTGCAGCAGTTTTTGATGATTCAAGAATTTATTAAGTGTTTCATTGCAAGTTGAGAACTTGAACTCCACATGCAGAATAACTCTATCCTAGATGAATGGCATACAAATACTCTTTGTTGTATGCCCAGCATGCTGACAGCACAGGTTAAACATAAAAAAGAAATGTACGGCACACATCTGTGCTTAGAATGAGAATCTTTTTTTTTCTGCCAAGTACATTTTCATATTTAAGGAATTTGACATGAGGATTGGTGTGTTTCTCTACAGACAATTAGCATACAAAAAGCTTAACCGTCTAAAAAATTAAATAGCTGAAATATACAGAAATATCCAAAAACTACAGAGCAGAAATACAGAACAGAAATAGCCAAAAATATAAACATTGACAGAATATGTACGTGTGAGGATAAATGATTGGTATAAATAATGCATGCACACATTTTTAGATAAAATTTGGGATACGTCAACTTTTTTTTTTAACGTTAATTCTTGACTTAACATAGGAATAAATTCACAACTGCCTCATACCACTTGTACGCACAAATCTTGAAGGCCTCAGAGTTCTACAAAATGATATAGTCAAACATTAAGTGTGAGAGCCACAATTAGTAAATAATAGGTAAATCGTGAATAGTATATCCAACTAAAAATTACTAATAATAACACAAAAAAAATAAAACTGACAAATGCGTATTTCCATTATCCTGCCATATTATTTAATTGTATACAGCTAACTGAGTTTTAATTGTATCGTTTACTTTTTTACCCCCACATACAGTATATTGAAATTTCCCTCCTGGGATGAATAAAGTATCTGTCTGTCTGTCCGTCCGGCTATGAAGGATTCACATTGATCTCCAAGAAGGCAAATTTATTAGAGGATATGGCTTTATGCACCTTAAGTAGAGAGTCGAGCATATCATTTTCGACATAGCCAGGATCTCTTTACTGAGAGTGATCAATTGCTGAGCAGCTGGTTTTTGACTGGTTTTTGACTTTGAGTGGCTGATCATTATTCATTGAATAACCTGACGCTGTAACTCAATCCCCAGCACTACCAACCCGCTCCCACCCAAGATGTATTAATTAAATATGCTACATTCTGGACAAAATCGTCCTTAATGCAAGAAAGTATATATTCCCGAAATATGTTTTTTTTTTTTTTTTTGTTTTGTTTTTTCAAATAGAAAAAAAACAAAAAAAAAAAACCTCAAAAACTGCTAAGAACGATCAACATCTAGCAAACCATTTTTAATGAAGGTTGTGACCCATCAGCAAGTCTTTGTAGTCTGTGTTGTATGTCTATGCCTGCCCTCCATCAATGACTCCCATTTGATGGTGTCAACTTTGTGTTTCTGTGTCTTTTGATTTTCCTCTCATACAGAATGGTGTGTTGACAGTGAGGGTCGGAACAGACCAAGGAACCTACGTCATCAACAAACAAACACCTAACAGACAGATCTGGCTCTCCTCTCCTACCAGGTGTGTGTCACAACCATCAGCTGTACTGGTGTCAATTGAGCAATGGCTTCATCTCCTTTTCAAATATGGGCTGCTCTCTTGCAACCTGCTCTTTTTTTATTTTTATTTTTATTTTTTTTCTGGACTTGGCATTGTGTGCTTTTGATAAACTTTTAACACGTTATTCACTGTGTGTTGTACACATGATGAATTGTGATTTTAAATAAAAAAATAATAATTTCACAACCATAACCAAATCACCAAATTAAATCCATAATAAATCCTATTTTAAAAAGAAAATATATAAAACTTGGCAGTTTTGATGGTGGTTAACTTTGTTGTACTAAAATACAGCATAGATCGAGCAATCTCCCTGTTGGTGACATACAAGATCAATATCTTGCACATACTTGTTAAATATTTTTATTTATTTTTATATAAAAATAAATAAAAATACATTTTATATATTTATCTATTTTCATAAATGGCTTGTGTGCCAAAATTCTTCACCCTTCAATTGTTTTGTTTTTTTCTTTATTGTTGTTTTTCATAACAGCGGACCAAAGCGTTATGATTGGACAGGGAAGCGCTGGGTCTACACACACGATGGAAACAGCCTCCACCAGCTGCTTTCTAGAGAGTTTTCAGTCATCTACGACCGCCACATGGACCTCTCCAAACTTCGCCACTCTTGACACCTCTCTGCAAATTTCCAGTATTCAGTCTCGATGACTGCCACCCGCTCTCGCCACTAATCCTTGTGCACCGAATTCCGGAATCAACAGGGGGTATTTATTAATTTGGCCATCGTAAACCATGATAACTACTTTAATCCGATCCACTTCAGCTGAGAGTCAACGGTGTTGTATTATTATCTGCCTGTCTTTTAAAAAATATTAATTTCTTGTTCATCTGTTTTATCACACATTTAATAAATATTAATTGAAATTACAGATGTTTTTTTTTTTGTTTTTTTTTTCCTATACCTAGCAATACTCGCTTTTCAAAAGCATGTGTGCAACCCAGAATAGAATAACTACAGAGCTCTACCCTTGGTTTTTCTTATTTGTGTGCATCTTGGAATGTGAATTTATAATAATAATAATAATAATAATAATAATAAGAAGAAGAAGAAGAAGAAGAATAAGAATAGCTATATAACAAGTGTAATAATTATGTTTTTACTAGTCATAGTGCATTACTGTGTGGATAACATGGGGAGAGAATAGGAGATTACCAATTGATCTAAGAGGACAAGAGTGTCTCTCTGAGTAAGTAGTTGGTTTGTGAACAGTTAAAGTAAAGGAAGAAAATTGAATGTGTCTAGACCCGGCTGGTCACAGACAGAAATCCGGGTGCCAAATCTGAAAATCTGTTGAGAAATTGTAACCTGGCATGACATATTTGAAGAAAATCCACTCCGCTTTAAACAAAAGCATCTTCTAAATGAAATCATGTATAATGTAATGTAATTCTAAAGTAATAATATAGAAACACCAACGTTGTGGAACATGACTGCTCCTCCTGCATGAGTCTTCTTAACCTCTGTAGCAGAGGGGTGTTGCTACAATGATTGTTTGGAAGCAGAAAGTTTAGCTTAGTGTATATAATATATATAATCGGTGGATTTCATTGGGTGGGAATTGAGTATTGATTGGCTGGCGTGGTGGTGGGGGGCTGTGGTGTGGGGATGATGTGGTTTAAGCAGCCAGACCTGACCTGGGGCTCAGTGGAATAAGCCCAGGAGCAAATAGACATGTCATGACAAGGGCTCCTCTCCTGAGTGTGTGTGGGGATGGGGGTTTTACCTGTTGCTCGTTAGACCAACCAACAAGCAATGGGTATGAAGCCACTCTGATCCTGGGCCCCCAATTCCCTAGACCCAGGTCAGGTGTGGCTGCTCAAACCACACCATCTCCATACCACAGGGGTATTTCCTACAAAACAAAGTCTGGTGTGCACTGCCCCTTTTAAGAACTTCAAATCTCAGCAGCCACTGAGAACAAGTGGACCGACTGGCATTGACCAACTATATTTGTAATGTCATGATCAAATTGCACAATTGGCAAATTAAATATTACTCGTTGTACTTTAAATGTATTCTGTAAACATCTTCTTCTTTCAGGTGCTCCTGTTAGGGGTTGCCACAGCGGATCATCTGCCTCCAATACCTTCTGTTCTACGCATCTTCCTCCCTTAAATATAGTATATAGTATTCTGTAAACATAATTTTGCCAAATTACCAGTGATATGGTAAACTAGCTTGCATTGACAGCCAGTGCTGTACGCAATGGAGTGAGAATCTTGAGGAGTTGCCGATCTCCTTTCAACCTCCCAAGGCCGAGAGTGATGAGTTGATCTGTCATTTTCTGTGTGGAAATGATATAGACTTCCTGTTAGTCTTTCTGAGTGTAATTTGTAATCTTACACGGTTAATTTTCTTATTGGCATTTGTGCTAAGTAGGGAGGGAGCACCCAGGCTCTAATCTATCATGTCTCTGATATGTTTTTTCGTAGTGTGTGTGAGTTTGTCTCCCTTTCTTTTGAATAATGTTATCACGTGTATTTCTCTTTGACTTTTTTCCTCTCTCTTTTTGTTTTTCCAAGCATTCTCAGATTTATTTGGACAATAGTCCAAATAAATCTGAGAATGCTTGGAAAAACAAAAAGAGAGAGGAAAAAAGTTGCGTAGAACAGATCGGGGGTTCTGATATGTTAATATCTCGACAGCGGTTGCCATTTTTTTTGTTTACATTTTTTATTTAGTGCTAAATTATTCTGTATTGTCAAATTTAAATTTCTTCTTCCAACCCAGAGTGCAGAGCCACCTGTTATCTGCTCACTGGCACTGTTCCCAGAGTTTGTTTTATCAACAATCTCCCTGCAGCGGAATTGTCACAGAAACAAAAGCCCCCACCTGTTTTTCCCAAAAACTTTATTAGAGGTACGCCAAAGCTTTTTTTTCTTTTTTATTTACCCTGCTATTTCTATTAGTTGCTTTTTACCAATTTTTTGTGTTTTATTTATTATATGAATGTATTTGTATTTGCTTTGGTAGGTCTAAGCAGATCTGATGCTCACCCTAAGAAGTCCACCTTATTTTGTTCTTTTTCAGCTTTCTCAAGGGTCAGATAGTTTTAGTGCTATTTATCCCTGGTATGGCTTCAAAGACTCATATAGTGGTTCATTTGTTCCCCGGAAGATTATGTCTCCTGTAGAACAGACTAATTCATCCAAGATGCCAAAATGCAGGATGAGAAATGTGTCCGCGAGAAATGTCCATGTTTTAATGTGCCACACATGTGGCACATTAAAAGGGGATGGTAGCTCAGGCGGTAGAGCTGGTGGTCTAGTGATCTAAAGGTTGCTGGTTCGATCCCAGGCTCCTCCTGCTAGCATGCTGTAGTGTCCTTGAGCAAGACACTTAGCCCCTAATTGCTCCTGATGGCTGCATCCGTCGGTGATTGAACAATTGTAAGTCGCTTTGGATAAAAGCGTCTGCTAAATGTAATGTAATGTGACAAATGTGGAGTTCCAGGGAAGGTGTGCTCCTCCCCACCCGACATCCCTTCAGAATTTATATACTGTAGTTATTCTTACCCTACTCTTTTTTGCTATCGTTCTTCACCCAATTGTTCTCACTCAGTCCCGTACACTCCCCACAGTATTGGCTGTTATTATCAGTCTGCGGAATTTTCTTTTATTACTCGAGTTTCTCAACTCATAATTTTAGTCATATTTTTATGGTCCTTGGGCTTTTGAATACACCAAGAATATACCACATTTATTTTACCAAGGATATCATAGCTCTGTAACTATAGTGGTACAACCAGACCATGTTTCCAGGACAAACAAGTTCAATAACCAGCTTCAATATTATCTAACCTTTCTAGTGGCGCACAGACAATGCAATAACCACCAGCTCAATTCTTCCTTCTACGAAGGGCTACAGGCCCTCGCTCTCTGTTTACAGCGGTATCCTGGCAAAAGTTTTATTGAATCCATTTGCTATCTTTTTTTTTAAATTTATAAACCCTTATCAGTCCCACAATGGGGAATTTGCAATTTCTCTGCATTTACCCATCCTAGTATCTGACATATCTAGGAGCAGTGGGCTGCCATGTAGAGGTGCAGTTAGGGGATTAAGTGTCTTGCTCAAGGACACATCAGCATGCTACCAGGAAGAGCCTGAGATTGAACCAGCAACCTTCTGCTTACTAGACAACCTGCTCTACCTCCTGGGCTACTGCAAATAAGCAATTTTTTTCCTGGGTGTGCAGGAATGTCTTCGTTTTTGTTGTTCCTGAAGCCTGTTCCAACGTTGTTCCTGATCTGTGGTGGAAAAAAAAATCACCCTGGAGAAGAAGTTCTTTGGATAATTTGTTATAATATTTAAGATTTTAAGAGCTGGATTTGTCTCTGCAGAGGACAAGTCTGGCTAAATACACAGATACATACACTTTAATAATATCTACCTGTGCAGTGTGTCCTTGGCTGAATATTCCAACTATTAATCAGATTAAATAGTACTGTTTACCAGTCTGACTAATCCCGTGGGAGTGGCATAAAGCGAGAAGCCTATGCTCAGTCCACTATTTCAATAGCAAAATCAATGTGTTGCTCTAAGTTCTGTGACGTTTCCATGACACCAGCCTGCACCTCAGAGACACAACTAGCCACCCAAATTCAATAGTAAGAAGGGCCTTTTTTCAGGAAATTCTGTTTGTGTCTGAGTGGAGGACTCCACCCAGATTGCAGGTATTGGAAAAGTCTGTTCTCCAACTAACCTTAAATATTTACCTAGTGTGAAGGTGTGTTCTGGCTCAGGGCCAGGGAATGAGGAACAGGAGGCAGGCAGAGGCGAAACAGCGCCAGTTGGCGTGGTTATTAGCATTCCTTTTGAAATCACGGTGGCTCGTGGGCCAAAAAGGAAACTCGGGGCTCGCAGGCCAATATATATAAATAGTCCCGGTGGATCCCCGCTTCCTTGATCTCCCGCTGTCCGTGTCCGATCTCTGTCTCCCAGGTGGACTCGCCTACACGCCAATCCCTACTGCGGACACACACACACACAATTATCACTTCCTGTGTTTGGGAAGAAGAAAGAAGAAACAGTCTTTATTTGTCACACAACACACCACAACACATGCTTGCACACACACACGCTTTGGATGGTGGCCGGTGAAATGGTTCCTCTGCATTTAACCCATCCTGGCCTGTCCGGGGCCACAGCCAGTCAGCAGTGGGCCGTGTGGTTTGTCTTGTGTATGCTGGAAGATTGGTTTGGCTAGCACTGACTGCCACCGAATGGGCAGAAGAATGATAGGGAAAAGTTGGAGGTGGGTAAATGTACAGCTCGTCCTGGTCAACACACATTAATTACATACACCTTTCTCGTGTTGAGGAAGTGTATCTCGAAGGAACGCCAGATGGGAAGAAGATAAATGTTCAAGAATAACTTAAGCATACATCTTTCTAGTATTGAGGAAGGACATCTCGAAAGAAAGCCAGATAGGTAGAAGATAAAAGTTCAATGAGAACTGAAGAATGCGTCTTTCTAGTGTTGAGGAAGGACATCTCGAAAGAAAGCCAGATAGGTAGAAGACAAAAGTTCGATGAGAACTGAAGAATGCGTCTTTCTAGTGTTGAGGAAGTGCATCTCGAAAAGAAAGTCAGATGGGTAGAAGATAAAGTTCAAGATGAACTTAAGTCGGCACAGCTACTGTCAGGCATATGCTGCAATGTCCCAAGTGAAGGAGAGGACTGAACGGGCAGGGAGTCGATTGAGTTTATAAAGATCTAGAGGAACTTCAGCCAGCATAACTACTGTGGATACCACTCCTCAATCTGTGTCCCAAGTGAAGGAGAGGACTGTATGGGCAGGGAGTTTAAGAATTGCCTAAGGGATAGGCAATCGTGTGTGTCACTAGAGAGCCTTAAGGGTGGCAACACTCAGCCAAGAAAGTGTATATAAGTGCTTGTAAATATTGCTATTATAACTGTAAAATAACTTGTGTGTCTGTAATTTGGCTTGAATATTATACATGAACCACCTGGAGTGTGTGGAGGGTCAGAAAGAACACGCAGAGATAATTGGAACAACCAACGCAGGAGTGAAAGGATTCCTGGTGTTTTTTGGAATCGCATTATTCACACTGTTGCTCGCAGCATTGCACCTGTTACTGAGGGGGAAAAAGTGGATTGTAGGCGCCGTCCCACACTAGTCAGACATCCCGAAGGAGACGGGTCAGTAAGGTTAGAATATAACCCCACGGGAGGGAATAAATTCAAAGCCGGCATCACCGCAGAGAATTTTTTGCTAATTAGAACAAGGGAGCTAGACGAGGAACCAGAAATACTTAGGTCTCTAGCAAGCAGTACACAACAAGGATATACGGGGCCGGCCAAGGGAGGAGCAAAGCAGAACTTATCATAAGGCGCCATCACAAAAAAAACGAATTCAAAACTGCATGAAAAAATGGCATAACAGAATCCTACAGTGGCCAAAAGAGGGCACTTTTAAGATGTGTGTGTGTTGTAATGAGATGAAGACGAACATAAAACATCACAAAGCCAAAGACGCGGATGACAAAAGGGCAGGGAAAAGTGCAAAGGAAAGGAAAGTGCTAAGTTGGTTCCGACAAGAGGGAGGCAATCACCAACAAACGGTAAGGGCAATTCGAAAGATAGTGATGGAGGATAATAAGGAGCCAGGGAAAGGAGACAAAGAAAAAGGAAAATAAATAAAAGAAGGTCAGGGCCCCACCCCACAGCTCCCCTTTATTCAACTGACCCGCTGCCTTACCCACGTGATAAAAAAACAGTTTAGAATAGGACAGTACCCACTGGGCCTTAGCCATGACAACGGACGAGAAGTGACAGGCAAGTTACATGGAGACTTCACCCAAACAATAAGGGAGGGACAGTAAGGCCAAAGAGGAAAATACAATAAAGGGAAAGAAACAACTGGGAGAGAAGAAACCGAGATCAGCAGCGAGGTAGACAAATCGGACACTCAGTCGGAAGAGAAAGAGCCAGATGACACAAACATAGAAACCGCATCACAGAACACAAATAGAAACCACGGAAGGTGGGCAGTGATGATGCAAGACACGCCGATAGGAAAACAACCACTACGATGCTACGAAGTAATATTTTCTGCACCCAAGCTGACCATTAATCCCTGTAATACCATCAATTCTGTTACCAAAATGGTACTGCCAGTTGATGGCATGCCCCACAATTGTGTCCAGGACACATGTATTCCTGGATGCCCCTGAAGAGCAGCAGAACCAACCGCTCGCAGAAGACCTTACACTTTTTGTGAATGGCTCCTGCTTAACAGATGTGACCGGTAACCACGTAGGATTTGCCATTGTACAGTTAAATGACGACGGTGAAACGTTCATGGATTTCCAGACCACCTAAATAGCTCAGCCATTCTCTGCCCTACTCGCCGAGATTAGGCTCTAACAGCAGCATGCAAGCTGGGGGTGGGCAAACGCCTAAATGGCTATCGCTCTGAAAAATCGGTGTGCATAAAAAGAGGGGCGATTCTGGATACGCTAGACGGGCCCTAGAAAGGCTTGTGGCGGAGCAACGAAGGCCATTTTGTGTTACCCACCTCGCTACTACGATTTTACATTAGCAATGCCCACAGAGATCATTGCTGTATGGTGTTCAGTGTTTTTAGCAGCAACTGTTGACAGAACATTTCATGAATGTGAATTATATGCACATTACAATGTCAGGAAAGCATTTTCAGCTCCCAAAGTGCACATTCAATGCAATATTCATGTTGACAATCAAACAAACCCAGATGCTCAACACTTCATAAACCCATTGGACATTTGACATCACTCAGCATGTTTCTGGACCCACCCAAAATAAATGGCACACTCTGGACTTAGTTATATCAAAAGGACTTAATATCACTGTACCCTGTGTCATGGATGTTGCTATTTCGGATCACTGTTGCATATTTTTTGAGGTGTCTGCTTTTCCTGTACAACAGAGGGGTACCCGAACAATTAAAAAATGTATCATTAACAATAAAACCATTGAAACCTTTAAGAGAATTGTAAATGAGTTACCGCTGTTCATGGCATCATCAACTGAGGATCCTGTGAACAACTTAAACTCAAAAATACTAAATATCATTGATAACACTGCACCTGTAAAAACCTACCCTCCAGTTCTCCGGTAATATGACTGCTGCCATGTCTCACTTCATCCCTTCAGACATATGAAAAAACTGGACGATATTGTTGGTCAGCTCGTGTCCTCCACCTGCTGCTCGGACCGCCCCCACAACACTTCTTTGTGTCCATCGGAGATTTTGTCTCTAACAAAGTCAATATTATATGTGGAGTGCCCCAAGGTTCGATTCTTGGACCATTATTGTTTAACCTCTATATGTTCCCACTTGCATATATTATAAAGAAACACAAAATAAATTACCATCATTATGCTGATTCACAACTGTACATATCCCTGTCACCTGATGACCTACACTGAGTGATGGACTGTATGGGGTCATACACTCCCTCACTCAGTGTAATAATGATATTAATGCATGGACGTCACAGAACTTTTTACAACTGAACAAATATAAAACAGAAATAATCATCTTTGGTGCAAAGGCTCAGAGACAGAAAATTGCAGCTCATCTCAGTTCTCTGTCTCTGGAGAGCAAGAATGAAGCCAGAAATCTGGGTGTAATAATAGACAGCGATCTAAATTTCAAGACCCATATCAATCACATCACAAAATCAGCCTTTTACCATCTAAAAAATATTTCAAATTAAAGAGGCTCCCTGTCAAAACCAGACTCTGAAATATTAATCCATGCATTCATAATGAGTAGATTGAACTATTGTAATGGCCTATTCACCGGCCCTCTGAAATCAGCTGTGCAGCGACCACAGTAAATCCAAAATCTGGCCGCACAAGTTCTCATTGGGGCTAAAAAGTTTAAACACATCACACCTGTTATCGATCTCTACATTGACTATCTGTTAAAACCAGGATTGGTTTTAGGATTCTGCTACTTGTATATAAAGCTCAAAATGGCCCTGCACTTCAGTATATAAAATAAATGCACATTACACAAGAACCACCAAGAACTCTCAGGCAGGGGACACTGCCTTCTGTATCTATGCCCCAAGTAAATGGAACACCCTGCCTGGGGACCTGAGACATTGAACACTTTTAAAAGCAGGTTAAGACCTGTTCACGACGACAGTCTTAAGACTGAGTTCTGTGTGTGTGTCTGTGTTCTGTATGCTGTGAGATCTGTTTCTTCAGCACTGACTGCATTGTGTTGCCCTGGTATGAAATGCTTTTTATAAATAAAGTGTGACCTGACTATTGTGTAATAGAACCTGGTATTTATACTGCTAGGTGAAATAGGATTGATTGTCAAGGATATTATCAAGGACCATTTTCAGGAGGGCAAATTCACTCTCTTGTCCCCTCTTAAAGGATGGCTGTGAGGGCCTTGGGATCCCATTCCAGGTCCATAATATTTGGAGATGGAAGTTGTGGGAATTGAGACTTTGCTCTGATTCATTAGAGGATGACTGCTGCGTTGTTGGTAAAGTGGAGTGGGAGAGGCTGTCTTGTAAAAGGAACATATGAAACATAGGGATATGCTGATAGGGCATGAGCAGGGACTTGGCCAGTGGCTTACAGTGTCAAGAACGAAGCAGATAGGACCTAGACGCAGGACACAGGGGAAGTATAGAAGGTTCATTACAAGGGGGGAACAAAATGCTGTGGGAATGGAATAAAAGGCAGGTGGGTCGTTCAGGGTCCAGGCGGGCAGGGTGAAGGCACAGGCTGTGGACAGGGTGGTGGTGAGCCGTAGGCAGTTCTGGAGACGAGGGGCGGACAGGGTCAGACAAGGCAAGGAACAAAAAAATGTAATGAGAACAGAGAGCAATGTGGAGAATACCACACAAGGTGACGGTACGATCAGAGGAGGTCTGGATGAGGAGCCAGGGTTCTATGGAGATGGGTGATGAGTGTGACGAGAAACAGCTGTGGACCTGCAACCAGGAGCCACACCCACGCTGCACTGTCAGGTATAGATATGGACATACTAGATACAAGAGGGAAAGGGAGGAGAGACAGAGGAGACCAGGGGACAGAAGGGCATGGCTGGGGCTGTGACAGTACCCCCCCTTCAATGGGAGCCCCCAGGTGACCACAATGTCTTCCCTGGTGGGCCAAGTGGAACTCCCGAGTGAGGGAAGGGTCCAAGATGGAGCGGCACCCCGCTCCGTTCCTCAGGACCGTAGCCCTATTTCACCAGGTACTGGAGGCCTTGGTGGACTTCGAGGAGCCGGCAGACAGGTTTGGCAGGGTGGTCCTCGATGATCCGAGCGGCTGCTGGTGGAGACGGGTTTGACCTCAGAGCGTGGAAGGTTGGGTGGATGCGCATAGTACCTGGGAGACTAAGCTGGACTGCGGTGGGGTTAATTATGCTGGTTATTTCAAAAGGGCCAAGGAACCGAGGAGACAATTTTTTGCACGTGGATTTCAAAGGGATGTCTCGTGAAGAGAGCCAGACCTGACTGCCTGTCGTTTTGGTTTGCAGGTGAAAGCCAGATGAGAGGCTGCCCGTGGTTCCCAAGGATGACAGAATGCCTTCCAGAACTGAGAAACAAACTAGGGGCGGAGACGATATCTACCGGAAGACCATGCAGGCGGAAGACATGGTTGAACATGAGGTCTGCAGTCTCCCGGGCTGAGGGAAGTTTGGGCAAGGAGACGAAGTAGAGAAGCGGTGGACCACCGTCAAGATATCTGTGTTGACCTCAGAGGGGGGTAAACCAGTGGCGAAGTCCAGGGCAATAAGTGAACAGGGACGGCTGGGAGTGGGTAAGGGACGGGAGTGGGTAAGGGACGGAGTAAGCCCACCGGGTGAAGGTGCGAGGCTGCCAGGATGAACTCCCGAGTGTCTGTAGCCATAGAGGGCCATCACACATAGAGGGTCCATCCCACACCGGGGTGACATGAAAACCTCGCCCAGTTGTGTCCCCATTGGAGGACCTGAAAACGAACGGAGTTCAGGACAAACGGGGGATTGGGAGGCCCACCTCCAGGGTCGGGTTGGGCAGTCTGAGCATTCCGCACCACCGACTCGATCTCCCAAGACAGGGCTCCCAGAACACATGGAGGCCAGGATGGTGTCAGGACTAGCTGGAGCCTCTCCGAAGTGGAACTGATAGGAGACGGCATCATGGTGACGTTCTTTGCCCCAGGGCGATACGTTATGGAGAAATTAAATCGTCCAAAAATCAGGGCCCAAAGGGCTTGACACGACAAGCCCTTTGACACAGGGGTCCAGGTGACGGGAGCTGCGGGGGAAGACGACGAAGCGGTTCAGGAATTCCCATAGCACATCATTGATGAGTGCTTGGATGACGGCGGGGGTGTTGGAGAGAGTTGTTGCTGTCTTGAATGCTGTCTTCTACTCGTCCCCCTCCCTGACGCAGACCAGGTGGTCGGCGTTATCTAAGTCCAGCTTGCTGAAGGCTGTAGTGCCATGCAGGAGCTCAAAGGCAGAGCTGATGAGAGGCAGAGGATACTGTTTTAAACTGTGATGTTATCGAGTCCACCGTAATCAATACAGGGAAGAAGAAGGTCGGATGATCCCTGTAGAGTGACCCTGTGATGTACCTCTCCAAGGTTTCCCACTCAGGACGGGACAGGCTGTAGAGACGGCTGGAGGGCAGGGAGGAACCAGATCAATCCCACAGTCATATGGGCAATGGGGCGGCAGAGAGAGTGCCCGCTCCTTACTGAACACCTACCCTAAATTGTGATATTCAGGAGGTGCAACAGACAGGTCCAGAATAACAGGGAAGACAGAGACAGCGATTGGCTAAACAGAAGGAAGAGCAGAACACAGATAGTTGGAATGGCACAGGGAACTCCACCCAACAATCTTGTTGGCAGACCAATCAGTGTGAGGGTTGTGCGGTCCTAGCCAGGGGTGTCCGAGCACCAGGGGGGTGTGAGGTGAGGAAAAAAGGAATGTATTCTTGGTGGTTCCCAGACAATATGAGCAGCAGGGGTTCGGTCTGGTGTGTGACCTGCAGGAGAATGCTACCATCCAGAGCATCAACGTTCATGGGACAATCAAGATCAAGGGGCTCCACATAGATGCCGGACTGGGAGACTAAATGCGAGTTGAGAGAACTCAGTTTGGCACCAGAATCCACAAAAGCTCAAAATGGAAGGGCCAGTAGATTGTGGCACAGGGTGGCTTGGACCTCCAACCTAGTGGGTGGGTCTTAGGTTTGCTCATCAGTCTCCCCACGGCTACGGGTGAGCGTTGTCTTTTGGCCGGACAGGAAGCCAGGAAATGACCCGACTGTCCACAATATAGGCATTCCCCTGCCCCTGCCTTTATCGCAGGTGCTGATATCTCTCAGCACCTGTGTCACCTCAAGACCACAGGAGGGACCCACCTAATGCCACCCCAGAGAGCCAAAGCCACCCTGCGAGGGAACTAATTGGCCCAAGTTGAGCGATACCAAGGAATGGTACCAACTAGACCAAGATCTCGACAATGTGCTGGAAGCCACACTAGCAGGGACAGCAGAGCAGAAAGTCAGTACTCTCACAACAATAACATACAATCTGGCAAGGGAGTGTTTTGGATTGAAGGACAAGAAAGGTAACATCAAGACGGCACACCAGCCAAGCAGAAGAGAAAGGGAAATCCATCGCTTGAGGGAAGAAATTAAGACACTCAACAAAAGGTTTCAAAGGTTGATGAAAAAGAAGGCATCAAGGATTTAACGTGTGAACTCCGGGAACGTTTCTGCAGACTCAGAAGAGCAGAAAGCATTCGGAAAAGGACGAAGGATATGAGAAACAAAAGAGCACAGTTCATCAAAGACCCTTTCTGATTCACCAGAACACTACTGGGTGAGGCAAAATCTGGAAGGCTGACTAGCCCCAAAGAAGATGTGGAAGCGTTCTTGAGGGAGACAGACAATGACATCTCCAGAAACCAAACCCTCGATGCCAACCCAAACACTGACAGAATTGAAAGACCTGGAAAAGAGCTCAACATCAGCGAACCATCCTGGAAGGACGTCCAAGAGGTGGTGAAGAAGGCCAGAACAGGATCTGCCCCCGGCCCAAGCGGTATACCCTATAAGGTATATAAGGAATGCCCAATGCTCCTCCGGAGGCTGTGGAAGCTGTTACAGAGGATTTGGAAGAAGGGCATCATTCCATCATGCTGGAAGAAGGCAGAAGGCTGTTTTGTGCCAAAGGAAGAGAACTCCTCAACCATCGATCAATTAATAACAATCGGACTACTAAGTGTAGAAGGGAAAATCTTCTTTTCTGTACTGGCTAAGAGGATGACCTCATATATGACAGAGAATGGATACATTGACACTGCTATCCAGAAAGGTGGAATCCCAGGCTTCTCTGGATGTCTGGAACACACCGGAGTTCTCACTCAGATGATCCAGGAGGCCAAAACCAGCAAAGGCGACCTTACTGTCTTCTGGCTGGATTTGGCCAATGCCTATGGATCAATCCCTCACGCCCTCATCCATGCAGCATTAGACCACTACCACATCCCTCAGCACATCAAGGGAATGATCACCAGTTACTTTGGCGGAATCCAGCTACGATTCAAAACAGCCCACTTTACAACGCAGTGGCAAAACCTGGAAAAAGGGATCGTAACTCCGGACTGATCGTACAATCTCCTTCATCCTCTTCATCATGGGTATGAACCTCCTAATTACAGCAGCTGGGAAAGAAGCCAGAGGTCCAAAAATGGAATCAGGCATCCGACAACCCCCAATAAGAGGTTACATGGACGACCTGGACTGTGACGACCACAGCCCACGTGGAGGCGAGGTGGGTGCTAACAGTTCTGGCCGCACGGCGACGTGGGCCAGAACTTCCCGGGGAAGTTTAAAGCATGGCTTTACCGACGTGGGCCAGAACTTCCCGGGGAAGTTTAAAGCATGGCTTTACCAACACGGACTGCAGCCAAGACTTATGTGGCTGGTGACAATATATGATGTCCCTATGACAAGCGTAGAAGAAGTGGAGAGGAAAACGACACCATCAGTTTGTAAAGGGAGGAGAAAAGCCACCAACCACAGCAACAACAAGAAACAGACTGCTACAAAAGGCCCGATCGTGGGAAATGAAGGTGGACCTGGGAGGAAGACTGCAGTTCCCCCAGGTTGTCAAGACAACCATGAGGCCGGAGGTGTGACTGTGGTCTGAAGAGGCAAAGAAGATCATCCTCATAGAATTTGCAGTCCCATGGGAAGAGGGATGCGACAAGGCCTTTGAAAGAAAAAACGCCAAATACCAGGATCTCTTGCATGACTGCAGGGGAAAAGGATGGCTGGCATGGCTGTTCCCGGTCGAGGTCGGCTGTAGAGGATTCCCTGCCCAGTCAGTGTGGAGATTGCTCACAGCCATTGGGATGACAGGGAGGGAGAGAAAGACAGCAGCTCGTAGGATGGGGGAGGCAGCAGAAAAAGCCTCTTGCTGGTTATGGAACAGGAGGGAGGAACTTAGCTGGATCCAGAGGAGTAGATGGGCAGTGACTTGGCCACCACTACCGACCCATCACCGGGAGGTTGTTGCGGTTCAGGGTCGAAACACCTGGTGAACGATGGATACCGTCTGACGACATCAACTCCTCCTGGCCAAGGCTACATTCACCACAAGTGAATGAAGGGGAAGCATCTCTAGATGTAATTGTAATCACTTTCATACATATATGCAGTGAAATGTCTTTGCAATGCACAATTGCACAATAGTGACTATACCAAACATTATAGCTTACCTAATTCCTACCTAGCTAACTAACTGAAACTAACTGATTCCTTAAACATAAGGCAGTTAGTGAATAGAATAATAAAAAATATATATATATATATGAAAATAAAATAAGAATCAAAAACATAATACAAAGTGGGGGTACAAAATAGAAGGGAATAGAGTTATTTATATGGGATATGCTATTTGTATATGCATATATGTGCAGTTAAGTGCATGTGAATAAAGTGAGGATGGAGATATACAGTACAGTATACAACAGTAATACACAGCAATACAGTAATACCGAACAGAACAGCAATACAGCGCAGTATGCAGAAACCCAGAACAGTGATACAGTATGCAGTACAGTATGCTACATACGGTACAGTATGGCCTGTGTGAGTGTCTCAGTGCTTTTTGTTAGGACCCCTGGTAAGTTTAGCATTGACAGTCCGTATGGCTTGCTGGAAGAAACTCCGGCTCAGTCTCTCTGTCCTTGCTGTCTGACTGCAGAGGTGCTTGCTTGACCGCAGCAGCTGGAACAGTCCGTTGTTGTTGTTCATGATCCTGCGGGCTCTGCAACTAAACCTCCTGCTGTATAAGTCCTGCAGGGAGGGGAGGGTAGTTCCAGTGGTAAGTTCGGCTGAACGCACCACCCTCTGCAGGGCCCGCCTGTCCTGAAGAGTACAGTTCCCAAACCAGGCAGTGGTGTTGCCTGTCAGGATGCTCTCCACTGCTCCAGAGTAGAAGGACTTGAGGATCCTCACTGAGACCCTGAATTTCTTTTGCTGCCTGAGGAGGTAAAGACGCTGCCTTGCCTTTCTCACCAGAGTGTCGGTATGTAAAGTCCATGTTAAGTCCTCCGTGATGTGGCCTCCCAGGTACTTGAAGCTGCTCACCCTGTCGACAGAAGTCCCATTAATCATCAACGGCGTGTGCGTCTTCGGTTGTAATCCCCTCCTAAAGTCCACAATCAGCTCCTTAATTTTGCTGACGTTCAGTAGTAAGCTGTTGTCCTGGCACCAGAGTGACAGGTCAGCCACCTCCTCATGGTAGGCCTTCTCATCGTCATCGGTGATCAGGCCCACCACGACAGTGTCGTCAGCAAACTTGATGGTGTTGGAGCTGGACCTGGCCACACAGCCGTGTGTGTACAGGGAGTACAGTAGGGGGCTGAGGATGAGGCCCTGGGGGGATCCTGTTTTCAGGGTGAGGGAGCTGGACATGTGCCTCCCCACCCTTACCACCTGGGGCCAGGCTGAGAAGAAATCCAGGATCCCGGCACACAGCAGAGTGTTCAGTCCTAGCTCCTTCAGCTTGACAGCCAGTCTGGTGGGGACTATGGTATTGAAAGCTGAACTATAATCGATGAACAGCAATCTCACATAGGCCCCCTTCCGGCCATCCAGGTGCGTGAGCGTGGTGTGTAGTACCTGGGAGACCGCATCGGCTGTGGATCTGGTCGGCCAGTATACGAACTGCAGCAGGTCCAAGGTGCCGGGGAGGGAGGAGCAGATGTAATCCTTAATCAGCCTCTCGAAGCACTTCATGACCACCGAGGTGAGGGCCACTGGACGGTAGTCATTCAGGCAGGCGGGTGTTCACTCTCACGAGAGTAAGGGGCGGACCATGAGCGCTGGAGGTGGAGCTAGAGTTTTAGTTATTTTCGTGGTATCTCTCCCATATGCCGTAGTCCAGCTGGATGGAAATATGCAATGTCATCAGCCTTTGAATTAGTCATCTTTGTTCACTGTGTGGATTGTGGCTCTAGTTCCTGCTCGAAGGACCATTTGTTGTAGAGTGCAGTTCAAACAAGAGGCACACAATGACCAGAATCAAAGTTGCAACTTCAAATTTCTGTTTAATTTTCCCTTATGATGTTCAGTTGTTTAGTTGATTTGTCGGACACCGTAATTGCTATGGTTCGAAACAAATAAAGAAAATCAATTACAATATGTATTTTTTCCCATGTAATTATACAGATGTCCACATATAATAAAACCATATAAATATTCATGAGCTGCATATGGAAATAAACTGAGTCTACCAACTTACAGTAAGTGACAATTGAAGTAATTACTAATCACCAAATAATAATCACTATAAAGAAACAATAACTAAGCACTGAAGTTACTAAGTTTTATGCTAGCGATAAACCCTGATCAAAATAGGCCTACTCTCAAAACAATGAAAAGGCCAACAATTCAGCCATAACCCTAAATACTTAATGGCCAAAATGTGTAATGTAATATTTTGATTAAAGCACAGAATTACAAACAAAGTCAGTCAATATGTAGAAATGAAGGGCAAAATGACTGACATAAACAATATATTCAATACTCATTGCAACAATGGAGACACAATTCCTCATTATGATAATAAATCCTATAATAATAATAATAATAATAATAATAATTATTATTATTATTATTATTATTATTATTATTATTATTATTATTATTATATACTGTTAGATATCTTGCATGTCAGTATGTCCGTGGTTATTTAGTTATGCTATATGGTCACTGATTGTCCATGTCCACTGATTGCTATATCATATTAAGATATTAATGATTTATTTATGTTTCATTCCACAGATAAGGCCCATCTCACATGGGATTACAAGACAACATTGGTATGTTTCTCTTCACCAGTACTGTATTACTCTGTCTCTAGCACCTTATATGAAAACTGTGCCTGTTAAAGTTAAATTGTTATAAACTTTGTTCATGGACGGACTAATCGTTACAGGGGAAATTGGAGACAAATACTTTAGGTTAATAAAGTACTTAATCTTGTACAAGAGGATCAGTTTCAGTGTAACAACACAACAGAGTGCCACAGAGGAAGTGCTCAGTTCTCCCTGGAGAGCTTACGTTTTTATACAGTTTTCTTGGAGTGGCAGAGCAGACGAGTCGTTGAGATGTCGGTCAGCAGATGTCGCGACGCCTCCGCATGGGTCCTGCTGATGAGACAGTTTAGCTGATGGGGCAGTTTGGTTGAGACAGATCATCTGTTGAAGTTCCCTTATCTGATGGTTGAGACATGTTGACTTTCTCCTCTTTACATTAAGGAACAGAAAGTGACGAGTTCATGTCTTTTTTAAGACATGAACTCTATTTAGCCTTTAGAAGAAAAGCAAAGTACACATACCTTGTACAAAAGTTCATGTGAAAAGTACAGCAAAACATAGACATATAAAATTCTTATAACATTCACTCCTGTTTATGCTTATTCCAAGCACATCATTATATATTTTATATGGAGTGTGAGAGCAAAAACCCTGCCGGGCAAAACAATGATACGGTTTCCTAAACTCAATATCCATTCAGACAAGGAAACTCTCTCACGGTCCCTCTGCTTAGGCGACCACCTACCGGTACTCCATATCCTATGGGATATACAAAAAACAGTCATCAGTGTAAAATTGAACCAACTCTTTTAGAACATTAATGATACAATTCTTGATCTCTGTGTAATAAGGGGGAAGAAGGTACAAAATAAAAAATCAAAAGGTGTCCAACACAGACTGGTCGTCCCATCCGATCCTACAGCTGGACCTTTCTCTGCCTAGGTAAGACTTTCCCTAGCTTGATAAACAAAATATAAAACATCAACCTTCTTCCCGGATAACATGTATGTTCATCGTTGAGATAAACAATCTTAATTGGCTGCATACATTATGCCATCAGAGACTCATAACTTCCTTTGGAGATTTTCTATAAACTCTTCATAATTCCTAAAACTTGTTATCTAATTAAACTTTTGTGTCATTGTAAGAACTTCCGTTGGTTTGGTTTGTGTCAACTTTTCGTTCTTGGCCATCATACTCTGGTGTCGTCATAGAGTCTGGCGATGTTGAGATCGACATCTGAACCTGCAATCTTGAGCATATCCTTAACAGGGGTTAGATCATTAAAATCCTCCTGATTGGGTTTGATCAGAAATTCATAATTTGCATTTGTACTGTCATTGTTGTCATCATTAAGAACTCGTGTGTAACATGCCACTCCATTTACCAAACTGATCTCTAGCATTTGGTGAATGGATTATCTAGCCCTGCGTTTTCCGTCATCTCCTCGGACAATGCTGTGAGTCCAACCAATGCTATGGTCACGCTGCCGTCAGGAGCGGTGTTGTTTGGGATTAAAGTACAACATACGTCGCCAAACATCTTCCAAATGCCACCCTCTTTATCCAGCAACATATCTAATGCCATTCGATTTTGCCACGTCATCAAACTAGTTTTATCCAATTGCTCTGCCAGACCCTTTATCCCATCCTGAGTATACATTTACATTTACATTTAGTCATTTAGCAGACGCTTTTATCCAAAGCGACTTACAAGGGAGAATAACATTCAGCTACATTGCGACAGAGATTAGTGTAATAACAACATTGGTGTAACAATAAATACTGCAAGGTGGTGCTAAGTAATTGTAGATTAGGACAGGAGGTACTCACTGAAGAGCTGGGTCTTCAGGTGCTTCTTAAAGACAGAGAGGGAGGTCCCCGCTCTGGTCATTTTTGGCAGCTTGTTCCACCAACGTGGAACTACAAATGAGAATAGCCTGGATTGCCGTGGCTGTATGGCCGGCAGAGCCAGGCGACGCTCATTTGACGAGCGCAGCATCCGGGGGGCAACATGTGCTCTTACAAGAGCACTTAAGTAGGCGGGAGCATTCCCAGCAATCACTCTGTAGGCCAGCATAAGAGACTTGAACTTGATGCGGGCGGCTACAGGTAACCAGTGGAGCTCGATGAGCAGCGGAGTGACATGTGCCCTCTTTGGCTGGTTGAACACCAGTCGCGCCGCCGCATTCTGTATCATCTGAAGTGGCTTCACCGCACAGGCCGGCAAGCCTGTTAAGAGGGCGTTGCAGTAGTCGAGACGGGACATCACCAAGGTTTGTACCAGCAGTTGAGTGGCATATTGGGTCAGGTACGGCCTGACTTTTCGGATGTTGAGTAGTGCGAAGCGGCAGGACCGGGAGACGGCGGCAACATGGTCCGAGAATGTCAGTTGGTCATCAATAATGACACCAAGATTCCTTGCAGCCTTGGTAGGAACAAGTATAGATAAGTATAGATAATGAATCTTTGTTGGTTGTAGTATATGTAATTTATCCAATCAACATTTTTATTAATGGTTGCCACCAGAAAAGCACAGATTCCACCAGATGTCCATTCTTGGTGTGGCCTGGTTTCCCACCCAAGTATCGATCACCCTTTCATCATCCACAGATACTTTTAAGGTCGTGTTGCAGGACGTCAGTGTTCCTAGGTCTGGCCCTGATCCGCCTCTCTGCAGACAGGTAAAGTTACCATCATACGGCGTGAACCATGGGGGTCTAACCTTAGGGGACACGGGGGGAAACAGGTGAGCCACTGTATCACAATTTTCAGGGATGCCGGTAGAGGCATATAATTGTAACTTAAAACCTTGTGGATCATTATAGGGATTTAAGGGGAATGGTACCAAGTTAGCTCTGGCTCTGGCACGGGCCACGCAGTCCGACTTAAGGTTCCGGTGAGGGGGTAGTGGACGTAGGTATACCTTGAAATTGTCGGGAATGGGGTACCTCACAAACATACTTTGTGCTTCACACATGTCGCGACTGTTGGTTCCCACAGTGAATTACCGAACATAGGTCAAATTAGACACTAGTTGTTTGTCCTTCCGTAAAGTTCAAAACAATCACAGGGTTTGAAATCCTTAGATACGGGCTATCAGCTCTTTTGGGTCGGTGTATGTTTTTATCAGATTGGGGGTGTGCAGTTCTCTTTACTCGATAGCACTCGGTCCTATCGCCTCTGGTGCTGTAGCGGTGCTGGCATCAGTGGGTTGTCCCCTAGACTCCTGTATCTCGTACCATAGTAAGGGTACTGCTATTAGTAGGTATATTGACGTCAATATACAGTTGGTTCCCCTAAACCCACATCCTGTCGTTCTAAAGGGGTGCCACAGCCTTTCAGCCATGGTGTCTAGTTATCGGAATCCGTAGGTGTGATGCAGGTCTTTTTGCAGTGTGTGAGGTGGACCCAGGTTTTTCTCTCAGCGATGCAGATTGTAAAATGTGGACAGTTGTTGCAATATATAGTTTCTGGAAACCTGAATATTGGTGCTATTATGGTAGCCAGAGTTTTGGCCACCGTGATAGCATCATTAGTTACTGTTGGTATTATTTCTACCCATTTAGAAAACATATCTATTATCACTTACCAGTACTTCCTACCTTTTGCTTTATTTAGTTCTATAAAATCAATGCGTATAGTTTGAAACGGATAGGTAGCTGGTGGGAATGCACCTCTTTTTGGTTGTAATCTGCCCTGTGCGTTTTGTTTGGAGCAAATTAGACATGATGCACAAATTTTATTTCGAGTAATTCCACTGAGCTCCACTGGTTACCTGTAGCCGCCCGCATCAAGTTCAAGTCTCTTATGCTGGCCTACAGAGTGATTGTTGGGAATGCTCCCGCCTACTTAAATGCTCTTGTAAGAGCACATGTTGCCCCCCGGATGCTGCGCTCGTCAAATGAGCGTCGCCTGGCTCTGCCGGCCATACAGCCACGGCAATCCAGGCTATTCTCATTTGTAGTTCCACGTTGGTGGAACGAGCTGCCAAAAATGACCAGAGCGGGGACCTCCCTCTCTGTCTTTAAGAAGCACCTGAAGACCCAGCTCTTCAGTGAGTACCTCCAGTCCTAATCTACAATTACTTTGCACCACCTTGCAGTATTTATTGTTACACCAATGTTGTTGTTACACTAATCTCTGTCGCAATGTAGCTGAATGTTATTCTCCCTTGTAAGTCGCTTTGGATAAAAGCGTCTGCCAAATGACTAAATGTAAATGTAAATGTAAATTCTGAAATCCGTATGTTGTGAACTGACATTCAACCAAATTGACCATCCCTCCTGTTGAGACATGGGTATATGTCTCAAAATGGGTATATGTCTCAAAATAGCCGCAAATCTAAAAAGAGATTTAGGAAGGATAGGTTTACCGTTTGGTCATTTCCAAATGCCATTATCTGTTTGTTTCACTCCCTTGTTTTCCACTGTGTCTTTTCATTGTTGGGAGCTATCTCTTGCATGCCTCATAAAATTTCTTGATCTATATGCGTCACCGCAGGTTCAGCTGTGTATGTGTCTGGGTCCGTGTGTGGTCGGGTGGCCGCGAGTTTCGCTTCCTCGACAGCGAAGCGATTGCCTTGTGAAAGGGGATCTGTTCTGTTGGTGTGTGCGGTGCATTTACAGACTGCTACAGCTTTTGATAGGAGAATCGCGTCTAGTAGTGCTAATATTAGTGTCATGTGTAATTGGTTTTTCCATGGATGTGACCATACCTCTGTTCTTCCATTGTGCTGCGAAGACGTGTAGGGTGGAGAAAGCGTACTGACTTTTGGTAGATGCAGTCATGCGTCTCCCCGTCCACGGCAGATGGTAAAAGGGTGGAAGCACTCAGAGTGGTATGTCGTTCTATGGTAAGATGAGGTTGAGATAATAGAACTACCATACACCCGAGATGTCTGGCAGGGGACAGGAAAGTGATTTTATTCTGTAAGACAAGTATTGAGACTGCATGTGGAACTTTTAACATCAGGGAGTGAAACACTATTGGTGCTGATTGTTGAATTGCGAGGGCTGCTGCTTGCATAGCTTGCAGGCACGGTGGTACTGCTCTCGCTATTATATCTAATCTTGCCGAGTACTAAGCGACCGGTCTTTCTTTATTTCAAAATGAAATCTCAGTTAGTGTATTTTGCAATTTATTCTAACTCCTTGATGATTTCTTGGCTTACTCAATAGTTAATTGTTAATTCTTTAGACTTACACTTATTGTCCCACAGTATGTTGTTGCAATACCCATTTTTATTGTTGGTCTCATGTTTAAAGTTTGTTTTTATTGTTATTCTACATTTTATCTAATATATTATATTTACTTGGAGGTCAGGTGATGTTTCACCAAAATTGAGTGCAATACAAGATGAGTTTTTCCTAATGTTTGCGTATAGACTGATAAATACTTTATAAATACTTGTTTTTAGCAGAATAATGCAGGCACTTACAGTATATCATGATGAATGCTCCAAATTTACAGAAGGTACAGTAGTCTACGCAGTAAAGAAAATATTAACTGTTAAATTAAATTCAGTGCAGTTCTTTGTTAGACTTAAGCACATTACATTATTTTTCCTGGTCTACTGTAATCATAGTTTGTACGGGGTAATATATTTTCTTTTTGTCTCAAAATTCTTAATTTCATGCACTGAGGCAGACTAATATCCTGATCCTGCAGCCAATAGATATGCACTGGGGTTCAGACTTATATAAATGTAAGTTCACAAACATATGTCCTAAATGATCCCTGTTGTGTTATTTTAATTATTATAATTATTTTAATTTAAGTATTTTATTTTTCTTTAGATGTTTTTAAACCGTCTGCATTTTCTTCCCGTATAATCGATTTTCATGCTCCTGAATCGCAGGGAAATGCGATCGCTCTATCTCCCACTATCAAAGACACATGGGGGTTTCTGCTTATACAGGTCTAATCATCATGCCGTGTTTCCTAGGTTGAGAATTTCTTCTGAATCGCCTTCATCCAAGTCTGTGTGTGCGTGTGCTAGGGGTGTGTGTGTGGGTGCATGACCTGTTTTTTCTCTCTGGCATTCAAGCCAGACACGAGTCATCGTTCGGTCTGGTTCCCCTTTCTCCTCCTCCTCCACCTCTTTCACATCTGACATTTTACATCTCACATAAACTTGGGTGCATGTTGTTTGGATATGATGACTATTTTTTGATTTTTGAAAGGATTGTATGACTTACCGCTGCAAGTTTTTCTTTTCAGAGTCTCGTCAGATTGGTACTGCCCTGGAGGAGCTGTGGCCTGTTGCTGAGACTTGGTGGTTCGGAGGAACTGGAGCGTAGAGCGTTGGATGAGGAGTGAAGACTGGAGATTCAGGATACGGTGGAGGATGGGGTGGGGGACCCAGAGGAACGTACTCGTCACCATACTCTCTCCTTTGTTTGTCTCGGCAGGAACAAAGAACAGGGTACATTTTTTTTTAACCTTTTGTTCGGCTTCTTTTCTCTGGCTTTCTTTCTCTTTCTGTCTTTGTTGTCCCTTACGTCTTGCCTCTGCTTCCGCTAACCATGCTTTCGCTTCCTCATACCCATTCTTTCATCTCTGCTTTTCTCTCCCTTTTGATCTGTCGTCTATTGCTGAGACCAACCTTTTACACTCTTCTACCTCTAAATTTCCCTTAAAATCGTAATGTTTTTTACATCTTTCGAAGTACTTTACGTGATTTTGTCCTCTTGTCTGCATACGTTTCGCATCTCCTTGGTATTTTACTTTCTTTTATCCTTTACAACAGAACGAAACAGTTGTTTCCCATTTTTATTTATTAATTTTTATTTATTATTTTTTTTGTTTTATCATTTTACTTATTTTTATTTTTGTTTTCGTTATTTTCAGCGCTTTCATACATCTATATTTTGTGAACTCAGGTCCTGGGGGATTAGTTTAAGTCCTACGTCCTTCCAAACGATGTCTTTCTGAGTTCCCAGAACCAGGCCTTTCACCCTTAAATGCTTGGTTCCCAGAACCGGGCCTTTCACCCTTAAATGCCTATAAGTAATAATTGTTTTACCTTTTGGTGTTTTCTACCCGTCTCTTTTCCTCCTTAGTCCTGTCAATGCTCCACTCTCCAGTGGAGCCTGGCCTCTGTTGCTCAAAACTAACCTTAAACGGTCGGCAGCTGAGGACTTTCTTTAGGAGTCCCAGACTCCCCCTTGCAACCTTTCATGTCTGATACTCTGGATAGAAGATAACTTCTTGTTAGATTCAAGATTCAAGATTCAAGATTTTTTATTTGTCACATACATATACATACTTTCATACATATATGCAGTGAAATGTAATGCAACGGTGATAGCACACAATATGTCCTAGGAAAAAATAAAAAATAAAATAAAAAAAGACTCCTAAAACGTAATACAGTAAGTGGAATACTTATAGAATAAGATAAAAATATATAGAATAAAATACAATAAAAATAAATTGAAATAAAATGGAATAGATAGAAGGAATATGCCTATGTAAATACAGATATGTGCATTTAAAGTGGCATGTGAATTAATGTGAATTAAAGTGGCATGTGAATGTGAATAGAGTGAGGTAGTGTTTGGGATAATACAGCACAGTATACAAGATTCAAGATTCAAGATTCAAGATTCAAGATTTTTATTTGTCACATACATATACATACTTCCATACATATATGCAGTGAAATGTAATGCAACGCACCCGGTGATAGCACACAATATGTCCTAGGAAAAAAATAAAAAATAAAATAAAATAAAAAGTAGAAAATTCCTTTCTAATAGACCGACTAACTGACTCCTAAAACGTAATACAGTAAGTGGAATACTTATAGAATAAGATAAAAATATATAGAATAAAATACAATAAAAATAAATTGAAATAAAATGGAATAGCTAGAAGGAATATGCCTATGTATATACAGATATGTGCATTTAAAGTGGCATGTGAATTAAAGTGGCGTGTGAATGTGAATAGTGTGAGGTAGTGTTTGCGATAATACAGCACAGTATACAACAGTACGGCGCAGCAATACGGCATCACGAACAACCCTGAACAGTGATACAGTATGTGGTACAGTATGCTACATACAGTACAGTAGGTAGTGGAGCCTAGTGTATGGCTCAGTTAGGACCCCTGGTGAGGTCAGCGTTTACAGTTCTAATGGCGTGCGGGAAAAAACTCCGTCTCAGTCTCTCTGTTCTCGCTGTGTGACTGCGGAGACGCTTGCCTGACCGCAGCAGCTGAAACAGTCCGTTGTTGGGGTGATGAGGATCCTTCATGATCCTACGGGCTCTGCTACTACACCTCCTGGTGTATAGCTCCTGCAAGGGGGGGAGGGTAGTTCCAGTGGTACGTTCAGCTGAACGCACCACCCTCTGCAGGGCCCGCCTGTCCTGGGCAGTACAGTTCCCAAACCAGGCAGTGATGTTGCCTGTCAGGATGCTCTCCACTGCTCCAGAGTAGAAGGACTTGAGGATCCTCACCAAGACCCGGAATTTCCTCAGCTGCCTGAGGTGGTAGAGACGCTGCCTCGCCTTTCTCACCAGAGTGTCTGTGTGAACAGTCCATGTTAAGTCCTCTGTGATGTGGACTCCCAGATATCTGAAGCTGCTCACCCTATCGACAGAAGTCCCATTAATCCACAAGGGCACGTGCGTCCTCGATTGTGATCCCCGCCTAAAGTCCACAATCAGCTCCTTGGTTTTGCTGACGTTCAGGTGTAGGCTGTTGTCCTGGCACCAGAGTGACAGGTCAGCCACCTCCTCGCGGTAGGCCTTCTCATCGCAGTCGTGATAAGGCCCACGACCACGGTGTCGTCAGCAAACTTGATGATGGTGTTGGAGCTGGACCTGGCCACACAGTCATGTGTGTACAGGGAGTACAGTAGGGGGCTGAGGACGCAGCCCTGGGGGGATCCTGTATTCAGGGTGAGGGAGCTGGACATGTACTTCCCCACCTTGACCACCTGGGGGCGGCCTGTGAGGAAGTCCAGGATCCAGGTGCACAGCGGACCATTCAATCCGAGCTCCTTCAGCTTGACAGCCAGTCTGGTGGGGACTATGGTGTTGAAAGCTGAACTATAATCGATGAACAGCATTCTCACATAGGCCCCCTTCTGGCCATCCAGGTGCGTGAGCGTGGTGTGCAGTACCTGGGAGACCGCGTCATCCGTGGATCTGTTTTGCCGGTACGCGAACTGCAACGGGTCCAAAGTGCGGGGAAGGGAGGCGCAGATGTAGTCCTTAATCAGCCTCTCGAAACACTTCATGACCACCGAGGTGAGGGCCACCGGACGGTAGTCATTCAGGCAGGTTGGAGAGGCGATCTTCGGGACAGGAACGACGGTGGACCTCTTGAAACAGGACGGGACCACTGATTCAGCCAGGGAGATGTTGAATATTGTGGTGAACACCGGAGCTAGCTGGTTAGCACAGGTCTTCAGTACTCGCCCAGATATGCCATCTGGGCCCGCAGCTTTCCTGGTGTTCACCCGCATCAAAGCCCTCCTGACCTCGTGCACGGACACTGAGAGTGCGCGCTCATCCCCAGCGGTGTAACTCCAATTAGCCGGCGAGCTAGCGGTGCTGCTGCCAGACTCAAACCGCGCATAAAAGGAGTTCAGTTGGTTGGCCAGGGAGGCGTCCACACTCGTGGCTGGGGAGGAGCTGCTCTTGTAGTTTGTTATTGTTCGCAGCCCCTCCCACAAGCGTCTTGTGTCCCCCCGCTCCATCTGCAGCTCCACGGTCTCTCTGTACGTCCGAACTAGGGTCTTCATCTACAGAGTGTAGGATGAGAATCCTATTGTTATTGCTCTGTTTATTCTTCTCGATCTTGTTCTTGTCCTTGTCCTTGTTCTTCAGCCAAATTGCGTCAGCTTTTTGGGCTCCTTAAGAAACTTGAAAAATCACAAAAACTTGGACACATGTTAGTCCTGTTCCCCCCATCGATATTATATGGGTCTCGTGCATGGGTGTGGCAAAATGTCCGACCACGCCCTCTTTAAAATTTCAAAAAATCAAACCTATTCACTTTTTACCATGAACATCACAACAGCACTTGGTAGATGTTTGCCACCATGTTTCTAGCTGCCCTGACAAATTTTTAATGGATATATTACTGTCGTGATTTTACAGCAAATGTAATGTTTTTGCCAAATTTATGGAAATTGATTGCCTAATAATTCAGTTTTTTGTCCCCCAAATCCCTCAGCTTTTGGACTTACGGTTCTTGAAAAAGATTTTTGGATTTTCCAAAAATTTAGAATGGTGAAATAAAACGATGACGTTATAGGTCCGAATGGCAAAATTGCTCAGAATGTAAAAATAAAATAAAAAAATATATATATAATAATTATAGGAATTCAATATGTTAATTACAATAGGTTTCCCTGATTTGCAGTGTAATTCAAAAAAGGAATTAGTATAGTGTTCCGGGGCCTTTATTTACCTCAACTGCAGGGGGTATCAGGCCTTTATTGGAACTAGGCTTATACTAGAGGCAAGCTTTTATATCTAATTCCCTCTGTTAAATAAGTATATTTGATCATATTTTAGTATGAATTTTAAATCAAACGTCCGTGTGGGTGCCATGCCATGCAAACACATATATAGTGAAAAAAGAGAGCTAGTACTGTAGCTACCCTAAAAATCGTACATGTGGTGGTAGCCGACAGGGGAATTACAGTTTTCCAAGTTCGCCTTGAACGCACCACTTCCTGGTTGGCTCGCTCAAGAGTGCAGCGCTCAGAGTGGGGCATTTGCCCAAAGAAACGACCGGCAGTCTGATACACAGCCGTAGGAAATGTAATGAATTAAAGACATCTACAATAAAACACACTGTTTTTATTTGCTTTGTTTGAGAACGGACCTCCGCATGGAACAGCCCCGTAGCTCCGATCAGTTTTCCCTCCGGTCTTTATTTGAGGCAGACTTGTATTTGTTAGTGTAGACCACGCACCCGGCATTTCTATATACATACTGTATATAACTTCCAGATAGTCATTGCCAAATTTTAACAACAGTTAAAACGTACTACTCTATAAAACTATATTACATTTTCTCAATGACCCAATGAGTAAAATCAATATAGTTCACTACTCAAGAAATAGAAAGGTCTTCATTTTTTTCACTACTCCCTACTCTGTAAAATATAAATAGTTTACTACTCCCTAAATTGTAAATATATAGAGTTCACAATTCCCTACATCCTGAATCTATATAGTGCACTACTCCATACTGTACGTAGTAAAATCGTTGTCCACTGCTCACACAGTAAAATATATACAGTCCACTCCTCCCTACATCGTAAATCCATATAGTTCATTACTCCCTACATCGTGAATCTATATAGTTCACAACTTCGTAAGTAAAGACGAATGCTGTGTAAATGTTTCTCTGCTAATCTTTTGTGCACAAGACCCAGTCCATTTGCTTGGCCTGATACAGCTCCAACCAGTAAAGATGGGCCTTGAGCACTTGTGCGTCACATTGTGTATTCTTCACAAATGCAGACACATTAGACCAACCCAGCTCTCGATGTTAAGCAACCCTGCAAGAAAGAATTTGCCTAATAACTATTCTAAAAAATGTATCGAGTGTTTTGTGTGTTGGCTCGAATCTTTGTGGGGGGAATAGCGTGAGGGAATAGAGTCGGTCCATAAACATTTTTTGAAAGCCTTTTCATGAGCTTCTGGCCATGAACAGTTGTCAATAGCGCCTGGGTCACACATGTTTTTTGGTTTAAAAAGATCAGCAATAAATTCAGTTTTCAATTAATCATAATTGAGAACTGAAGATAAAAGTTTTATGGACTTGAAATAGGAATCCTGAACTACATTTATGCAAGCATTTTTTTATTAAATAGCTTACAATGAGTTGTATGTGTGTGTGTGTGTGTGTGGCCAATATGGGTATTGCTTGTCCTTGTGAGGATGTAGGAGTCGTAAACTAATTAGAGCCTACTACCAAATCACACACGTATAGTTCTTATACAGTGTATGTGTGTGTGTATGTGTGTGTGTGTGTGTGTGTGCATTTAAAATTCATACACACATACACTGAAGTCCTGTATGCAGCAGCAGTGCCTCCCCCCTCGCCCTCTCTCTTTCCCTCTCGATCTCTCCCCCTTGTCTCTCTCCCTCCCTCCTCAGTCTGTCTGGTCCACCCCTCTCAACCACTTCGGGAGCTCCGCACCTCATCTTTCCTCTCTTCGTGTCTTGTCTCTTATCTCCGCTTCACTCACCACACGCACTCTACGCGCGACGTTTCACTCGTTGCGATTGCTGTCATTTTGTTGCCGGCTGTTCCTGTGATTTGTCACCATGCGTCTGGGGATATCCTCCTTCCTGTCGGACATCCTGAGCACCTCCGGTAACATCTGTTTCTGCTGGACTGAGGACAAGGTTAGATGCCTCTCTCACTGCCACCGTTGCGGTTTACGTCTCTTTGTTGCTTTGTTTTTTTTTCTTCTTGGGGCAACAGCGTCATTGAAGGCCGTGGTGCGGCTCAGGGTAGTTGCACTTTCTCCCGGGGTGGGTGGTGCCTGTGGAAGGAATCGCTCAATCCTTGATATCGGATTTAAGTCTGGGGTTTAATTGGTGGATATGGGCAATGTGCAGGTGTGCACTGCGTGCCACAAGCAGTAGCGTGTACGCATGACTTGTATATTGTGTGTTTGAACATCCTTTTTATGAGTGCGTGAGGTCGTGTGTATGGCGTTATTATCGCACATGTTTGACGAAAGGGGTGGTTTTAGGGAGCAGTATGAATTGGATTAAAATTTCCACCCATTGCTGGTCATCAACTGAGGAGACAAGAGATCTCACGTCATTAAAACACACATTTGAAATATGTATTTTGTCACTTTGTGCAGCATTTCCATCAACGTTAGCTCAACATAAGACAATGGATGGGTTTGTCAGATCTCCTTATCATAAAAGGGGTCCGAATTTTGAATAGATAGTTAAATGCTTCATGGCATATCACATGTGTGCCACCAGTATTTTTTTTTTTTTTTATTACATTCAATTAGACTTACAAACCTGCATAACTACCCATGGCTTGTGTTTCAGTCATTTCGGAGACAACGCCTTGCGCATGCAGTTAATAAATCAGTAGATATATGGTTATATATATATGTATATATATATATATATATATATATATCCTACGATTCATGGTTGGTCAATTGCAGCAGAGTGGTCTGGCCACCATTTATATCTCTCTTGCTCTCTTCCCCTCGCCTTCCCCCAAACCTACACTCCTTTCTCACTTGACTTCAGTGTGTGTGTGTGTGTGTCAGTGTGCGTGTGCGTTTCTTAGCCCTCAAGGTGAGAGGAGTACAACGGATTATCGATCGTCGGATAAAACAAACACACTCCGCCCAAATTCAGTTTGAAGCTGTCCGTCTGGATCCAGGCGCGCAACATCTGTAACCGAGTGTCTCTGCTATTTAAAGGCCTCCGAGGTGCGAGTAGCTTCTTCACCTCCCTAGCAGAGCGGAATCACGAACCGCGTGCATGCCAGTGCGTTGCGTTCAACCGCGGACGTCCTGTTGGTGTCGTGTTAATCACGTGGTTTGTGATGTGTGCGTTAGGGGTCGTGTCCAAATGTCTTGTTCTGTTTAGAGCCTGGCCTTGCTGGCAACCGTAGGGGAACAATTCTACTGATTAATGTCTCGAAGCTGGCCGGTAGATCGACACCTACGTATATACCTGGATGTATGGCAAACAAACAAACAAACAAACAAACAAATAAATAAACAGTGTATTTTTTTTCTGTATATATAGTTAGTTTCAATAATCTATCCACCTATCTATTATTAGCGCTGCGGGCTGGAACCCTATTGTTATTGTTCGGCAGCCCCTTATTTTTATTGTTAGAGGAAAGATTCTCGGAATTTTGAAGCCTAAAACTATCTGGAAAACCAACTTCGGCAAAACACACGAACACCGCTATGTCTTGTTTGAACCGCGCTGTCACAAGGACCTCGTGGTTGAAGTTTCATCCAAATAAATCCACATACGGAGCAGATATTAGCGAAAAACCAATCACATTTTGAGCGATTTTAAGACGGACGAGCCAGTACGTCCGATGCCGAAATATGTCCAACCCAGTTAAAACTATCTGTAACACATAGTTCGGCATAAGCTAGAAACACGGTTTGGATGTCGTTTAAACTGCTTTGTAACAAGGAGGTTTAAATTTCGATCCACATACGGAACAGATATTAATGAAAAACCGAACATCTTTGACCCAAAATACTCAGTTGGTCTTGGTTAACTGAGACGTCACACGTCTCATTCGAAAATGAACAAGATGAGATTTACAGTAAGGTGCTTTATGAAGTCATCATATTATTCACTATATATGGACAGATTCCGATTGAGAATGTCCAGTTTACCGCCTCTATTGGGCGGCGTGAAATCGGTCACTGTGTAGGCTGTAGAAGTTAGCAAACTATCGATTTACGTGTATATTTATATAGCTTCTTACCTGGTAGATGTCTGGAGATCTGTTCGATTGATATTTTAAATCAGTGGTCCACATTACTTTGCCGTATTAATGACAAAAAAAGTATATAAAATAATCCTTAAAATCTCGTCAGAGCCTCCCACGAAAACACTGAATTGTCCGACTCAGTGATCCCTTTAAAATCCAGCATGGCGTCGGAAAAATAGAAGCTGTGCAATGGCAATTACCCACAGAAATATTACAACGTTTGTCGTATTTCATGGAAACGGAACGAACTGAAAATGTAATCAAACCAAAAACTGAACTCAGCTTTACAAAAGAAATACGTAAATGACACTGCTATCGTAAATCTACGTAAATACGTCATAATTGACGTATACAATTCCACCGTCACAGAAACTCCGATGTACTTCAATGCAGCAAGGTAAGTTAACAATGACAACAGTTTAAAATAAAAAATAAAATACTTTTGGTAATAAACGTCATGTATAAACATTATCCTATATACACTTAACAAACTGTAATGAAAAGGCAGAAAGTGTTTGTGATCTTGACTAATTATTCAATAATAATTTTAATTGCCAATTAATGTTAAAGTTATATAAATGTTATCTTCATTACAATAAAGACAAGTAATATATTAAACTGAATTTTGCAATTGTACATTACTAACATAAAAAGTACAAGAAGTAGTAATTACAAACATGTATGTAACATGTATTTATATATTTTTTTAAATTAAATATATTTATTGTAACTGTTATGAAAAGTAATTACAAAGGTCAAATAACACATTTTTGTTACTATTACAGATGCCAAAACATTGCTGAAAATCAAGAAGCCATTGTCCAAAAATCCAATCGTCAAGGTCAGTCAGAAAATAAAAAAAAGGACTGAAGAAAAATCTGGTGATAAAAACACAAATGGAAAACTTTCAATGTAAGTGTTTATTCCCCATGGTGTTAAGAGGGTCATTTCACCAGGATAATTTACAATTTGGAGACAATGTTCAGCTATGAGTTTAACAGCACTTCTGAAAAACATTCAGAATGTTTCACATTGGACACAAAATGACGATGGTCAGAATCAGAATCAGAATCAGAATCAGAAATACTTTAATAATCACAGGGGGAAATTACTTTTGCTGCAGCTCCAAATCTACATACAACATATTTACATACAACATATAATAATTATTAAGAAACATATTTATATATAAAAATAAATAAATAAATAAATAAATAAATAAATAAATAAATAAATAAATATATATATATATATATATATATATACACGCATATATATATATATATATGTTATAAACATATCTATATAGAGTGTAAAATGTACAGTTAAAAATGTGCAAAAAGAAGAAGGTGCAGAAGTGGAAGTCCGTGTTTTGAGGTCAGATTACAAAGAGGACATAGGTCTGACTCTCTGAGGGAGGCGTTGTAGAGATTGATGACCACAGGCAGGAATGATTTCCTGTGGCGCACTGTGGTGAATCTGGGTAAAACGAGCCTTCTGCTGAAGGTGCTCCTCTGCTGGGCCAGTGTGTCGTAGAGAGGGTGTGAGACATTGTCCAAGATGGACTGAAGCCTGGACAGCATCCTCCTCTCTGCCACAGTCGTCAGGGTGTCCAGCTCCTCTCCTACGACATCACCGGCCCTCCTGATTAGTTTGTTTAGTCTGTTGTTGTCTGCGACCCTCAGCCCACTGCCCCAGCATGTGACAGCGAAGAAGATCGTACTGGCCACAACAGACTCATAGAACATCCTCAGCATCGTCCGGCAGATGTTAAAAGACCTCCATAGGAAATAGAGTCGGCTTTGGCCCTTTTTGTAGACTGCCACTGTGTTTCTGGTCCAGTCCAACTTGTTTTTGAAGTACACCCCCAGGTATTTGAACTCCTCCACAGTGTCCACATGGGCCCCCCTGGAGGGAAACAGGGGTCACAGGTTTTTTTGTCCTCCTGTTTCCATCCAGGGGGTCCCTGTGGACACTGTGGAGGAGATGGGGTTTTGAATAAAGGAAATAATCTTTATCAGGAGATGAAAATGTCTGGTAGAATAAATGACAATGTTCCAGGAAGATATTATATTGCAATAATATAATTGCCAGCAACACAAATTATGTTTAATACAACATTCCAAGGAATGTATGCAAATCGATTTACTGGCTGTATTGGTGTAAATCACTATGAAACTTAAGAAGTCACTGTTAAATAATGATGATGCGTGTTTATTAACCATCTCTGGTAATGCATGCAAAATTATCTAAAAGGGGTTGTGGTATGCAGTTGTTGATTCATACACAAGTTGTAACAAATTCCAACTTACGAGAAATACAACTGTAACATCAGTGGCACTCTAGAAGTCACCAATGATGTAATGAAACCTAACGTGGATGTTACAGTAACTATTATAATCTCTTTGCAACTTTACCTGATCAAATACAAAATGACCAACTTTACGACAAACATTTTGCATTTTGCATTATAAGGTGACTGACATTACCAAATTCGATAAAATGGTTAAAAAAAAAAAAGAAAATGATGGTGAATAATTTGTTTATTTACCTTTCTTACAATGGCTTAATTTATGTACCACATACATGAAAAAAATCAAGCTGTCGTTATAAAAATTCACTTTCTAAACATTGTTTTCTTTTGTTAAAAAGCTCCATAAAACACAATGTTGATAAACACTGTTTACTTTGACAATTCTATACAATTTCTCTATATCTCATTTATTTTATTTTATTAAGATTGCCATTTTATTAACATTTATTAATTATTTGACATTTGATCTTTATAAATGCTGTGATATTTGTTTACTTATGCCTCCAGCTGTTTTGGACAATTGTTTAATAAAACAACTATCTGATTATTATTCCCCTCCTGGGGCTAAAAGTATCGATCTACATTCTGTCTGATCTACATATTTTATTTATTTATACATATCATGTGAAGTACAGTGAGTGTAGTTATATCAGCCATTTAATAGGTAATGGCTGATATAATGGCTGTTCATTCGTGCTTGTTGACTGGGATAAGCCAGCCTGCTGTTACTGTAAGATTCCAGAGGGTGTCATCAGAGGACCATTTATAAATGAATTATTCCATTGTAAAGATTTGAGCATTTAGAGCATTTATTTAAAATTAGAGCAACAATTTAGAGCATGGGATTAAATTACATTTTTTCTATTGTAAGAAATCCATTCTAGTTTTAGTTTAGCTGTGTATAATTTGATGTGTTATTGATATTGTAAAGAACAATGCAATTTTAATTTATTTAATTTAATTCAATTTGTAAGTTTATTTTATGAAGATCGTATCACTATATGATCACAATGTGAAGATTTAAACGTTGGGTTTATCAAGCTAACATAGTAACCTACAGCAGAGTAGGATTTTCATGCTGTGGTGGGAGCAAGCTGTGCCAATTCATCTATCCATTTTCCTGAACTGACTGGTTGTGTATATCACAATAAGTGCAATACGAGGAGTATGGTAGTGCATTGTACTGCTACCTCACAGCAAAAAGGCCCTGAGTTTGATTCCCGCCTAGGGCGCTGTTGGCACCGCGCTCTGGCAGGTTACCTACCGATGAGGGGCCTTTCTGTGTGGAGTTTGCTTTTTCTCCCCGTGCTCACATTGGGGCTTCCTCCTTGTAACATCAGTAAGGACCCCCACCAAAAACATGCAGAACATTGCCGTCTGACCAGTGATGGACATTTGTAACTGGTCCCCAGGCGTGTTAAACCCTGCTGCCCCCCAGAGGAAGGGCAAGCCAGGATGAGTTAAAAGCGACCGTTGGTGGCTGGTGGAATAAGTGTTACATGTGTGTTGGTTGCCGTCACCACATGAGTGCATGTGTTGCAAATGGAATGCAAATAAAAATCCGTGTTTGAACCTTATCCGCAAGGCTCTCTTTTATCGGTGGAATAGTATTTTCTAGGTTTCGAACCCGCTTCCCAACAGGAAGTTGAACAATTCGACCAATCAGCTTGTTTGATGCACACAACCGCGCAACACTTTGTTGAGATTTGGGAGGTGCACCTCTCTGGGTTATGACTACGGCTCTGCAGCCGTAGCCGTAGCCATAGCCGTAGCCATAGCCGTAGCCATAACTGTAGCCATAGCCACCGCAACCCGCTTCGCTGGGTGATGTTTGCGCGTACCTACGGAGAAACATGATCCGGGGTTAAAGGCCGAGACGTAGTCATCGTCAGACAGTAGTGCGAGAATAGGTTTTGTTTATCACTGGTTGCTTGGCTCCCCTGTTTTGCACTTGGGGAAAATATTTGGGGGAAATAAGGATGGGAAATTCGCTGAAGGTGGGCTTCAATAAGTGTCTCTGTTATAAGTTTAACTAATATGTTCCATGGCATCTAATCACTGAAAGCGCTCGTCGTGTTTATTTTCCTCAAGAGATGACGTATCAAGCTGGGATGCTTCCCTGGATTAATGTTAATAGTGTCCGCCTCTGCCATTTTTCCATTTTCTGCTACCCAGGCCTATGCTTTAATTTTTCTTAATATGTGTGTGTGTGTGTGTGTGTGTGCGCGCGTGCACGTGTACTTGCATGCGGGTGCACGCAGCTGTAACTTGTGCATCACTCGTGTTAATTACCTGGGGCCAGATGGTTAATGTGATGGGGTGTTATGGTACCCACTGCAATGAAACTACCACTACAACACCACTCCTGTTACGCAAGCACGCAGACCTAACACACACACACACACACACACACACACACACACACACACACACACACACACACACACACACACACACATGGTCAGTATTTCATAACAGCAACATGGTGCAGTGCAGCTGTGAGATTTCCCACAGTGATCTCTGCTCTGATTAAATAAAAACATAATTCAAACCTCCTTGGGATAACAAGAAGATGCGTAGTTGTGTTATTAAGTTATTTTTAGAATCCTATTTGAAAAACTTGACGCTGATTTTGGAGTCACTTCACTGGCTTTGCGCTTCTATTTATGGAAAGCTTGGGTGAGGTGTATTTTTGTACAATTGCAGCATTACAGAAAACAGCATTACAGATGAGATCAAAACCTAGATCTGGTTCTGCGTGCCATGCATCCCTTCAATGGCCTTCTAAAAATAGTCAGGATGGCCATCAGCAGAGTCATGGGCGGTGGGGAGCTGGAAAAAGACAGAGAGACAACGGTGGATGAGGGGGGAAGATTTTAATGATTCTACAGTCTCTCTCTCTACCTGTCTCTCTCTCTCTCTCTCTCTCTCTCTCTCTCTCTCTCTCTCCCTCACATTTTTTCTCTCCCCCCCCCTCCATCTCTCTTTTCAAGCTATCAGTATTTGGCCTTCTCAGCATGTTGGCAGTATCCAATTGGCGTGCGTACAGGAACATGCACACACAACCACACACCCACACACACTTAACCTTGACAGACAAGATAGGCTTAAAGACTCAAAGTATCCGTTACTGTTTAGATAGCCTGGGAACCAAGCAAATCTGCAACTCATGTTTCATTTGCACTGCAGAATGCATAACATTGTTGGTTTCATGCATTCTGGTAAAAGTTTAATTTACCACTAACTAATTTAACTCACCACATCACATATTCTGTTGCCCTGATTGGTTGTAAGTCAATCCAACTGCATCCAGAGACGGAGCGATTTGATGCTAATACACATTTGTGAATTAGTCTGGCGATGCAGGCTACTGTTTAGTCGCTGTTCTGTTTAGTTTTTTAATGTATCATTTCTGGTATTGCATTTTTGAACTCTTTACCTCTTTTTTTTCTCTCTTTCTTCCTGTCTCAGAGCCAAACACATGTATGTACATCAGAGGGTTTTATACTTAATTATATACTAACACAGAGTATAATACTAATACAGCAACTGGAAATACCGCTATTACAGTAGACTATTAGCCTGGCTAATATTGTGAAAGGAAACTTGTTAAGTGCACAGTGATGCACATTTTGTGACAGTGATATTTGGGCACAAATTCAATTAAATTAAATGCAATTACTGGATTCTCTTCTGGTAGTGAAGTTAACTTGCTGCAATGCCTTGTGTTCAACTTTGTTGTGGTCCACTCCATGAGGAGCCGTTGACCTCTGATGAGGATCCAACAGAGTACAGTTTGCAGTGAGACCAGAGGCAGGAGGTAATGGTGGAATTATGTTTCCTTAATTTGACTGTTTTACTATTTATAGATGGCGAGCAACCTAGCATGCTACCAAACGATATAGCTTTGGAATTAGAACTGCCTACTTCGCATAGACACATTGAGGAATGGGATACATTTGTGGCACGTTTCCGATATAACCGATCTCCCCACATCTGCAGTAAAGTGTTACAACCATGGAATTTGAAGGGTTGGCAAAAATGTACACCAGCGTATTAGGAGGCTATGCGGCCACTTTTCATGGATGTAGCACCAAGTGAGTTTGAAATTGTTATGACCGGAGCTAGGAGGGACCCAAACGCATGACACAGAGAGACGGGAGGCAGACGAAGGATGTTCATTAGACCACACGGTGGAGATGGCCAGGGGGACCTGGTCAGGTAGGGATGGAGCAAGGCAGGGCAGGGATGATGACGACCGGGAAGGAGGGGTCCAGGATCCGGGTGGAGAGACGGGAAACCGGGCTGGATGGAGAGGGACGGAGGGCTTGGTCGATGAGAGGAGACAAGCAGGTTAGGGGAAGACGAAACAAGGAGACATAAACTAGGAACTTGGAACAAGTGCTCAGACTAGGAACTAGGAGCTAGGAGCTAGGAGCTAGGAGCTAGGAGCTAGGCCAGTAGCAGTACAACTTGGGTAAGCTAGTTGACAGTCTGGCAATGAGTGACTAGGAAGCTGGAGAATAAATACTGTTTGGGTGATGAAGGTAATTGATCCCAGGTGTGTGAAATTGGCCCAAGGGAGGAGCCACGGATGGGTCAAGAGCACACTCTAGTGGTGCTGGGAAGCTGTGGGCCTAACAGTACCCTCCCTCTATGGACGCCCCTTGGCTGACATCTGCAACCGGAAGACCAAGTTGAAATCCCGGATGAGGGAGGCATCCAGGATCTGTTTCCGGGTGACCCAGGAGTGTTCCTCCGGACTGCACCCCTCACAGTCCATGAGGTACTGAAGGCCCCTCCCCCACTGCCGCACATCCAGCAGGCGCCGCACTGTGTAGGCTGGGTGATCGTCGATGGTGCGGCGGGGTGGTAGGGCCTTGGCGGGGAGGGAGAGGGGGCTGGAGACCACTGGCTTAAGCAGGGACACATGAAAGGTTGGGTGGACACAGAGGGAGGCACAGGGGTTGATGATGGATACAATGGGGAAGGGACCAATATACTGGGGAGCGAGTTTTCGGGAGTCCACCTTGAGGGAGGGGCAAGCCCTTGGTGGAGGGCCATACCATTTGTCCGGGGACGTACGTGGGTGTGGGCGCACGGTGCCAGTTCGCCTGCCGCTGGGACCTGGTAGATGCCTGGAGTAGGGCAGAGTGGGCGCTCTTCCACATCCTCCGGCAGCAACGGATGCGGGCCTGGACGGAGAGTATGGCGATCTCAGCCTCCTGGGCAGGGAACAGCGGGGGTTGATAGCCCAGAGAGCAGTGGAAGGGCGACAGGCCGGAGGAGGCATTGACCAGGGTGTTGTGGGCGTATTCGGCCCACGGCAGCTGGTCGCTCCAGGAGGAGGGGTTGGTGGTCATAAGGCAGCTGAGCATGGCCTCCACCCCCTGGTTTGCCCGCTCCGTCTGGCCGTTGGTCTGGGGTTGGAAACCGGAGGAGAGACTGACCTCTGCCCCCAGGGCCGAGCAAAAGGCGCGCCAGACCTTGGAGGTGAATTGGGGACCTCTGTCTGACACCAAATCTGCCGGGATGCTGTGGCGGCGGAACACCTCATCCACGAGCAGGTCTGCGGTCTCCCTTGCCAATGGTAGTTTGTACAGGGCGAGAAAGTGAGCCGCCTTAGAAAAGCGGTCCACCACTATGAGGATGGTAGTGTTGCCCCGGGATGGTGGGAGACTGGTGACAAAGTCCAGGGCGATGTGGGACCAAGGATGAGTCGGGATGGGTAGGGGGCGGATGAGGCCGGAGCGGGGTCGGGTGAAGTTCTTGGACCGGGTGCAGGTGGGACAGGCGGAGACGAAGGACCGGGTGTCAGAGATTAGGGTCGGCCACCAGAAGCACTGTCGGACGATGGCCAGGGTGCGGGTGATCCCGGGATGGCAGCTGAGGCTGGAGGCATGGGCCCACTGCAGAACCCGGGAGCATGACGAACCCAACCCAGCAACCTGACGAACAGGCGGTTAGGGGGTCCAGTACCTGGGTCGGGCTGCTGTTCCTGCGCTCGGGTGACAACAGACTCGATTTCCCAGGTGAGCATGGCGGCAAGGCAAGGGGGTGGAGGGATGGGTTCTGGATCCCCAGCATTCTCCTCTGCTGTGAACACGCGGGACAAGGCGTAGGCTTGGTGTTCTTGGTGCCTGGGCGGTAGGATAGAGAGAAGTTAAACTGGCCGAAGAACGACGTCCACCTGGCCTGCCGGGAGTTGAGCTGCTTCGCTGTCCAGATATAGGCCAGGTTCTTATGATCGGTCCAGACGACGAAGGGGTGGTTTGCTCCCTCAAGCCAGTGGCGCCACTCCTCCAAGGCTAGTTTGATGGCCAGGAGTTCCCGTTTGTCCACGTCATAGTTGCGCTCGGGTGGGGTGAGCCTGTGGGAGAGAAAGGCAGGGGGGTGGAGCTTACCGTCGGTTGGAGAGCACTGAGACAGTACCGCTCCTACCCCTGTGTCCGAACCGTCCACCTCTACCACGAACTGGAGGTTGGTGTCGGGCAGGGCCAAGGCCAGGGCCGACGAAAAATGGCTTTTGAGGTCGAGGAATGCGGCCTCGGCTGTGGGGGTCCATTTGAAACCTACTGCGGTGGAGGTAAGGGCTGAGAGGGGAGGGGCGATACGGCTGAAGTTTCGGATGAAGCACCGATAGAAGTTTGCAAAACCAAGGAAGCCTTGGAGTTGCTTCCTATTGTTTCAGGTTGGCCACTCCGTCACGGCAGCCACCTTTTTGGGGTCAATCCCCAGCCTCCCTCGGCCAATGATGAATCCTAGGAAGGACACGGACGGAACATGAAAGACACATTTCTCGGCCTTGACGAACAGATGGTTGTCCAGGAGCCGCTGCTGCACCAGGTGTACGTGTCTCACGTGGTTGGAGAGGGATTGGGAAAAGATCAGGATGTCGTCAAGGTACACAAAGACAAAGGAATTGAGCATGTCCCGGATGACTGTTAATCAGGGCCTGATAGACTGCTGGGGCATTTGACAGACCGAAAGGCATTACCAGATATTCAAAGTGTCTGAGCGGGGTGTTGAAGCCAGGTGGTAGGCGTTGCGGAGGACAGGTTTGGTGAAGTGGGTGGCACCCCGGCTGGGAACGACTGAGTCCATCAGAGGCAAAGGATACTTGTTCTTGACCGTGATGTCATTGAGTCCCCTGAAATCAATGCAGGGACGGAGAGTCTTGTCCTTCTTGGTGACAAAGAAGAACCCCGCACCCAGCGAGGGGCGATTGATCCCGGCGGCGAGAGAGTCGCGGATGTAGGTCTCCATGGAATCCTGTTCGGGCCGGAAGAGGTTATACAGGCGACTGCAGGGAAGGGGGGCGCCTGACAGGAGGTTGATTGCGCAGTCGTAGTGGCGATGAGGTGGTAGCGAGCTCTGCTTGCTGAAAACAGGGGCCAGGTCCAGATATTGTGATGGAACAGAGGACAGGTTGGGGCTCTCGGGGACCGCCGGCGGCATGTCTGGCGGCGGGGTAGAGGCCAAGCTGAGGCAGTGGGCGTGGCAGTGCCTGCTCCAGGCGCTCACGCTACCCGAGTGCTGGTCCATCAGGGGGTTGTGGGTCTGGAGCCAGGGGTACCCCAGAACCAGGGGGTTCTGGGGGAATGGATGAGGAAGAACCCCATAGACTCACGGTGGTTGCCGGAGAGTAGCAGCTCCAGGGGGGCCGTCTGGTGGGTAATCCGCGTCAGAAGTGACCCGGTCAGCCCCTTGACCTTGAGCGGTGTGGGGAGAGGGACGGGTGTCAGCCCTAGTTAGCGTGCTAGTCCCAGGTTGAGAAAACTCTCATCTGCTACAGAATCTATGAGAGCCAAGGAAGAGGGTGTTATACCTCCCCATGAGAGGGTAGCCGGGAGCAGAGGACGGGAGAGAGGGTTGGAGCTGGAGCGGCCGGAACGTAACCCTGCCGAGGAGTCGTCCTCTCCCGGCCGGACTGGGCAGGTGGCTTGGAGGTGTCCGGGACAGCCGCAATCCAGACAGGCGCCGGTCTGTATGCGGCGGGTTTGCTCCTCGGGGGAGATCCGGGAGCGAGCGAGTTGCATGGGCTCCGCATCGGAGTGAGTTGGGGGACTTCGGGGGCGCCCGAGAGTAGTTGGAGACCAGGGCGTGGCTGCCCAGGCGGGAGGCACTGGGCTGTAGTCTAAATACTGTGTGGGTGATGAAGGTAATTGATCCCAGGTGTGTGAAATTGGCCTAAGGGAGGAGCCGCGAATGGGTCAAGAGCGGCCTCTAGTGGTGCTGGGAGGCCGTGGGCCTAACAGATATTAAGATTTGGGTATAGATAAATGTTTTGGATATGTCGAGATACAATTATTTTCTTTCAGTATACAACTTTCAGTTGTATACTGATTATTTTAACATTGTTTTTTTTTCCTGACATCAAATCTCATGCATCCCGGGCACCTGCAGAGGGAGCTCATGTACTGTACTACTAGTGGTACCTGTACCACAGTTTGGGAAAGACCCTGGTCGAAGACAAAGAGCTACTTTTTAAATTATAACGCAAAAGTAGCTTAGGGGTGAGTATGCTTGTACTCTTTGTTTCCTCACTTGCACTCACACTTGCACAGACCCATCAATGGCAATGTTCCTTGGCCGCCTGCAAAACACCTTACTGGGATGCTTGTGCTTTTCCCGTTTCAATTGGTTTGCAGATAAAACAACTGTCACACACTTAAAGCTGTAACATTTTTTTGCTACCAAGCCGTCTATATTTGCATTTTGGGATTGAATTGCACAAAGTCAGCGGGTAGGTTAAAAAAGGCAGAATATTTTATAGACCAAAATATGGTTATATAGTTCAATGGCCATAGACATTGCTCTGTAATGATTATACTTCATTTGCATAAATAAAAGTGTTGATGTATTTGTAATATCAATGCTAACTATAATGGTAAAAAAAAGAAAAGAAAAAGACAAACAAACTATAATTTCAACTTCAGTGAACTATTGAGAAATGCATGCACACTGTTTTCAAGTGAGAATGGAGTGAGCTAGTGCAATGGTTCCAAACTTGTGGGTCCTGATTCAAAACCGTTGGGTCGTTGTTGGAAAGTTCCACATTCAGAAAGTAAAGTCCTGCCGTGTTTTTGCTCTACCCATGCCATGAACCAGCTGATTTCTCTCATTAGTCGGACCTCTGGGTTGCCCTACTTTGCAAATCCAAATGGTTGACTCAAAATCTCAAACTCAAAAAGTGGAATTGAACTTTCTGAGCCAGGATTTTCCACCTCTGGTCATGGGCCCATTTATACATTCACATTCTCAAAAATCTAACAATATGTTACCAAATTTCCGATGCTGTGCTTTTATTTAAAGTGCTGTTTCCAACTGCAGTACGTGGCTGTCATGACCTCATATGTTAAACCCACACGTCACACCATCGCACAGTTAAGGAAAAATAAACTGAAAATAAAATAATAGTCATCATTTTTATAGAAATAAGCTGTTGTTCAAATGAAATTAAATCAAAAAATATTGAATTAAATCAGAAGAAATCTTATCAGATCCTCACTTTCTGCCATTTCCAAATCAAAGCCAACTGTTTATTTTTTTGAAGTGCACCAAACACACTGTGGGTCACTGCACTATTCATTTAGCAAAATTATAGAATAATATTAGAATATTTGAATCGCTCAAATCTTAATCAAAGTTATGTTAAGGTTTACTAACTTCATGACTAAGGGAAAATGCGGATCCTGGGGCTAGATCAGTTAAGTACCACTGAGCTGGTGGATAAGTTCATTCATTCATTCACCCACCCAAGTCCAAGCAGATGTACACATTTTTGTCATAATAATAATAATAATCATGAAAGGATAATTAAATCTGGTGTTATGTCTGATTGTTTAAGTGATCACTCTGATATATTTTGTGTATGGAAAAATTCCAAAATCTCCTCCTAAATATATTAGACTGAGAAAATGCAAGAATGAAGAATATTAATGTAGATTGTTTTATTCAAGACATAATTGCTATTTATTGGGCTAGATTTGGGTTCATTCCTTTTGTTGATGATGCTTGGAACTTATTTTATTCTGAAGTTACTCAAGTAATTGATAAACACACTCCCATGAAACAAGTAGAGTTAAAGTTAGACTTTTGCCCTGCATCAGCTCACATCTCATTAGCCTTTTCAAACAAAAGTATATAGATAGATATGTCCTCGGCCAAATATCACTCCTCTAAAGATTCTGCTGATTGGGAAACCTACAGATACTTGAGGAATTTATTTAAGACCAGAACAAGGAATGGAAAATCCAACTTCTATAAAGATGGCTTTTCTCAGGTTTTTCATAGCCCAAGACAGTTTTGGAATCAATTGAACCATATTCTCATTAGAACTAACAAAAGCTTCATCAATCAGATACAAATTATTAACTTAATGATTTCTGATCCTTAACTTATTTCCCATGCTTTCATTCAGCATTTCTCTTCCACTGTGGTTTCCAACACATTAATTCCTATGGTATGGCTGGTTCCCCAAACTGTATTTTTTTTAAAGGTTAATTTTCCTTTAGAAAAATCTTGCCTATTGATGTTTTTTTTTTATGCTATATGTGAGTCAAAAGTAGTAGTACTGGTCCAGACGGTTTGAAAGCCAAATTTGTTGAACTTGCTGCTCATGTGTCATGTATCCTCTTGCAGATGTATTTAACTTATCTCTGTCTACTTATTAAATTCCCCCCATATGGAAATGTGCCAGATTTACTGTACTCATCTTTTCAAAGGTGGAGACCCATATGATGTGAATAATTATCAATCAATTTCTATTGTTTGTACTATTGATAAAATGTTTGAGAAACGTATTTTTTATTATCAATTATCACAGTACATCAATCTAGTCAATATTTTATCTCCATCTAAATCAGGCTTTAGACCAAATTTTTCTACCACCACAGCTCTGCTAAAATTCACTAACGTTAACTCATCGGCAAAATCAGTGACAGACTGGGATAAAAAAAACGCCACTGGCATTTGCAACAGAGAGGCCCTATTTTCAAACCCACCCAAATGTTAATATAAAAAGCTTGTGATAGTGGTATACCAGATAAAACTGTGATTGTTGAGCACCAGCTATCCTGAGGTAAACGTCTGAGGGAAACAGCTACTAGATGGTTCGATTAGTCTTTCGCCTCTATGCTCAAGCGTAGGTTTTGTTTGAACATGGGGGGTACATTAACATATAAATGGTTTGTGGGGGTCCTCCCCCAGGAAATTTTGGGCATCAAACACTTAATTTCCTGCATTTTGGTGAATTTTTATGCACTAATTTGCAGTGTTGGGGAAGCTACTTTGAGAGCAGAGCTTTGCAAGCTACCAATTACTTCACACTGGAGGAAGTTGAACTACAGCAAAGCCACCCCTAGGGATAAATCTACTTTGGTTTGTTTGGATTTTTCTAAGCTACTTACAAAAAGTACTTTAAACTACTTTGTAAAAAATATATCAAATTGACAATGTACATGTGATACGAGATTATGACAAAATATAATACAAAAAAAAAATCACTTGCCAGCAAAAAATGCCACTCAGTTCAATTTAGTGGAGTCCCCACTTGTTCACAGGTCATACATAAACTAAAAACATAAAATACCCCTCTATTCATGGGAAAGTGCAAGGAATGTCAGCTTTGGTTTTGTATACAATGTCTATCAGTCAGACACCTGCCTTCCAAAAACTAAAGTCCAGGTGGTCGTATTGCACGAAGCAGGATTACTCAGTTAGCCAAGTAACTTCTAAAATAGCATGCAACAACTCCTCTAAACATTTGTTCATGAATAGCATAGCTCACAAGTAAAAATGTAGATTTTGTCCGTGGAGCTAGTCATTGTCATGTATTTGCTTAAGTATGGCCATGGTGATTCTTCCTCAGGCTGAGATTCAGGAAATTCCATGATGATGCTGTTGCCGTGTGAGCACTGAGCAACGGCTACCATTTTGCACATGCAGTCAAGTGTGTGGTGGTGGCTGCCTGACGAATGCATTACCTGGTGATGCTTTCACAGTGGTCAGGAAGAAAGATAAAGGGGGTGGGGCTTGTCAAAGGGGGTTCAATTACAGTAAAGAAGCAATGGTAAAATAAAAAAAATAAAAAATTCCTTTCCTTTTATGACCAAAAATTGTTTGCAGTTTCAGTAGTTAATTACACAAGAAATGACAAAAAAAAGTTATTTAACTACTTGAATCACTATGCAAATATGAATGTAATTAAACTACCAGCAAGCTACTGCAAAATGTAATTAAACTACTAGTTTAATTGCATGTAGTTCACTATTCCCTGCAAATGTGTGCCTTTTCTACATCAATTTATGGTGGGCATTTCTTCATTCATGTTAAGGAAAGCTTCTTTAATGTTTTTATTGGGGAGGACAAATGTACATGTTCTAAATATCGAGGGGGACATATCCCCCCCGAAATCTAACCCTAGGTACTTCAGGACCATTACGGGGCTCCACCAGAGCTTCCTCTGATGGTAGGCTTTTTCAAGTTAACGCTATTTAGACCATTTTGGTTTGTCTATTGTAGTGGTGTGTTTCGGCCCAGGGCCAGGTAATGAGAGGCGGGAGGCAGGTGGAGACAGAAACAGAGCCAACCTACCTACTGTAAATTACCAATAGCTAGAATGTTAAGAAAAATTGTCACGGTGGTCTATGAGTTCATCAAGTAGTCATCACTATATAAAGGGCGAGACTTCCACAGTGCACCCTATGTCCAACTTATTCGTCAGTCATTTTCAATTGATAACATGGCCAATACACTCATGCTATCCTGTCCCATTGTTCTCCTCAGATAGTTTCGTATTTGTTTTAATTTGGACTTCGGAGAATGAGCAGTTGCGACGGTGATGGGAAGAGTCAGAAACTATTTAAAAATGATTGATGATAATGTACAGATTTCTTTCACAGTTGTTGATGACGCAGTGTGGATGTCTCTACCCCACTGGTATGGGTTTAGGAAGGGAGACGGAGTCTTTTTGGCGCTGACATCGAGTGGGTTTTTATTCCAGATATAGAATGGAAAGGTTTGCTGGCCAAAACGATAGATGGTAAACAGTGATCATAATAACAACAACAATTAGTCAGGGCGGGTAAGTAATGATCACTTCCGAAGTCTCTGGTCAGCTGACGAGCCCTGTGCTCCTGCATTCACCTTTCGATGAGTCAATGCAGAACCGGACTGACCAATCTGGCTTACCCACCAGCACCATGGGGCTAGACAAGTCACCATGGGGCTAGACAAGTCACTCGTGGACTCTATCACCCCTATGTCCAGCATGGCCTCTAATTCCACCTTCCATTGTGGCACGGTGGCGCAGTGCATTGCACTGCTGCCTCACAGCAAGAAGGTCCTGGGTTCGATTCCCGCCTGGGGCGCTGTTGGCACCGTGCTCTGGCGGATTATCTCCCAAATAGGAGCCTTTCTGTGTGGAGTTTGCATGTTCTCCCCGTGCTCACATGGGGTTTCCTCCACCTCACGTCAGTAAGGACCCCCCTCAAAAACATGCACTCATCGTCTGACCAGCGATGGACAATTATCACCTGGTCCCCGGGCGCGTCCACGTATGCTGCCCACTGCTCCTGGCTGTGCCCCCAGAGAAAGGACAAGCCAGGATGGGTCAAAAGCAGAGAATCCATTTCACTGGCCACCATCAAAAGCGCGTGTGTGTGCAAGCATGCTAAGAGCGCACCTTCACCCCCTAGGTTGTCTTCACATGGTGGTGTTTGAGGGACGTGAGGCCTGGTAAGAAGGAGAAAACATCAGAGAAGCGACACTGAACACCCGTGCGCTGGCCTGGAGAGATGGTTACTAAACAGGGCCGTGGTGCGATTGACCGCCTTTGGAACCTCTGGCCCCAGCTCATCCCGCTCAATAAATGCAGTGGCCAGAGCCACGCACGCCCCCTCCCTCCATTCTTTAAAGAGGTTCAGGTGATAAATCCGTAGGGAGTAGGGAGCAACACTAACACCTTGCTCCCCGTGCAAATTGTCTGAGCCAAGCCCACTATCATTTAAGTGGTGCTGACGTTCCTGAGCCCAGAGAAAATTCTCCCATGACAGCTGCCCTAGTGCATGTAACTTTTTTTTCAGGTCCATAACATACTGTACCTCGTTCTTACTGGTGCTAGGCCCTTCCTCCCAGTTTTCTTTTTTCGTCTTTCTTTTTTCTTTTTTAACCTGTGCTGTCAGCATGCTGGGCATACAACACAGAGTATTTATATGCCATTGCATTAAGGACAGAGTTAGCCTAGGAGACCCTGCACCCCCGAAGCATACACATACAGCACAACCCACCCCTACGTGAGGGGTGCAGCCGAGCTGGTGGGGCCCCCACCAACTCCCCACATGAGGGCGAGGCCCAACCCACCGCAACCAGCCAGATGCCCCATCAGGCTGCAAGCCCCGAGTGCATAGCCGAGTGGGCTCAGCACAGGACATGTCGGTTATGTCAGTGATAAAAGTAGCCCAAATTTCAATAAATGAATCAACATTGTTTTTGGATATTGGCAATTGCTTTTTCCATTGAGATGTTTTTTATTAATAAATGTAACCATTGGGATGTGGTGAGATTATCTCTGTTTTTCCAAATTAGTTTCCAATTTTATTATTTTCTTGGCAATAGTTAAGGCGATCAAAATGGGTTGGTGGTGTTTGAGTGGTGGGACAACTGAGGAAAGGTCGCCGAGGAGACATATAGAGGGGAAACTGGAATACTGTGACCCAGAAGGGTTGATAGCTTCTTGGTGATGTTGGTCCAGAATGTTTGGATAGGTGGGCAGAGCCAGTTGGCATGAAAGTAGTCATCTCTGGTATTATGGAACAATAAGAACAAATGCCTCACAAAACCCATTTTGAACATTTTGTGTTGGGTGATATGTGCTCCGTGCAAAATCTTATATTGAATGAGTTGCATTTTGGAATTGCGGGTCATAGAAAAGGTGTTCCAAATAAGCTTCCACAGGTTGATATCAGTGGAAACAGCAAGGTCTCTTTCCCATTACATGGTAGGTAAAGATGAAGTGTCACCTGTTTTTAATAAAAGTTTGCATATTCAGGAGAATGGATTTTTTTTTAAAATACCTTTATGAGTAAGATCAGAATCAGAATCAGAAATACTTTAATAATCCCAGGGGGGAATTACTTTACATCTTAAGTAAAATTGTTTGGTCAAGATGTTTAGTCATCGGAGGTGGTTGTAGGATGTTGTTTGTTAAGTTGTTTTTAACTTTTAGAGACTACTGCAGTTGAAGGTGAGGTGTCTTAGAATGTGTGGCGTCCCAAGACAGTACCCATCGTATAAGATAATTACTAAAATCAGATGGTCAACGTTGTCTCTGGTTAAGCATAAAAGCACCTGCCCGAGTTTCATTTGACAGAGAATCCATCCGGCTCGGTTCTCTCCTGGACGTGGGGGTAGTCTGGTCTGATGCTGCCTATTATTTTACTCAAGTCAGCGTTGGCGGTCACTTCTTCTTCATCAACACATCAAATTCATCAAGAAACTACAAAGGAATTGCAGAAAACTGGGACCACCGATATTAAACAGAAAATCTGGGTTGTGCCAGATTGGAGTGAATTCGTTTGGTGAGTGTATCCACTGAGTTTGTTGAATCTCCACCAGGCTGACAGAGTTGTTGGGATGAATGAGTTTTTAAAACACCTATGGTTCTTGATAGAATCAGTAAGAAATTGGAGATCAGATATTGATAAATTCTGACATTCTGTTTGTTAAATGTCTTGCTATCCATAGCCCAATTGTTGCTCTGGTTGTAACCATTTAATTATAAATTGAAAATGGTTCGCTTAACAGTAATATCTGAAGTTTGGGGCTACTAAGCCTCCACAGTCTTTATTTTTCTGAAGTGTTATTTTAATTCTCAGTTTCTTGTGTTTCCAATAGAATTGATTGATTATTGATCTAGAGTATTAAACCAATTTACTAGTGGTTGGACTGGGGTCATTGAAAATATATAATTTATTCAGTATATTAGTGATCCTGATTTAATTATCTGGCGACGTACAATTAAACCCAAGCCAATCAACCTACTTTTCCCCGGAACAAACACCAACAAGAGGCCTGACAGAGGGGCGGCTGAGCGCGGGCTCCCCTGGGGCAGCAGCCTTCGCTGGAGCGGCAGGCTCATTTGGTGCGGCGCGCCTTGGAGCTGCGCATCGGTCAGTCGGAGGGGTGGACGCGTTACTAGGCCTCTCCGGGCTTGGGCTATTGCGGGATGCGCTGCACATTACGACTCACCAACGAGACCTCAATCCACCTGTCAACCCTGTTTTCCACCTGGATGGACATGAACTGTCTGGTGAGTCTGAACAACCATACTCTCACAGGCAACACAAGTTGCCAGAGTAGACGATATGCGCAGCTAATGGGAATCTTAAACCACACTGTCACTAAGCATGAATTCCGATTTTTCCAGACTGTAAATCATGCAAAGGTGATATGGGAGAATTAAATCCCCTCACAACTGCCTTTGCCGTTTTCCAGAGTCAGGCTAGGGATATTTCTGGACAGTCATTCAGTTCAATGAAGGGAGTCCATTCTCTGGAAAATGAATGGTTTATTTCTTTATCTGTCAGAAGTGAGGTGTTAAACCGCCACCTGCAAGGAGGGTTCAGGGTGGTTTCATTAATGAGGTTGGAGATTACAATGGGGTGGATTTCAGGATTAGTGATTTTGCACATGACCGAGTAACTTCTCAAAAATGCCTATTATTTGATGGCGAGAAGCTCCCTATTCTCGATGTCGTAGTTCCTCTCGGCCGGGGTCAAACGCCTAGAGAAGAAGGCGCAGGGATGAAGTTTCTGGTCGGAGGCGGTTCTCTGGGACAGAACAGCTCCGACTCTCATGTCGGAGGCGTCCACTTCAACCACGAACTGCCGTTCGGGGTCAGGCAATACCAGAATGGGGGCTGAAGTGAACCGTGCCTTCAGGGCCAGGAAGGCGTCGTTGGCGGCGGCGGACCACAGAAACTGCACCTTGGATGAGGTTAGGGCTGTGAGGGGGCAGCCACCGTGCTGTAGCCTCGGATGAACCTCCGATAGAAGTTGGCAAAACCGAGGAAGCGCTGGAGTTGTTTGTGGGAGTCCGGGGTGGCCCAGGTGGTGACGGCAGAGACCTTGGTGGAGTCCATCTGGATAGGCCCCCTCCCTACGACGAACCCCAGGAAGGAGACGAACGGGGCGTGAAACTCACACTTCTCCGCCTTCACAAAGAGTGAGTTCTCCAGGAGGCGCTGCAGGGCAGTCTGGACGTGGTGGACATGCTCAGCTTGGGATCGGGAGAAGATCAGGATGTCGTCGAGGTTGGTGAGCATGTCCCGGAGGACGTCATTGACCAGGGCCTGGAATACGGCAGGGGCGTTGGTGAGGCCAAAGGGCATCACCAGATATTCGTTGTGACCAGAGGGAGTGTTGAACGCCGTCTTCCATTCGTCCCCCTCTCGAACCTGGACCAGATGGTAGGCATTGCGTAGGTCGAGCTTGGTGAACACCGTGGCCCCCTCCAGGAGTTCGAAGGCTGATGAGATGAGGGGCAGGGGATAGCCGTTCTTGACCGTCATGTCGTTGAGACCACGATAGTCAATACAGGGACGAAGCGACTTGTCCTTCTTCTCCATGAAGAAGAAGCCAGCCCCCGCCGGGGACGAGGAGGGACCGATGATGCCCGCCGCAAGAGCGTCGTTAATATAGGTGTCCATGGCCTCTCTCTCCGGGGCAGACAGGGAGTACAGGCGGCCTCTGGGGGGGGTGGAGCCAGGCTGGAGGTCGATGGCAATATCGTATGGCCTGTGCGGGGGAAGGGATGTCGCCTTGGCCTTGCTGAAGACCTCCCTGAAGTCGAGGTACTCGGCGGGGACCCCCAACATGTCGGGTGCGGAGCTGGAGCTGGTGGATGACTGAGGTGCGGCGGCTTGCTTAAGGCAGACCTGATGGCATGCGGAACTCCATCCCAGAATAGCCCCTGTGGTCCAGTCGAGGTGTGGGTTGTGACGCCAGAGCCAGGGGAACCCCAGGAGGAGAGGGTTACGAGGTGAGTGCAGGATGCAGAACTGTATCGTCTCGTGGTGGTTGCCGGACAGGAGCATGCGGATGGGCACCATCTGATGGGCGAATGTCCCCAGGAGGCGGCCATCCAGGGCAGTGGCAGGAACTGGAGAAGGCAGGAGAATTCGACCAACACCCAGCTGCTATGCTAGGTTATCGTCGATGATGTTAACATCGGAATCAGAGTCAATAAATATGGCGAGGGAATGTGAGCATTGGGGCAGCAGCAGCCAGGCCTGGCACAGGGTGCGTAGGTTGGAGGAGGGTTTGGAGGTGTGGCTCACCAGGACCTCCTCCCTCACTGGCGAGCCTGGCCCTTTTACCGGTAACCCAGAGATATAGTGTCCAGCTAGACCTCAGTAGAGGCAAAGGTTCCCCACCCGGCGTCTCTCCTTCTCCTCCGGGGTGAGGCTGGCCCAGCCAACCTGCATGGGAGAGGTCTCACTCGTGGCGCTCCACTTGCCTCTGACGCCTCTCTCGCTGCCGGGCCTGGATGTGTTGGTCGATACGGGAAGCAAGCTCAACGATGCCATTGAGAGAGGTGGGCACGTCGTGGGAAACTTGCTCATCCTTCACGTACTCCGCTAATCCCATCAGGAACGCGTCAAGCCCTTGCTCCTGGCTAGCCGCTGCTAGGATGTCCGCTGAGGTAGCGGCTAGGACAGCCTCCTGGTGTTGGAGCTGTGCCTCCACCCTTCCCAGGCGTGCCAGCGGCTCGGGTTGTGTGCTGGGTCCATTGTTGGCCAGATTATACTGTAACGGGTGTGGTTAGGACCCAATTGCAGAACAACGACAGGCAGGGATATTTGGAATGTCTTTATTTTGTAGAGCAGACGGAAGACAGGCAGGGGGCAGGCAGGATAAGTCGTCGGGGACAGGCAGGTTCGATAACGGGGAGCGCAGACAGAAGACAGGCGGGGGGCAGGCAGGATACGTGGTCGGGGCGAGGCAGAGTCAGTAGCGAGGAATCAATCCAGAGAACGCTGGAGAGTCTGGTGCAAGCATCGAAAACAATCTGGCAATGGGTGACTGGTGAGAGAGGCTATATATAGTGGCTTGGTTGCTGATCGGGAACAGCCGTGTGGGCTAATGAGACAGGTAAGGAGAGGGAGGGGAAGGTAGATGAAACGGAGATCATGACACAAGTGGGAGGGGCCTCAACGGCACTCCTGGCGTAGCCGGAGGGTTGCCACTTAGAACACGCAGCGCACCGCGTATATCTTCCCAAATGCTTGGCCAATAGAAACAGGCTATAATCTGCTGTAGTGCCATCGGGTTATGGTGAGTCCCCTGGAAGAGCATTTCCCGGTGGCTCTGACTAGCAACTGAGTAATTTCCTTTCCTGACTGTCACGGCCCACTCAATACAACCTGTCCCTAATGACCGAAAAGTATGGGCGGGTGAGCACGGCATCTAGGCGCACAAATGAACCATCTATTTGAACTACCCGCTCAAAGGCCACACGCAGGGTAACGTCATGACTGCTCCAGCGGAAAATTTACCATGGGGAAGGCCGATGGGACTGAGAAAGATCCCACTTGGGATTCCAACGCTCCAGGACCCGTCACACCCGCCGATGACCCCTCTGCTTCATAGTGCGCCACACAACATTCACATCTCCCTGCCGACCGTGAGTGCACTCCCCTAGCCTCACTCAACCCGTCAAACCCTGGCCTTGGTCCACCACATGCAGCATGTATTATAACATTATAACATTATGTTGTAATGTTAACTGTGAGTGTGCAAATAAAACAACTACTCACGCAACACAAAATTTCCAAATTTTTAAATTAATTTAATGGCCTTATTTGAGGGTTCCAACCATGACCGTAATTCCTATGTGACTTAGGTGGTACAATTTAGTGCACTGATTGAAGGTTTTTCACGGTAACATCCTATCAGCGCTCAAACCAATTATTATGTTAATACATGTTAATGGCCTGCATGACATGCCAAGGGGCCGCACAGTCTATTCAGGCTGAGCATTTGGCAGCCCATAGTACGGCGGCCATTCTGGGTGAAATGTTTTATCAATCTTTCCAAGGCTTTTGATATGATTGATTACTACCTCCTCCTTGACAAGCTCTACTCTATTGGTTTAAATCAAAGTGCTTTCCTCTGGCTAAATGCCTAGCTTCATAATATATGTCAGTGTGTTGTCTTTCAGGGTTCTCAGTCTGACTATTGTCATAGATAAAAAGATCCAGGCCTGGGCCTGTGAACAAAGCCTGGATCTCTGGACGTTTATATCTTATTCTAACTTTCAAAAACTTGGATAAAACCACTGGAACAAAACAAAATCTGATGCAATCAAGTTTGTTGTGCATTGGAGAAACCAACACAACAACAAACTCGGAGTAGGGTTCGTGAAACCGACTGATTTATCTCCGGCTATACTCATTGCTTTATAGTCGTGAAAATACATTTTTCTCATTTACATATCTCGACTCATTTTGTGTCATAAACCATCAAAATCCCGTTTTGAGCAAATCACAGCTGTTATCCTTTGTTTACCTATCTTCTGATGTCCCTTCCCAGTCAGCCAATTGCAGCCTTCATAGTTGAACACCCTCCCCTCTCTTGGAAGAGGGCGTCATTGTAACTTTCCATTCCAGATTGCTCTGAAGAGCTTACTGAGCAGATAAGAGCATGTGCCCTTGCAGAATAAAACATAAAATATTTCTGTATTGTGGAAGGCTTTGGCATCCTCTGCTGGTCATAAGATGTACTTGACTTTGGCTCCCTCTATTGGCCTAAAGATGCACTAGACTTTGGCTCCCTCTACTCGCGTTGGGATGTACTAGACTTTGGCTCTATCTGCTGGCGTTATGACAGGTATAATTTTTAAAGGGTTTTTTCATACCCTCAAATTGGTTTTTCTAGCTCCAGATTTAGCACAACATGTAGTAGTTTCTTTTCATGTGGGGTTACTAATTTAACCATAATAGGTTACTAATTAACCACAACACTATTTAATTGTTGAAAGGTTCCACCTTTGGACCACTTATTTTTTCTATATTTTTTAACGACTTACCTAGAATATGCTAAAATTGTCTTTTTCATCTTTATGCTAATGGCACTGTTATTTACATTTCTAACTCTGATATATTACGAATTATATCCAGAATTCTTTTCAGTTTGACTTTAACAGTTTGACCAAAACTAGCATCATAACAACAAACTAATATTGAATAAGAAATCCTACATCATGGTGTTTGGTACGCGACATAGTCATTCATATTTCCTTAATTTACATATCAATTTTGGTGATGGGTCACTTCTCAAAAAAGTTGATCCGTTCCAATATCTTGGACTTTCGATTAACCCTCAAGTCCCACATTGATTTTATTATAAAAATAATATATGGTTGTCTGAGTTCACTCTATTGCTCAATTAAGTGTTTTACATTTAAAGTCAGAAAAATTATAATTTCTCAGTTGATATCACCTATTATTAATTATGTCGATATTGTCTATCAGAACACTTCTGTCATCTCAGGCCCCTTAATGTTGTTTATAAATCTCTGTGTAGATTTGTTTTGAGATGTCCATATAGAAATCAACATTGTTTCATGTATGAATCACTTAATTGGTTGCAGCCTAAATCCAAAAGGCAATTTCGCTGGATTCAGTTCATCTTCAAATGTGTTTATTTTAATTGCCCCACCTATCTGAGGCAGTTTCTGGTTCCATGTAGATCTTCATATCCACTCAGACATATCCTACATCCCCTTTTCTTGTCACCAGAATTTTCAAAGAAGTCATATGCATGTCATTCAAATACAAAGCTCCATCCGAATCGAATAATCTCCCCCTTTTTCTAAAATGTATTACCTTTTTTTTTGGTGCTTCAGGACATCTTTATTTTCTCATTTTAAAACAACCTGTTTATGCTTTTAATTTGTGAGTACGTATGTAAGAATTGCTCTTTATGCTGTTAATTGTAATTGATTTATTACCTGCTTCATTGTATCCAATTTTTATTGTACAACAGATGAGGGCTGGGGGTGTGGGTGGGAGAGGGTGAGCGAGCTGTCTGTATCTGTGTATTTGCAGTCTATGTTTGTCATATAATTCTGTTTTTTTGTTTGTATATGTCTTATTTTGTATTTGGGTCTATAGGACCCCAATTTTACCATGTTTGAGTCTGTAAACAACTAATAACTACTCCAAGAGGGGGAGATTCACCATGGCTGAGACAAATAAATATAGAACCAAACAACATTTACACGGAAAACATAAACATGTATTGAAAAACATAGTTAATCAGGTCCAGGATAACTGGAACAGCAATTGGGCATGTGGTTACCTGTCATAGTTATGGCAGTAAACGAGGGAGGAAATGAGATGTAACCAAGAGAGTGCTGGGGTGCCTTCAAAGCAGGTGTTGGTGGTGTGTGCATGTGTATGTGATGGGACCGCCTGTATGTGTGTGTGTGTGTGTGTGTGTGTGAGGTGTCCACCGGTGAGTGTACAGGATTTATCCCAATTAGTTCTGGTGTATAAGTTCGGTATTATGTTGTGGCGCCTCCAAGACCCATCCGCAGAGAAGGCGCAGAGCGGGAGCAAGGGCTGACATCCGCCTCCCGCACCCCAACCCCACCCGCAACAGAAAGCCACCCCCCAGGAACCCCGGAAGGCAACCGGAGGCGCTCTCCACAGCCCTGCCATGTCGCAGCACATATTATTTTATTTATTTTTTATTTTTTTACCTGTGCTGTCAGCATGCTGGGCATACAACACAGAGTATTCGTATGCCATTGCATCTAGGACAGAGTTAGTCTGCAGGTTGAGTTCAAGTTCTCAACCTGCAATACAACTCTTTATTAATTCTTAAATCATCAAGAACTGCTGCAATAACTCCTGTGGATGACCTGTAGAATGACAAGAGCACAATTTTTGGTTGTAGAGAACCACCACCAACCCCCCTCTTTGGAGAACTATTTATCATGTTTGGGTCTATAAACAACTGATCACTACTCCAAGAGGAAAATCACCACAGGTGAGACAAATAAACATAGAAACAAACAACATTTACACAAAAACATAAACATTGGATGACAACATGTATTGAAAAACAGTTAATTTGGTCCAGCAAAACTGGAACTACAACTGGTCACGTGGCCTCTTCTTGTCATAGTTATGGTAGTAAATGAGGGAGGAAAGGAGAGGAAGGCAACCAGGAGGGTGCTGTGGTGCACTCGAAACAGGTGTGGTAATGTCTGCGTATGTGATGGGACCGCCTGTGTGTGTGTGTGTGTGTGTATGTGTGTGTGTGTGTGTGTGTGTGTGTGTGTGTGTCCACCGGTGAGTGTACATACTTATCCCCATGGTCACCATGGTACTGGTGTAGAAGGTTGGTGTTATGTTGCAGCGCCTTGAAACAGAAACAGCCCTGTAGACACCCTACGGCAGCAGAAAATCCCTGAGTACCCTGCTCTGAGGCCACAGAAGATCCCTGGGCCCCCAGAGAAGGGAGAGGGCCATGGAGCAACCCCCATGCCCAGCCCCGAGGAGCAGAAGAAGAAAAAGGCCAACAGCTGCCCCCCACACCCCAACACACACCCACAACGGCAAGCAATCGCAAATTGCGACCAGATGGATCCAGGGGCGCAGCAGGCCGGAGAGCAACCATGCAGACCCCCTCCCCCCGGACCCAACCGTGCCCCAGCGCGCCCACCTCCCGTACCTGGTGGCAGCCAACCTACAGCGATCAGCCACGTGCGCAGAGCGGTCTGCCATGCGCCTCCGCCATGCCGGGCAGCTCCGTGCCCCCATCAGTGCCCTGGTCAGCCTCCAGCCGCCGAGCATGCGGACCACACAACAGAGGGCACCCACAGCCCGACCCCCCAGTGACAAGCGCCCAGCGCACCAAGGGCGCCAGAGGCCAGGTACACTGGCAGCCCGGTGTGATGACAGGAGACTGCCCGGTGTGATGACAGGAGACTGCCCCCCACCGAAGGAGGCCACATGGTAAGCGTCTAGCACAACCAGCCAGGTTCAGGATCCTGGTTGACAGGACCAGACGGAACGCCTAACCAGCCCCGGCAGACGGGCCACCAACCCCCCCACGCGACGCAGAAGGACACACAAGCCCAGCCACCCCACCTGTAGTGCGGGCGACCCCAGCGGTGCGCCGACCCACCTACCACGGGGCCGAGACCTGAACCAGCGTCTCCCCCGGACCCAACACGAGCCCCAGAACCCACAACCACGCCCCAAACCACCACACGGACACCAGCTGCAGGTAGTCTGCTGTAGTCTAATTCTTGGTTTCTTGTATTTCCAATAAAATTTGTTGACTATTGAGTCGAGAGAAATAAACCAATGTACTGTTGGTTGCTGGGGTCATTGAAAATACATAGTTTATTTTTGGAAGTATATTCATTTTCACTGCTGCTATCCTACCAATTTGTGTGATGGGTAGGTTGTTCCATCGAATTAAGTCTTCTTCAATGGATTTGAGCAATGGAGTGAAGTTAAGGTTAAACAAATCTGACAGATGGAGGAGATATCAATAAGAAGGTTTCTAATATTGCCCGTTGTGATGGTTAAGGGAAGTTTCTGGGTTGCAGCATTACAGTCCCCCCCACTGAGTGGTAAGACTGTGGTTTTAGTCCAATTTATTCATTAGTCTGAGATTGTTGAGAATTTAGATATAAGATTGAACACCTCGGGGTAGGGATGATATTGGGTTCCATATGTACAACAGGATATTGTCTGCATACAAACTGATTTTGTGAACAGAGTTTCCTGTTTGTATGCCTACAATATAACAGTTTTGACCGATAGCCACCGCGAGGCGTTCAATAAAGATGGCGAATAGTAAATGGGAGAGCGGATATCCTTGTCTTGTGCCGTGTTGTAGAGTGAAACGCTGTGAAGTGTAACCATTGGTGATGACAGAAGCAGATGGAGGGTTGTAGAGGATTCTGATCCATTGAATGAGTGACTCTCCAAAGCCAACTTTGTTGAGGATTGAAAAGAGACATGTCCAATTAACTCTGTCAAATGCTTTTTCAGCATCCAAAGAGGCAATAATAGTATTAATGTTGTTCCTTTGAGATATGCTGATCAGACTGAATAAATGACGCATATGGCTGGATGAGTGTATGCCTTTGACAAAGCCTGTTTGGTCTGGGTGAATTATAAATGGAATTACTTTTTCAATTCTGTTGGTTAGTGTTTTACTTATAATCTTAAGGTTGCAACTAATAAGGCTTATGGGTCTGTAACTGGAGGTGAGGGTTGGGTCCTTATTGGGTGTGAGCAAAACCAAAATGTGAGCAGTATTCATGTGCAGAGGCATGGTGGAGGTTGACTTGAACTCTGTAACCATTCTGATGAATAATGGGGAGATAAGTGGCCAGAAGTGTTCCACTGGGCAGCCATCTGATCCAGGTGATTTATTGTTGGGCATAGAGATGAGAACTTTCCTGAGTTCTTTAAGAGTAAGTGTTTGATCTAAGGTGATAGCTTGCTCCGTTGAAAGTTTAGGAAGGTCAATATCATCAAGGAATGAGTCAATGTTTGACATGAGGAGAGAGGGATTAGAGAGGTGAGATGATGAGAGAAGTATGTAGGGGGAATTAGGAAGGTGAGATGAGAGTGAGCGATATTTTAAATCCTGACATAGATAGCAGGCCTATTCCTACAGCTTGCAGTATATAATAACCAGAATTACAAGAATACATACATTATGATCAGAATAATCTGGGTGTGGTGGAGGAGTCTTGGAATAACAGACCGTCTATAGATAGTTTATCAACAACCATCGATACGCCTTTACCCTTCTGCCGGTTCGCCTTCAGAACAGGATACAGCAGTTTCCGTCGGTCGTTTATCTTCTTGGGGCAATGATTGTTCATGGCCAGCGCTCTTCCTTTCAGTTCCTTTCAGCTCCTTGTGCTTGAAGTGTTCAGTCTTGATGTCCAAGTAGATGAACTCGGTGAAAGGTAATCTGCTTCACAGTGTCTGTCGGGAGTTTCAGGGCGGTGCGGAGAAAGTCTTTCTCTCAAAGTCAGTTCACTTAACCATCACAACAGGCAATATTAGATACCTTGGTATTGATATTTCCCCCAATCTATCAGATTTGTTTACCTTTAACTTCCCTCCATTGCTCAAATCCATTGAACAAGACTTCATTCAATGGAACAACCTACCAATCTCACTAATTGGTACGATAGCAGCAATGAAATGAATATACTTCCAAACATAAACTATATATTTTCAATGACCCCAATGCAACCAACAGTACATTGGTTTATTTCTCTCGACTCAATAGTCAACAAATTTTATTGGAAATACAAGACACAGAGAATTAAACTAGCAACACTACAGAAAAAAACAAAGACTTTGGAGGCCTAGCAGCCTCAAACTTTACTACTATCTGGCAAACCATCTTCAATTTAAAAATAAATGGTTACAACCAGAGCAAAAATTGGCCCATGGATGGTGAAACATTGAACAATCTGAATGTCAGGAGTTATCATTATCCGATCTCCCATTCCTTACTGAATATATAAGGAAACATAATTGCTTTAAAAATTCATTTATCGCAACAAACTCTGTCAGCATGGGGAAATTCCTCAAACTCAGTGGTCACACTCTATCTCCAAACAAATTCATGCCAATCTGGCACAACTCAGATTTTCTGGTTAAAAACAGACCAATAATCTTTAGGTCTTGGAAAAGACAAGGAATTACTCATCTGGAACACATTTTGAAAACAATTTGCTTATATCCTTCCCTACCTTAACCCAAAGGTATAATATCTGTGGCCATGGCTTCCTTCAATTCCTTCAATTACAGCAGTCTCTAAAAGTTAAAATCAAATTGACGAACAACATCCTACAACCACCTGAAATGATTGAACATCTCACTCATATCGGTCACTTGAAAAATCCCTTTTCCAGAATATACAAACTTTTATTAAAAACAGACGACACCTTATCTTTACCGACAATGAAATGGGAAAGAGACCTTGCTGTTCCCAACCTATCACGGAACACAAAATGTTCAAAATGGGTGTTGGGGATGAAGACATTTGCTCTCACTGTTCCCTTGATACCAGAGATGACTACTTTCATGCCTTCTAGCTCTGCCCACCTATCCTAGCATTCTGGACCAACATCACCAAGAAGCTATCAACCCTTCTGGGTCGCAGCCTTCCATTCTCCCCGTCTATATGTCTTCTCGGTGACCTCTCCTCAGTCGACCCACCACTGAAACACCACCAACCCATTTTGATCGCCTTAACAATGGCCAAGAAAACAATAATACTCAATTGGAAAAATAGATAATCTCACCACATCCCAATGGTTGCAGTTATTAATAGATTACATCTCTATGGAAAAACTATTGGCAGTATCCCAAAACAATGTTGATTCATTTAATGAAATATGGGCTACTTTTATCACTGACATAACTCCATCATTTAATACTTGAATCTTCCTAAGTCGGTGCAATGTCATTGTGCTTTGGGGCAGGTCGGGGTCCTCCTGGTCTGCAGGGGCTCCGCGGTTGGGTGGATGCCTGGGCGGCTCCGGGGACATCCGTGGTGTGTGGGCTGGTGTTCTTGGTGGATCCCGGTGCCCAACGGGGGAGTTGGGTAGTCTGGGTGGTGGCGCCCGCTACTTTACCTGAGTTGAGCTGGCCTGTCTCCGGGGGCGGGACGTGCTCCCAGGGAGTACCTGCAGCTGGCGTCTGTGTGTAGGTTCCGGGTGTGGTTGTGGGTTCTGGGGTTTTGGGCTGGGGGCGGGGGGTGTTGGTCACTGGTTCTGGTCTCGGGCCCCGTGGTCGGTAGGTCGGCATGCGCTGGGGTCGCCCGCCCCGTGGGTGGGGTGGCTGGGCCTGTGTGTCCTTCTGGGGGGTGGGGTGGCCCGTCGTGCTGGGGCTGGTTAGGCGTTCCGTCTGGTCCTGTCAATGTGAGTCCTAAACCTGGCTGGCTGTGCTAGGCGCGGGGCTTACCATGTGGCCTACTTCGTTGGGGGCGGTATCCTGTCATCACACCGGGCTGCCGAGGTACCTGCCCTCTGTTGCTCTCTGTGAGCGGGGCGCTCGTCGCCGGGGGGTCGGGCTGTGGGTGGGGGTGCCGTCTGCCGCCCTCTGTTCTGTAGTCCGCATGCTCGGCGGCTGGGAGCTGACCAGGGGCCTGATGGGGGCAGGGAGCTGCCCGACATGGCGGAGGCGCATGGCAGACGCTCTGCGCCCTTGGGTGATCGCTGTAGCTTGGCTGCCACCAGGTGCAGGAGGTGAGCGCACTGGGGCGCGGTTGGGTCCAGAGGAAATGGGTCTGGGTGGTTGCTCCCCGGCCTGCTGCGCCCCTGGATCGATCCGGTCGGGACTCGCCTATCTCTCCCGGTGCCAAAACTCATACACAGCACATACACCACACAATAGACTGAGGGCTTGCAGGATGGGCTATGCAGGCTATGTGGGTGGGGATGCGGCAGGCAGCTGCCATCTCTCCTGTCATGCTCCTGCCCAAGCGTGCTTCTCGTCCATCCCAAAATTTTAATCCCACCCACATAAGCCTAGAACACATACACTGGCACACCAATCCTACTCCGAACAACACACCATTGGACCAGGGTCTGCGGGACAGGAGGGGTGCGAGTGATTCGGGTTTGACTTGCCTGAAGGACTCGCACCCCCAATCCCGCAATTTTAACTGCAATTACCAACAGCACACATTGAGCACAGGGTTTTTTTTCTGGGGTGGCCGGTCGCTGGCGGGTCAGTGTGGGTACGTGGTTGGCCGGGCGGCAGTCGGGTGGGCCCCCCCTCCCGGCCTGGCTGGAGTCCTGACGGATTGCGCCTGGTGGCTTGGGTTGTGCTGTGACCTGGCGGGGCTGTGGAGAGCACTGCCGGGTGCCTTCCGGGGCCCCTGGGGGGACTGCTTGCCGTTGTGGGATTGGGTTGGGGTGTGGGGTGCGGCTGTTGGCCTTTTGCTTCTGCGGTGCGGCTTCTCTGCGGCAGGCGCCCCGGGTGCTGGGGGTGGTGGAGGGCCTGTATACCTGGCCGGCATCGCCGGGGGGGGGTGTAACATCGAGGTGCCCGCTGGTCGGCTGCGGTGGGGCAAGCCTCCCCCTTGTGTGGGGTGTGGGTGGGTGTGGGGGTCCTGCCGGCTCGACCGTGGGGTGGGCGGCTCGGGCGGGGTGTCGGTCTGTCGCCGTGGGGCCGTGATCCTGGCCCGCGGATCATGGGTGCGGTCCGTGCCTCGCACCCATGGCCCGGGTTCTATGCCGGCGGTTGCGTCTTGTGCCTGCACCCGGGGGTTGGTTGTATGTGTGCGCCCATGGGGTGCGGGGGCTCCTCGTGCTCCCTGGGACTGGGTCATGCTCATTGGGGCTGAGCGTGGGGGCTGCTCCATAGCCCTCTGGCTTCTCTGGGGGCCTGGGGGTCTTCTGTGGCCGCAGGGCAGGGTATTTCCTGGGGATTTCCTGCAGTCGAGGGGTGTCCACGGGACTGTGGAGTTCGGGGGGGCTTCGGGGGCCCTTCCGCTGCTTGGAGGCGCCGCGACATAATACTGACCTTCTAGACCAGTACCAATGGGGATAAGTCATGTACACACACTGGTGGACATCTTACACACACACACACACACACACACACACACACACACACACACACACACACACACACACACACACACTCACACACATACACACCTGCTTCAAGCGCACCCCATCACCCTCCTGGTTGCATCCCTCTCCTTTCCTCCCTCATTTGCTGCCATAATTATGACAGGAAGAGGCCATGTGACCAGTTGTAGTTCCAGTTTTGCTGGACCAAATTAACTGTGTTCCCTTTTTGATATAAAGATAAAGATTTTATTTAACAGTAAGAATATACATGTTTTATAAAAGTGGAATTATTTTGGAGTTTAAAAGTATGGACAACACAACAAAATGTAGAGTCTATCAATATTATTTGTCTCAGAAAATCTGAAATCTGAAAATCTGTCACCAACCTCAACAGACTTCATCACGTCATCGACTTCGGAATCGTCGGTCTCCTCCGATGGTTCTTGAAAATATTCTGTTTCATCGTCACATTAAGTTTGAAATTTAAATTGTTCTCCAAGTCTAAGTATCAGATTCAGCATTACTGTCATTCTTCGCATCGCTGTCGGAGAACTGACTATCATTGCGGAAAATGAAGTCCAGTTTGCGCTGCTAACACTGACTTGGATCTATTGCACTGGTCAGATTCAGGTCCGAAATATGATTCAGAGCTTCTGCCACCCGCTTCACGTAATCCATAAAGATATGGAGAAGAAAGTTTTCACAGACAAGTGAGACCGAAACACCCCTATGCTGCGCTTTAACTGTCTGTTTACGGAAGTGACGTAGGTGCGGACGCGGAGTGTTTTTCTTCTTCGCAGTTTCACAACAATGGCTCTGTGTTTGTATTAAGTAGTACGATTTAAAGGTTGAATTCTATCAAAACAGTTTCACATTGTGACTTCATATCACATGGAATATGGCCAATTTTTGGATTTTTACGACCACTCAGAGACAAATCTTGGATTTATATAGCGTTGGTTCATGATGTCACAAAGTGACTGTGTTCTCAATGTAACTACAATGTTCTTAAACATTTTGAAGATTTTTCATTAATCCAGCATAAAACAAGGGGTTAAACTATATTCATTCAGGCCGATTCAGCCTGATTCTCATCTCAGTTGTCGTACAGGACAATACTGTATTTGTTCAGCCATAATACGCCCTGTTGCACTGACGCCCATCATTGCAAAATGTTTTGAGAGGCTGGTCCTCTCACATCTGAAAGCCAGCCTGCCCCCTTCACTGGACCAGTACCAATTTGCCTACCGACGCAACCGATCAACAGAGGATGCTATCTCCACAGTGCTCATCTAGCACTCACCCACCTGGATAGCCCCAAAACATACATTAGAATGCTGTTTATTGACTTGAGTTCTGCATTCAACCCTGTGATCCCCTTCAAGCTGATCTCCAAGCTCAGCCAGCTTGGCCTCAGCACCTCATTCTGCAACTGGATTATGGACTTCCTTACAAACAGACCCCAGGCTGTTAAATTGGGGAGTCTCTCCTCCTCCACTATCACCCTGAACACTGGCGTGACGCAGGGTTGTGTGTTGAGTCCTCTGCTCTACTCTCTCTTCACTCACGACTGCGCCCATTTATGGCTCCAATGCCATAATCAAGTTGGCAGATGACACCACTGTGGTGGGCCTGATCAGAGCTGAGGATGAAACAGCACATAGGGATGAGGTTTCAACAACTAACTACCTGGTGTAAAAACAATAACCTGGAACTCAACACCAAGAAGACCAAGATCACTGTGGACTTCAGGAGAACCAGGAGCAGGGCACACACCCCCCTCCATATCAGCGGTACTGAGGTGGAGCGTGTATCTAGCTTTAAGTTCCTTGGGGTCCACATCACAGAAAATCTCTCTTGGTCCCTCAACTCCTCCAGTCTGGTGAAGAAGGCGCATCAGTGCCTTCACTTCCTACGGACCCTTAAGAAAGCACAGCTTTGTCCAAGGATTCTATCGGACTTCTACCGCTGTACCACTGAGAGCATACTTACAAACTGCATATCAGTCTGGTATGGTAACTGCCACGTTGCCGACCGCAAGGCACTACAAAGAGTAGTGAACCCTGCCCAGAGGACTATTGCCCGCCCCCCCATCCACATCACATACCATGACCACTGCTTAAACAAAGCCAAATCCATTGTCAAGGATGACACCCACCCTAACCATGGACTTTTCACCCTTCTCCCATCTGGCAAGCGATACAGGAGCCTGCGCTCCCGCACCAGCAGGCTCAAGTACAGCTTCTTTCCAGAGGCTGTAACACTGTTGAATAAACCCCCACCTCCCCTCTAGCACTGGACTTTTAAATGGTTACCTGCTTACCTGTTGCATCTCACTTTCTGCAATGTTCACCTGTTTGAATTTACTGCCTTGCACTGTATAACTGTTTACGCTCACTACTGCACTGTTTCATCAATTGCCCTTGCACTGCTATCATCGAAAAAAAACTGCACAATATTTTTTGAAACTTAACCTTTTTTTTTTTTTTATATTCCATAACCTGACCAAAACTTGCACAATGTACATAGATATGCTACATGTATATATATAGTATTTATACAAAATGTCTATTTATACTCTGTACATAATCCCCCTATACTCCTGACAAACCTGTATTTATAACCGTACACCGTTGTACATAATACATCTCTTTTGCCTATATAACTGCACAGAAACACTGTACTCAAATAGCACTTTGGTATTTAAATGTTTCTTTTGGTTAGACGCCAACTGCATTTCATTGGTTAGTTACATGTTACATTACATTTAGCAGACGCTTTTATCCAAAGCGACTTACAATTGTTCAAACACCGACGGACGCAGCCATCGGGAGCAATTAGGGGTTAAGTGTCTTGCTCAAGGACACTACAGCATGCTAGCCTGGGATTGAACCAGCAACCTTTAGATCACTAGACTACCAGCTCTACCTCCTGAGCTACCACCCCCGTGTGTGGGGTGGTATTGGTTCTGTACCTGTACTCTGCTAGTGACAATAAAGTTGAATCGAATCGAATCTAATCTAATCAATCTAATCTAATTACCAGAAATAGTCAATAAACATGAATCATTATTATTTAACATTGATTTCTTAATTTCCCTATCATGCATGCTATGCATGATAGCATAGCTATATTATCATCATCATAGTGAGTCATAGAGATCTACACCACTGCAGCGGCTCAGCATATTTTATTTGGAATGTTGTATTAAACATAGTTAGTCTTGTTGGCAATTCTGTTATTGCAACATAATCTCTTCCTACAACATTATGTTTTATTCTACCAGACATCTTCATATCCTGATAAAGATTATTTCCTTTAATCAAAACATAATCTAGGTCACTTTGTGTCCATGTACAAACATTCTGGATCTTGTTTTTAAGATCTGCTGTTAAACTGATAGCTGCACACTGTTTGTTCCTTGAGTCTCCAAACTGTCATCCCGATGCAATGAACCTCTTAATACTGACACATATGGTGAATTGACACATATTGAAAATGATCTAATTTGTCGTGGCTAAAAAAAAGGTTCAGACCTCAGGCCAGTAGTCTGGATCTCTGAAAGACATTTATATCTGGTCTGGCATCAAAACACTTAGAAGAAAAAATACTGGAACTGGACAGAATCTGATGTGAAAAGGTTTAGTGTGTCAGAGACAAATAAAGCAGTAAACGTTGAGTGGGTTTTGCGAAACCGACTGAACAACCAAGCCTGTTCTTCTTTTATGTCCGAAAAATACCCTTCTACTATTAAATGTTCTACCCCTTTCAGCACCGCGAACCACTCAAAATCTTATTATGGTTTACTATTTTTTGGGGTAGTTGAATAGCCAATCACATTCCATGTGGGGTTGAGCCAATCGCAGCTAGTAGTCCTGTCATCATACATTCTGGGGTGATCTTCCAGACAGCCAATCACAGCCTTGTTGCTGTGATTGGCTTGTTGTTGTTGATAACATATGGCTTTTAGATGGTAACAATGAGCATGCTGGATATATTGTAGGCAAACAAAAAACACATAGATGTACCTGTGAGCAAATGCATCATCAAACAACTGTAGTGAGTATACAAAACATAACACAACAACTCTAGTGAGTTTACAAAACAGATGCGTAACAAAACAACTGTAGTGAGTGCACGAATACTACAAGGATATAGGTGGTGTACGTTATGTGTGAGGATCAGAGAATTATGTGAGAAATATGGGTGTGGAGTTTGCTATGCATTAACATTAGAGCAGTCATATTTGGTTATCAGAAAAAACTGTTTATACTCATTAATATTTGTGTTTAATAAAAATATGCAAAACAATCTTTTCTGTGGTATAAACAGAAAAAGATGACCAAATACCAATCTTCATTCAACAACAACCTTAATATAACAGGTACATAAGAAATCATTCATCTGTGGTAGCCTTTTGGCTTTGAAGTTCACCAAGTCCCCCTTCGCAACCACTGAATACGCTACAGTTGTTCACGGAGAGTGGTCAACTGCTGACGCAGATTGTCATTGTCGAAATTGAGTATGGCCACTTGATCTTTGTATAATGCCAGTTGATGGAGGCGAGCCTTAGCTTTGAGGCAGGCCCTTAGAGCCTGGAGCCGTCATTGTTCACTGACGCGCATTTCACATAGATGGATGGCTGTAGCTTGTGGGACCCTCACCAGAAGGGACCGGAAAGCAGACAAAGACATAGCTGCCACCCTGGCAGGTTGAGCAAAGAGCTGGTCCACTGTGGTTTTTGAGCCCTCCTGTGGGTAGTTGTTTGGAGTGGCTGCATCTGACGAGGAGCTGGAAGACGTCTCAGAAGAGTCTGGTGTAGTGGGGCTGTGACTAAGTGGTCGCATCCAGTCTTCCTGGTTGATGATGATGCAGGAGGAGTCCACGGGAGCTGGAGTTGCAGAGGTGAGGGGATGTGGGCATTTGTGGGATGAGGTGGTGTCTTTGGAGCGGTAAGGCATTGTGGTGGGGGTCTAGGTGGTGGGGTGGTCTCAGTCTCGAGTTGGCGTGGCGGAGGTGTTTGGTGCTGGGAGCGCATGGCTCGGCACTGCTGTTGGAATCCCAGGTGGTGGATCTGGGCCATGGGTTGTAGGCCTACGGGAAATAGGGCCTTTATGGGTGTAAACTTGCCTGAGTGGAAGCCTTGGGGGTTCTGTGGCCATTGATTAACTGTGGGAAAACTCTGGTTCTGGGGCCACTAGTTTTCCAGAGGGACATTCCGGGGAAGCATTTGCGGGGGATATAAGGCCTGGCCCTGTGAACCTACCCCGTACCAACCTGTGAAAGGTTGGTAGGGGGTAGTAGGGGGTACTATCAAAAGGTCTGAATGATAGGGTGTCAACGGGCATGAGTTGACGTATGAGGCGGGGTTGCATTGTGGTTCACAGGGGTGGGCATCGTAGGGGCCGGTATGTGTGGGGTGGGATGGTGATCATGTGTGTCCTTCCAGTTGAAGCCGTCTGCCATGATTATCGGTCACTTCTCTGAAGCATGAGCCATCCACTAAAAGTGTAAGATCCGCTCCGAGCAGGTGAGGAGGATCTGGAATGGCCCCAGGAATATGACAGTTCCAGCTTTTCCTCCTGACCTCGCAGACCACCACCCAGTCACCTGGTCGTGTAGTAGTCCTTCAAGTGGGATGGGTAGGGTTTCTTTGACCTGGGCACATAGACTTAAACACTTGGGTGAGAGACACACATTATGAACATTGTTTGGTCCGCGATTCAAAAAGTCGGGTACGTGGAATAATTTTGTGATTCCCAAACAATTATGTTAAATAGCCAACTACAGTGTCAGTACCAAAATAAATGCATGCACCCTAGTGAAACAACATAATTATATTATCACAATGTCTAATGTGTAGGGGATAATTTCCATAGAATATTGATTAGGCTACAAAATATCCTTCAGTGAGTAAATCCTGCAGGGTTTTCAAATTTTCCTGGAATGTATTTCTCAAATGTTGCCTGAACATAATTCCGTCTACACAATTGATCAATTAAGTAAATCTAAAGGTGATAACTGCTATTGAACAATCTGATCATGACTGGTTAAAGTGATTTAATATGTGTGTGGCTTTTGTTGACAGATGACAGACCTAACTGCATTCGTCTCCCGGTCAGCACTTCAGCGGGGACGGTCTTGTCACAACATGTGATCGTTCTTCCATTCCCATCATCACTAATGGCAAGGATGAAACTCAGTTGAGCTTACCTTCACTGGGATTCCATTCAGAAAAACATGTCAATTATCACCAAACAATATTTTTACCATGACAGGGAGTCAGCTCGATATTCCATCAGAGGTCCAACATGAGGTGTTTGCAAGGAGCACTTGGAATGGAATGCATAAAACTGGCGGTAGAAAGGCTTCTTCCTACATTGTTGTAGGCACAATCATTATGTTCCTTAGCTATCCTTTACTCTTTTTGACGGATGGAACTTACCATATGTCAAACCAGCAAAGCAGTGAAAAACTAGCAGGGGAGATACGGCTCCACCTGCGGATCATACAGTACCAAGTGGCCCTGCCACTTTGGCTTGCCACAACAATAGCTAACTGTGGAATGCCTGGGAGTAGAGGGAAAAACAAGATTAGTGAGGAATCCTGTGTCCTCATCTGAGGAGGAAACAGCCATTATTAGACAAGAGCAAAATTAGATAGGTGGCATTGTTGGCTGCATTGGCTCCAACATTTCCTATAGAAATGGGGTCAGGTATATTACCATGTAAATAACCCAAATAGGAAGACCAGAATGGGAAGGTTAGGACATCAAAATAATAAACGGATGTTCTGTATATCTCATTAATCAGCGACACTGCACCATATTACATTGGCCCATACACAGTCATGGAATCAAAATAAAACAAAAGACTGTTTACAACATTTAGAAACACAAACACAACGGGTTGTACAATATAGACAAACTGGTTTACCCAAAAAAACAGATGACAGACAGACAGAGAAAACAAAATTTCTCAATGAATTTAAATCTAAATCTAATTTAAATTGAAATTTAAATCATGGTAGTTAAACTTTTCAAGAGCTTCAGCAGCAAGATTTGGGCAGACCGAAGCTACAATGGCTGCCGCTGCCAAGGAGTCATGTGAATCTCCATAAGAGGGAAGAAAAGTAGCTGGAGAACAAGGGGTATACCACTTCAAAGTGACATGAGCGAAGTGAAAGTTGCACATGTTGATGATGGAGAGGTGTTGCTACAGCATGTAATCAATTCCAACAACCCCAGCACCAGGTTTCCGAGCATAGTATGGGACAAGACGTAATTGATTTCCATAAGATTGCAACAACACAGCTAAGACAAACCCAACTCCGCCATCCACAGTTAACGCAATCCAGCTAACCCAACATGGAGCAGGTGAAAAAGCTTGTTTGAAAGCAACAAAAACGTTCTCTCGTCTAATGGCTGGGTGAATGTTGCCTCATTCCACGATCCGATAAACAACAATAACCACAACAGCCCAGAAAGGCCATGCAAGGGTGCGACCCTGAGGATAAAATAAATAATAATACAAATGTGATGACTCAAATAGTGAACATTCTTTTGTGCCGGCTCGAGTTATAAGAAAAAACAAACGTTGTGACCTTCTTGTTCTAAGTATTTTAGGAAGTCCTGTGTATCCATGACACAAGCAGATCAATAAACTATCAACACTCAAATTAATGTGCTGCCCTTAATAAATTCCAAATCAGCTAAAATTAATTTCTGTGGTGTCACAAAAAACATTACCAGAGGCTCCACATGACTTCAACAATAAGTTAAGCAACTAGAGAGGGTAAGGAAAAACAATGTGATCCACATACTAAAACATTTTAAAATTTTGTGTTCAATACTATATTCCTAATTTATTTATATAATTTAACTTATACCCTTAAAGGTACAACTAATAACCACAAACAATCAGCCTGAGGTCTCAACAGTCATCAAGCTAATAGAAGACTGACTGGCACTGATCCATAACATTTGATCAACTATCCATTATCTCATGGTCAATTTGTGTCACCTAACTTCTAAAAAAATCACATGAATTATGCGTCAAGCTTTGAACTGCTAGTCTAAACATTTGGCCAGGGAGTATTTAACTATAAGTCACATCATCCTGCAGTCTGATTAGAGTAAAATGTATAGGTTATTTGGCGTTTCCAATCAAGTTAACACATTTTCTTAAAAAATATATATAAACCAATAACAATAACACATAACAAAATTTTTAAAATTATTTAAATTTGCCTCAAACTACACTGTAGTTTTTTAGAGAACATTTAATAATCTGCGTACTTTCAGGACATACAGATTGATAAAACAGCAGCTGTGAACACACACAAAAGCAACCCCTCAGGAATCCAAAGATATAATTTCCAGCAGGACTTGAGAAAATCCCACAGCTCTCAGTTGGAGCAGAAAATCATACCGATTGCAATCATTCAGTTTGATGTATGTCCGTCTGACTCAATGACATTACCCAATGCAGGTCCAGAGGAGCCGAGGTGGCCAGGGTCCCCAACTGTGCACAACACCCTTTTCAATTGTGCATTTGTGGCACTCAGAGGCCAAACACTTTGTGTTCATTGGTGAAAAGGAGGAGCAGCAGAAGTCGACCCTTGCATTTAATTTCACATAACAGAACTTTGTTCGCTCTTCAGAAAATGTCCCAAGTCACTCAGCCTGATGTTGGCCAAACTGGATCTCTGTACACAGGGTCTTCACAGACCTTCTCGGCAATGTAGGAGTAGAGTGTCTCCCAGCAGAATATCAGGCAAGTTGGAAAGTTATGGCCTTACTCAAATGTAGAGGAATGATTTTTGAATAATTCTGATTGTCAATCCTTCAGGTCTTCCCAATCAGACACCGTACCGTCACTTCTACACCGGTCAAAGGTCAAACTGCAGTCCAGTGGATTCTTGTTCAAATGCTTAAAACTGTGGGAATAAAACAATGAAAAGACGGGTTGGTTAATATATTCATTAATACACAACTACAACATTAATCAATTCACAAGTTGTTGTCAAATTTAAACTTTGGAATGCCCAAATGAAAAGCCATTGAAACAGCCAACATATTTCACATTTATTTTGGTGTTTCCATTAATAGTAAGCAAACACACACATTCCATAACCTCTCCACTGTACAAAACAAAACAAATCCTTTGTTCAAGTTCAAGTTCAAGTTCCACAACAGCTACCTTATTCGATGTCAAATCGAGATTACTTCTAGAGTCTTCTTCTTTCTTCTTCTTTGTCTTTTGGCTGCTCCCGTTAGGGGTTGCCACAGCGGATCATCTGCCTCCAATACCTTCCGTTCTGCGTATCTTCCTCCCTTACACCAACTGCCTGCATGTCCTCCCTTTTCCACCAAACTGTCCAACCTGAGCTGTCCCTCTAATGTACTCATTCTTAATCCTGTGCATCCTTGTCACTTCCAATGAAAATCTCAACATCCTCAACTCTGCTACCTCCAGCTCAGCCACCTGCCTTTTTGTCAGTGCCACCGCCTCTAAACCGTACAACATAGCTGCTCTCACTACCATCCTGTAGACCTTCCCCTTCACTCTTGCTGGAACCCTTCGTCACAGATCACTCCGGACACTCTTCTCCACGCACTCCACCCTGCCTGTACTCTCTTCTTCACCTCTCTCCCGCACTCTCTGCTGCTTTAGATGGTCGACCCCAGGTACTTGAACTAGAGTAAAACATAAAAATAATGCCGTTTGATCATACTTGAACAGTTACCAGTCTTACCGAAAAAGGTAACCGGCAAGGCTTTGAACACACAAACAGTACTGTATGTCATACCAGAACTGACAATTCAGTCATGCAATATTAATATTTAACGTGGAGTGTCTAATCTATACTGTTTACTTATTTATCATATCCTTTAATTTAGAATTAGCAATTTACCAATCTGTTACTGTTGTAACACTGCAGTCTACCCCCTGTGGGATAGATAAAGGATTATTTTATCTCAAGCAGCAGATCACATTGACACAAGAAAAAAGAACAAAAAACTCAAAAAGAGAAAAGAAATAACTCAAACTTCAGAAACCAAAGTCAAATGCATTTTTGCTGCTGTTATGCATCATATCTGCTCTCTGTGATGTCACAAAAACCTATTTTGTGGACGTGTGAATCTTTACTGTCCCCACTATTCGATTCGATTATGATTTACCTGTCAACGATTCTCAATGCATCTTGATGCATAGCAACGTATCGCATTCCCAATTTTCTATATGGGCATCTAGGCCCACGCCGGTAAAGGTTAAATATATATATCTTCAGAACATGTCCTGGGTTGCCGTCCAAACCGGCCGCTTTCCTGGTGTTCACCTGTCTCAGAGCCCTCCTCACGTCATGCTCTGAGATGGTGAGTGTGCGCTTACCTCCGGTGGCGGAACTCGGTTCGGTTGTGCTAACCAGGCGGCTAAAGCGTCAGCATTCACTGTTGTGGTAGATCTGCCTCTGTAGTCCGTAATAGTCCATAATCCCTGCTACATGTGTCCAGTGTCAGACAGCTGGGACTGGACACCACTCTTTCCCTGTTCGACGATGAATTTGTCAACCCGTGGAATCACACCGTAACCATGGGAGCCACATCTTCAACTAGCTTAGCAATGAAGCTTGTCACCACTTCCTGAACTCACTGACATCATCGGGGGGTGGAGCAAAACATGGCTAAGTCAACCACCACCAACCACACCTCTAATATTTAGTATGCAATTTTTCCCAATTTATATTGATCAATTTAGTTTTATCAATTTGGAATGCTTTGCGATAAAACCCATTAACAAAGCACAAACTACAGTTGTGAAAACAAATGCTCATCATACTCCTCACCTTTGCATTAATGAACCAACAGACACTTTTTCCAGTGACTTAAAACCTGCTACAACACCACACCACTATGATCAATATGCCAATCATCTCTCTAAACACAAGCTAACAGTTCAAACTGTTCAATATTTATTCATTCTACCTCTGTATGGACCACTGTTTTTAAATGTCACTTAAATTCAATTAGATTTTCATTTAATCTGCTAAACACCACTCGTTAACCATAATCACACAAAGCACCATTTGACTATTGGTTAAATCACTCAGTCCTGCAGCTTCCTCTGCTGAACCAATATCTTACTAAAATTATTTTTACAACTCTCTTTGCTGCAAGAAACAGAGCTTATTTTATGGTGATAATAGCAACATTTACAAGCGCCTATATACTCTTCCTTGGCCAAGTGTCGCCACCTTAAAGGCTCTTTAGCGAGATTGTCTACCCCTTAGGTAATTTTTGAAATCCCTGGCCGTACATTCCCCTCCTTCAATTGGGACGTTGCACGATATGACTGTGAAGACACAGGATGAATAGTGGTATCCACAGTTGTCGTGTCTACTTAGTTCCTCTTGAACTTTATAAACTCATAGTTCCTCTTTCAAAGAGATAAAATATCAATCAAATAGATCCACAGACATTTACCAGGTAAGAAGGTACATAAGCACACACATACACACCTAGTTTGTAATCTCTAACGACTACAGAGCGACGCAGTCTACACCGTTCACTGGACACGGTGCAAATGTACAATCTGAATCAGAACCTGCACATTAAAGTACATAGTATGATGACTTCATTTAGCGTCTTACTCCAAAACTCATTTCGTTCCATTTGTTTTTGAACGCTGGTCAGTGATGCACGATCGTCCGGCCACAAATTTGGTCAGTTTTTCCCTAATGTCTGCTCTGTATGTAGATCAATTTGGATAGAACTTGAACCACGAGATGTTTGCAACATTACGGTTCAAATGAGAGGCCAACCGTGTTTGTAGCTTCTATTGTTCTTCTGTTCTAGATAAAATGAGCCCTAAAAATTTGCAGAAAAATTCTCGAACAATTACAATTGTTCCCAACCCACAGAATATAGCTGCAGGCGGCAATACACGAGGTCCAGTTTACTCTTGTTCGGAACGTATTACATTTTGTAGATTTTCTGTAATCTGGGATCCAAATTAAGAAAAACTATTTAAAACTTTAAGTTGGCAAATAAAACAGTGTTTGCATACATTGTGTTATGTGTAGTCGTTTAACACAAAAAGACAATGTTCTTCTTTCAATGTTTTTATAAAGATAGCTTGACATTTGTTATGTATTAATAACAAAAACTAGGCCATCTTCACAAAGGTTAATAAAGAAATTACTCACCTTCATGTTCTGTTTTTACCATCATTTGACTTTTGTTATATTAGTCACCATATTGTTGTTGGTGTAGGTGACACGGAAGTAGCCACCTGTAACAAATTGTCACTGGATGGCTGAAATATCGGTCATTAAGCGGATAATTGTGTATTTTACCAAGTAATGGTACATGGCAGACCTTGTAATAGTTACTGTAACATCCAGGTTTGGTTGCACTCTGTCATTTGTAATTTCTAGAGAACCATTAATGTTGCACTTGTATTTATCCTTGAGTTGGAATCTATTACAACTTTGGCAAGTATAGTCTTTATTGTCAGTGTCCACTTTCCTGACTTCCCCCACACTTGATGTATACATGTTTAATTGTCAAACTAATAGATGTTATTATGCCGATTATTTCTAACAGTTTTCCCACTGGGAGTGTCATGTCAGTTTCATTACAATCGGACTTCTACCTCTGATCTAAATAGAATGATTGTGTTCTTCGTACTTCTTGAGGTAGTGCACTTGTTCAAAAGTCTCTGAGATGTCACACACTCACATCTCTACTTTCATAAAACAATTTCTATATTATTGTCTGATAATATCTATGGATGCAAATTTAAAGGAATTTCCTTTTTCGATAGTTGTTAACCTGAACAAACAATCGTCGATTAATTTATAGCGTAAAAGCTAATAACGTCACCAGGTGGTGGCACGATGCAAAATGGGGACCTACGCAACGTTGCATAACCCCGAGATTTTGTGACTTGGTGCAAGCGGTTCAGGGAAAAATTCTCCTCATTTCATTTCAAGACTCGCTGAACTGATTCACTCATACAGGAATATTTATGACCCGTCTTTGCGCTAGTTAAATGTTTGAATTTATTGCTATGCCCCGTAATGGAATGAGTCGGATGTTACGTAGCAGGGCGGTACTCAGAATAAAACCACAAAATCAGAAGCACAAGGGCGTTACATAATGTTTCACAGAATTTTAGGAAACATCAAATTAACCCTAGCTAATATTGCCAATGAGGATGACCCAAATTTCTTTCACAATACATTTTCAAAACTCTTAGAATTCTCTGACTCTATTATTATACTTTGAGGGGGCTTCAACACAGTACATGATCCAAGTTTAGACCGTTCACAAACTAGAAATAATTACAAGCCCTGGCACTCATCGGACACAATAAAACAATATATGAATGATATTGCTCTTGTCAATTGTTGCCGATCAAATAATAGTCCAGTACACATGTTATGCACCACCCCACCAAAGCTTCTCTAGAACTTATTTTTTTTTGACAAGTAACTCTGTAATGTCCAAATTCAATAATCCTGAAATCCACCCTATTGTAATCTCAGATCACGGACCGATTACTTTCAACACCTCACTTTGGACAGATAAAAAATTTATATTTATATTTATCTATTTATTTTCCAGAGAATGGACTTCCTTCATTGAACTGAATGACTCTACAGAAATATCATCAAACAAACAGCAAAGGCAGTTCTGAGAGGTAGTATTATTTCATTCTCCACTCACAAGAAAAAGAAAGAACAAGAATGCCAAAATATACGAGAATAACAATTAAAGGCTTACACTCCCAATAAGCCCACTCACCCACTGAGGAAAATCTGAAAAAAGATTCGGATAATTTCATCTCAATTTGATAATATCATCCCTCAAAAGATACAATTCCTCATGCAATGAACAAGAGTGAATGATTATAAATTCAATGACAAAACAGGTACATTTCTTCATAGTCAATTGAAACGCGATAGAGAAAAAACACTTATTACAGCCATCAAAGATCCACAGGGTAGGATAAAATACACCCTGCAAGACATCAATAACATATTCAGAGACTTTTATAATAAATCAAATACATCAAACATTAACTCATTCCTTGATGATATCGACCTCCCTAAACTATCCATAGAGCAGGCTACCACATTAGATCAAGCAATTACTCTAGAAGAACTCAGGAAAGCTCTCTTCTCTATGCCCAACAATAAATCACCTGGATCAGATGGCTACCCAGTCAAATTCTAAAAACACTTCTGGCCAGTCAACCTCGACCATGCATCCGCACATTAATACTGCTCTCATTTAAGTTTTTCTCAGACCCAATAAGGACCCAGCCCTCACATCCAGTTACCAGACCCAAAAGCCAAATTAATTGTGATTTAAATGTTATCAGTAAAACACTCTTGTGTTCAATCTTCTATCCAAATGATCAGCTTTCTCAGACGATTCAATAAAGTGCACTAAAACCACGGTCTTTCCACTCAGTGGGTAAGACTGAGATGCAGTAACCCAGAAACTTCACCCTTAGCCATCACAACGGGTAACATAAGATACCTTGGTATTGATATCTCCACCAATCTGTCAGATTTGTTTACCCTTAACTTTATCCCATTGCTCAAATCCATTGAAGAAGACCTCACTCAATGGAACATCCTACACATCTCACTAATTGGTCAGATAGCAGCAGTGAAAATGAATATACTACCAAAATTAAACAATATATTTTCAATGACCCCAGTCCAACCAACTGTAAATTGATGTAATACTCTTCACTAAATAATCAATAAATTCTATTGGAAATACAATAAACCAAGAATTAAACTGGCAACACTACAGAAAAACACTACAGCCCCAAACTTCAGATACTACGATTAGGCAAACCATCTTCAATTTATAATTAAATGGTTACAACCAGAGCAACAATTGGGCCGTGGATGGCGAGACATTGAACAAACAGAATGTCAGGATTTATCAATATCTGATCTCTGATTCCTTACTGAATAAATAACGAAACATAATTGCTTTGACAACCTTGTGGAGGTTTCTCAAACTCAGTGCTCACACTCTGTCTCCAAGCAAATTCACTCCAATCTGACACAACCCAAATTTTCTGGTTAAAAACAGACCAATAATCTTTTAGTCCTGGAAAAGACAAGGAATTACTCATCTGGCACACAATTCACTTATATCCTTCCACCAATGATGACAAAAAGGCATACCGCAAGGATGTGGCTGACCTGTCACTCTGGTGACAGGACAACAGCTCCTCCTGAACGTCAGTAAAACTAAAGAGCTGATTGTAGAATTTAGGAGGGGATTACAATCGAGGATGCACGCGCCAGTGTTGATGATTAATGGGACTTCTGTCGACATGGTGAGCAGCTTCAAGTACCTGGGAATCCACATCACAGACTTCAAATGGGTTATATATACAGACACTCTGGTGAGAAAGGCCAGATATCCCTGCCTGTCTTTGTGCTGCAATTGGGTCCTAACCACACCCGTTACAGTACAAACTGGCCAACAATGGACCCAGCACACAACCCCGAGTTGCTGGCCTGCCTGGGAATGGTGGAGTCACAGCTCCAACACCAGCAGGCTGTCCGAGCCTCCACCTCAGCGGGCGTTCGGCTAGCAGCGGCTAGCCAGGAGCAAGGGCTCGCCACGCTAGCTGCCCAGGTCCAGCAGCTCACCATCGCTCTTGGTCAGTTCATCCCACCGCCTGCTTCCCCAGGCCCACCTGCACCGGCCCAGCCTGGGTACTCCCTGGAGCCTGTAGTCCGTTCATTACGAACTGTTCCATCCTCTTCACTCTGCAGCCCCACCCCTTCGCCTCCGAGGAAGCCAGGGTGGCGTTCACCGTAAATCACCTGACGGGCCGCGCTCGGCTATGGGGAACGGCCGAGTGGGAACGACGCACACCAGCCTGCTCCTCCTTCCACACCTTCGCCGCCGAGCTCCGCAAGGTGTTTGGGGTGACATCATCGACGATAACCTAGCACGGCAGCTGGGTGTTGGTCGAGTTCTCCTGTCTTTTTCCGGTACCTGCCACTGCTCTGGATGGCCGCCTCCTAGGGACAGTCACCCATCAAGATTTTTATTTGTCACATACATATACATACTTTCATACATATATGCAGTGAAATGTAATGCCATCCGACAGTGGCGATCCGCATGCTCCTGTCCGGCAACCACCACAAGACGATACAGTTCTGCATCCTGCACTCACCTCGTCACCCTCTCCTCCAGGGGTCTCTTGGCTCCGGCGTCACAACCCACACCTCGACTGGACCACAGAGGCTATTCTGGGATGGAGTCCTGCGTGCCATCAGGTCTGCCTGAAGCAAGCCGCCGCACCTCAGCCACCCAACAGCTCCAGCGCCGCACCCGACATGTTGGGGGTCCCCGCGGAGTACCTCGACTTCAGGGAGGTCTTGAGCAAGGCCAAGGCGACATCCCTTCCCCCGCACAGGCCGTACGATATTGCCATCGACCTCCAGCCCGGCTCCACCCCCCCAGAGGCCGCCTGTACTCCCTGTCCGCCCCGGAGAGAGAGGCCATGGACACTTATATTAACGATGCCCTGGCGGCGGGCATCATCTATCCCTCCTCATCCCCGGCGGGGGCGGGCTTCTTCTTCGTGGAGAAGAAGGACAAGTCGCTTCGCCCCTGTATTGACTATCGCGGTCTCAACGACATTACGGTCAAGAACCGCTATCCCCCTCCCCTCATCTCATCAGCCTTCGAACTCCTGGAGGGGGCCACGGTGTTCACCAAGCTCGACCTACGCAACGCCTACCATCTGGTCCGGGTTCGAGAGGGGGATGAATGGAAGACGGCGTTCAATACTCCCTCCGGTCACTACGAATATCTGGTGATACCCTTTGGTCTCACCAACGCCCCCGCTGTCTTCCAGGCCCTGGTCAATGACGTGCTCAGGGACATGCTCAACAAATTTGTCTTTGTGTACCTGGACGACATCCTGATCTTCTCCCGATCCCAAGCTGAGCATGTCCACCACGTCCAGACGGTCCTGCAGCGCCTCCTGGAGAACTCACTCTTTGTGAAAGCGGAGAAGTGTGAGTTTCACATCTCGTCCGTCTCCTTCCTGGGGTACGTCGTAGGGAGGGGGACCATCCAGATGGACTCCACTAAGGTCTCCGCCGTCACCACCTGGCCCGCCCCGGACACCCGCAAACAACTCCAGCGCTTCCTCGGTTTTGCCAACTTCTATCGGAGGTTCATCCAAGGCTACAGCACGGTGGCTGCCCCGCTCACAGCCCTAACTTCCTCCAAGGTGCCGTTTTGGTGGTCCGCCCCCGCCAACGACGCCTTCCTGGCCCTGAAGGCACGGTTCACTTCAGCCCCCATTCTGGTATTGCCTGACCCCGAACGGCAGTTCGTGGTTGAAGTGGACGCCTCCGACGTGGGAGTCGGAGTTGTTCTGTCCCAGAGAACCGCCTCCGACCAGAAGCTTCATCGCTGCGCCTTCTTCTCCAGGCGTTTAACCCCGGCCGAGAGGAACTACGACATCGGGAATAGGAAGCTTCTCGCCGTCAAATTGGCCCTGGAGGAGTGGCGACAGTGGCTAGAGGGAACCCAGCTACCGTTCCTGGTGTGGACCGACCACAAGAACCTGGAGTATATCCAGTCTGCCAGGAGACTGAACTCCCGTCAGGCCCGTTGGGCGCTCTTCCTAACCAGGTTCAATTTCTCCCTCTCCTATCGGCCGGGGTCACCCAATATCAAACCTGACGCCCTGTCCCGGCAGTTCCAGGAGGAGGAGGAAGACGCTGCTGACCCTGACACCATTCTACCGTCCTCCCGTCTAGTTGCCACACTCACCTGGGAGGTGGAAGAGAGGGTCAGAGCTGCCGCCCAGGACCAACCTGGACCCAGCACATGTCCACCCGACCGTCTGGTCGTCCTGCCTGACCTCCGGTCCGAGGTTCTCCAGTGGGCCCACAACTCCCGACTCACCTGCCACCCGGGGATCCAGCGGACGAAGGAGGTTGTCCAGCGTCGCTTCTGGTGGCCCTCCCTGGGTGAGGACGTCCAAGGGTTCGTCAATGCCTGCGCCACCTGTAACCAGCACAAACCCTCTCTTCTTGCTCCTGCTGGTCTCCTACACCCACTGCCGGTTCCTCATCGCCCCTGGTCTCACATCTCCGTGGACTTCGTTACCGGTCTGCCACCGTCTAGCGGCAACACTACCATCCTGACCGTGGTGGACCGGTTTAGCAAGACGGCTCACTTCATGCCTCTACCGAAGCTCCGCTTCAAGATGTGAAACTCACACTTCTCCGCTTTCACAAAGAGTGAGTTCTCCAGGAGGCACTGCAGGACCGTCTGGACGTGGTGGACATGCTCAGCTTGGGATCGGGAGAAGATCAGGATGTCGTCCAGGTACACAAAGACGAATTTGTTGAGCATGTCACTGACCCCAAGGGCACCGCCCTGGGGGTCCCTCCTCCGATGAGGACGTGGCCCATTTAGAGGAGGACGAGGAGATGGACGGGGTCTCCAACTACTCCGATGAGGATCACGTGGCCCATTTAGCGGAGGACATGGAGATGGACGGGGTCTCCGACGAGTACTAGGTCCTAACCACACCCGTTACAATTACTAATTTGGAAAAAAATATTATTTATTAATAGAATACATTGTATACATTATTAATGGAATACATTGTCGTGTCGTTGGCTTGCAAAGTAATATATTATTTTCAAAGCCTTGACTCCTCCCTATCTCGATATTGATTTTCCCTCCAATATTCCTCCTATCTTCTGCGATTACCACCATATGGAGATCATTACTTAGAAGCCTTATCTACCTCCCAGAGAGGCCACAGGTCACTCAAAGTGACCCCCACACCCCTCTAGCTTTTCAGAGGCCTCTCTGTTGAGACATTCTTTCACTCTTATTTATATTGGTTGAATACCTTGTTCATATTATGTCTAGATAAGTTATATCTTATTCCTATAATACGGTATATCTTATTCATATTATGTCTAAATACGTTAGATCTTGTCTTCATGCAAACATATATTTCACGAGGTTGATTTGACCCCAAACCTCTGCATTTCTTATCTATAGGTGACGATTGTTGAAATGAGCCTCCTTCCTGCCTTCCACATCTGCTTCTAATTGTGGCATACCCAACACAAAGACATATTTACTTATTCATTGATTTCCTTAAAAAATATGTTTAAAATTATACGACAAAGCCCCAAACACAAAATTAGAGAAAAAATTGAATAAACATTTCCCATAACTAGTCTATTATGGGCTACATTCTTACATGCGTTGCAAACAAAACAAAAACATTGTCATGAATGGTTATATTTGATCATCCGAAAAAACTGTTGACACTCGATGATAAACATGATGGATAAAAATATGCAAAATCATCTTTTCTGTGGTTTAAAACAGAAGTAGATGACCAAATATAGACCTTGATATAGAAAAAAGTAAAATACAGACAATAAACTGAAAATCACAATACATCTTCTATTCCTGGATGTCTTCTTTCTTCATTAGCTGTCTAGTATTTGTACATAGCTCTTCCATCACCCTTAGAGCACCAGGTAACTGCAGTGCTGGGCTGGGGCGGTGGGGCGTCCTCTTAACGGTTGCTTCCCAGCCATTGACATGCAGAATCATCTGTGCATGGGCTCTGCATACTGCTTCAGCATTGGCTCTGAACGGCCACACAAAATCAGGATTATGGTACATTCAGTCGAGGGGTTCTCCATGTCCGTTACAGGAGAGACCAGCAGCTGTGAAATACTCTCCTGGTTTGCCAACCACTGGAACAGGCTTCTCACGGTGATTGATGACAACCGTTGCCTGCCTGACTGCAGCCTGGATGGATGTCTGATCAATCAGCGCATTAGTAATGAATGTGACCAAATGTGTACTTTAGGGTCATTTGAGTTTTTGAGTTATTTTTTTTGCATCAGTTGAAAGTGGACAATCAGAGCTTCCAAAGAAGGTGTCACTTGTGAAAATCAAGCAAATATGACTTGCTATGACTTGTTAATGACAAGGGTGTGGCAAACTGTGATTCTGAGATAATCACCTCCAAAGTTTTACCCACACCAGGTTCATTCAGCCAGCTCCCAGAATGTAAATAGGATTGGCAGACAAACAAATCCTCATGGCTAATTAACATACGGCTGAATGGGCCAATCACGAACCACTCAACAACAAACGATTATTTTTGTTTTTAAAAATAGCTTTTATTTAACAGTAAGAATATACATGTTTTATAAAAGTGGAATTATTTTGGAGTTTAAAAGTACGGACAACACAACAAAATGTAGAGTCTATCAATATTATTTGTCTCAGAAAATCTGAAATCTGAAAATCTGTCACCAACCTCAACGGACTTCATCTTCTTCATCAAGTTCTTCTGTTGTAACAACAACGGAATCGTCTCCATCGGTGGTTCTTGAAAATATTCAGTTTCATCGTCACATTAAGTTTGAAATCCGCTGTTTGTTCTCTGCGTCACCGTCCGACAACTGACTATCATCGCGGAAAATTAAGTCCAGTTCGTGCCCTTAACACTGACTTGGATCTGTCACGCCCAGAACTGGGAGAGACCCAAACGCACAACACAGGGAGACGGAAGGCAGGCAAAGGATGTTTATTAGCCTGGACGGTGGAGCTGGCCGGGGGAACCCGGTCGGGTAGGGATGGAGCAGGGCAGGGCAGGGATGATGATGACCAGGAGATGGGTTCCAGGATCCGGGTGGAGAGACAGGGAACCAGGCTGGATGGAGATGGACGGGCAGCCTTGGTCGACGAGTGGAGACAGGCAGGTAAACCGGGCTGGCTGGATTTGGAGAGACAGACTGGGTCGACGAGAGGAGACAAGCAGGTAAGGGGAAGACGAGACAACAAGACATAAACTAGGAACTACCAATATGCACTAGGAACTTGGAACTTGGAAGGGAGCCAATAGCGGTACAACTCAGGTAAGCTAATTGACGGTCTGGCAAGGAATGACTGGGAAGCTGAGACTAAATACTGTGCAGGTAATTGATCCCTTGTGTGTGCAATTGGGCTTGAGTAGGGAGCTGCAGATGGGGCAAGGGCGGCCTCTAGTGGCGCTGGGAGGCCGTGGGCGTAACAGTACCCCCCCCTCTACGGTCGCCCCTTGGCGGACACCTGGAACCGGAAGGGCGAGTTCGATTGAAATCCTGGATGAGGGAGACATCCAGGATATGTCTCCGAGGGACTCAGGAGCGTTCCTCTGGACCATATCCCTCCCAGTCCACGAGATACTGTAAGCCCCTCCCCCGGCGCCGCACATCCGGCAGGCGCCGCACTGTGTAGGCCTGGTGGCCGTCTATGGTGCGGGGGGTGGTGGGGCCTCGGCAGGGAGGGAGAGAGGGCTGGAAACCACCGGCTTAAGCAGGGATACATGGAAGGTAGGGTGGACACGGAGGGAGGGAGGGAGACGGAGGCGTACGGCACAGGGGTTGATGATTGACTCAATGGGGATGGGACCAACATACCAGGGAGAAAGTTTTCGGGAGTTCACCTTGAGGGGCAAGTCCTTTGTGGAGAGCCATACCATCTGTCCGGGGACGTATGTGGGTGCGGGCGACTGGTGCCGGTTCACCTGCCGCTGGGACCTGGCAGAGGCCCGGAGTAGGGCAGAGCAGGCCCTCCTCCACGTCCTCCGGCAGCGACCAATGTGGGCCTGGATGGAGGGTACGGTGATCTCAGCCTCCTGGGCCGGGAACAGCGGGGGTTGGTAGCCCAGACAGCATTGGAAGGGTGACAGACCGGAGGAGGCGTTCACCAGGGTGTTGTGGGCGTACTCGGCCCATGCCAGCTGGTCGCTCCAGGTTGGGCTGGTGGTTGTCAGGCAGCGGAGAATGGCCTCCACCTCCTGGTACGCCCGCTCCGTCTGGCCGTTGGTCTGGGGGTGGAGACCAGAGGAGAGACTGACCTGTGCCCCCAGGGCAGAGCAGAAGGCGCGCCAGACCTGGGAGGTGAACTGGGGTCCTCTGTCCGACACCACGTCTGCCGGGATGCCATGGCGGTGGAACACCTCAGCCACCAGAAGGTCTGCGGTCTCCCTCGCCGATGGTGGTTTGGGCAGGGCGAGGAAGTGGGCCGCCTTAGAAAAGCGGTCCACCACCGTGAGGATGGTGGTGTTGCCCCGGGATGGTGGAAGACCGGTGACAAAGTCCAGTGCGATGTTCGACCAAGGACGAGTCGGGTTGGGTAATGGGCGGAGGAGGCCGGAGTGGGGTCGGGTGGAGGTCTTGGACCGGGCGCAGGTGGGACAGGCCGAGACGAAGGACCGGATGTCAGGGAGCAGGGTCGGCCACCAGAAGTGCTGGCGGACGACGGGCAGGGTGCGGGTGATCCCGGGATGGCAGCTGAGGCGGGAGGCATGGGCCCACTGCAGAACCTGGGAGCATGTGGAGTCAGGGACGAACAGGCGGTTAGGGGGTCCGGTACCTGGGTCGGGCTGGTTTTCCTGCGCTTGGGTGATGAGGGTTCGATCTCCCAGGTGTGTGTGGCGGCAAGGCACAGGGGTGGAAGGATGGGTTCTGGATCCCCTGTCTTCTCTTCTGGCGCGAACACACGGGACAGGGCGTCAGGTTTGGTGTTCTTGGTTCCTGGGCGGTAGGATAGAGAGAAGTTAAACCGGCCAAAAATCAACGCCCACCTGGCCTGCCAGGAGTTGAGCCGCTTCGCCGTCCGGATATAGGCCAAATTCTTATGATCGGTCCAGACGACGAGGGGGTGGATTGCTCCCTCAAGCCAGTGGCACCACTCCTCCAGGGCTAGTTTGACGGGCAGTAGTTTGCGGTTACCCACATCATAGTTGCACTCGGGTGGGGTGAGCCTGCGGGACAGAAAGGCACAGGGGTGGAGCTTACCATCGGTTGGAGAGTGCTGAGAAAGTACTGCTCCTACCCCCGTGTCTGAAGCGTCCACCTCTACCATGCACTGGAGGTTGGCGTCGGGCTGGGCCAAGACTGGGGCCGACGAAAAGCGACTCCTGAGGTCGGGGAACGCGGCGGGGTCCACTTGAAGGCCACTGCAGTGGAGGTAAGGGCTGAGAGGGGAGCAGCGATGCGGCTGAAGTTACAGATGAAGCGCCGGTAGAAGTTTGCAAACCCGAGGAACTGTTGGAGCTGCTTCCTATTTGCTGGGGTTGGCCACTCCAACACGGCGGCCACCTTCTTGGGGTCCATCTCCAGCCTCCCTCGGCCAATGATGAATCCTAGAAAGGAAATGGACGGAACATGGAAGACATACTTCTCGGCCTTAACAAACAGACGGTTCTCCAGGAGCCGCTGCAGCACCAGGCGTACATGTTTTACGTGGTCGGAGAGAGATTTGGAGAAAATCAAGATGTCGTCGAGGTACACAAAGACAAATGAGTTGAGCATGTCCCAGAGGACATCGTTAATTAGGGCCTGGAAGACCGCTGGGGCATTTGACAGACCAAAGGGCATAACAAGATACTCGAAGTGCCTGAGCGGGGTGTTGAACGCGGTCTTCCACTCGTCCCCTTCGCGGATGCAGACCAGGTGGTAAGCGTTGCGGAGATCGAGGCTGGAAAAGTGGGTGGCACCCTGGATGGGGACGAAGACTGAATCTATCAGGGGCAAGGGGTACTTGTTTTTGATAGTGATGTCGTTAAGTCCCCTGAAGTCAATGCAAGGGCGGAGGGTCTTGTCCTTCTTAGCCACAAAGAAGAACCCTGCGCCTAGCCGAGAAGATGAGGGGCGAATAATCCCGGCAGCGAGAGAGTCGCGGATGTAAGTTTCCATGGCCTCCTGTTCGGGCCAGGAGACGTTATACAGGTGACTGCAGGGGAGGGGGGCGCCTGGCAGGAGGTTGATTGCGTAGTCGTAGGGGCGATGAGGTGGTAAGGATAGCGCACTCTGCTTGCAGAAGACCGGGGCCAGGTCCAGATATTGCGACGGAACCAAGGGCAGGTCAGGGCTCTTGGGGACCCCCGGCGGCTCGCCTGGCGGCGGGGTTGAGGCCGAGCGGAGGCAGTGGGCATGACAGTATGTGCTCCAGGAGCTCACGCTGACCGAGTGCCAGTCCATCTGAGGGTTGTGGGTCTGGAGCCAGGGGTACCCCAGAACCACAGGTTTCAGTGGGGAATCAATGGGGAAGAACCTTAAGGAGAGAGTAGCAGCTTGAGGGGAGCTGTCTGGTGGGTAATCCGGGTCAGATGTGACCCGTTCAGCCCCTTGACCTCGAGCGGTGCGGGAGAGGGACGGGTGTCAGCCCTAGCTGGCGTGCTAGTCCCTGGTCGAGAAAACTGGCATCCGCCCCAGAATCTATGAGAGTGGAGGAAGAGAGTGTTATATCTCCCCACGAGAGGTTAACTGGGAGCAGCGGACGGGAGAGAGGGTTGGCGCTGGAGCGACCGGAACGTAACCCTACCGAGGAGTCGCCCTCTCGTGGCCGGACCGGGCAGGTGGCTCGGAGGTGTCCCAGTCGGCCGCAATACAGACAGGCGCCGGTCTGTATCCAGTGTGCTCGCTCCTCGGGGGAGATCCGGGAGTGACCAAGTTGCATTGGCTCGGCATCGGAGACAGTCGGGGGACTTCTGAGGCGCCCAAGAGTAGCGGGCGGTGGAGACCGGGGCATGGCCGCCCAGGCGGGAGGCACGGGCTGGAGTCTCGCCCCCTCCCTCTCGTGCTGGCACTCCTGTAGCCGGTTGTCCAGGCGGATGGCGGTCTCCACTATTTGGTCCAGGTCCGTGGGCTCATCCCGCCGCGCCAACTCGTCCCGCAACTCGTCGTTCAGGGCGCGTGTATTCCCCGTTTGGCCCCCCGTCTGCGGGCACCCCAAGATCAAGGTCTGGTTGCTCCTCATGGTCTGGGCCAATGTCCCTTCATGGTACCTTATAACACTGGTTAAGATGGTACCATGTAGTGTTTCCATCTACCTGAATAGCAGTTGGTGTAGCTCTAACCACTGTATAAGGACCCTCCCTCCTTGGTTTGTTATACCATCTCCGGAAGACTCTCAGGTAGATGCTGTCTCCAGGTTCCACCCTGCTTGGTGGCCCTTCTTCTGCCTCTGGAACTCTATTCTCCTGCTGGTATATCACTTAATGTATTGCAATTAGTTATCTGATATATTCTCTTAATTTCATTTGTAATTGTTCTAACGGTGGACCTTCATGTGGTCCACGTAACACAGGCACAAGCATGGGTCCACCCGTATGTATTTCATGCGGGGTTAGATGCGTTTATCGGTTAGCTTTCAAGCGGTAGCTCATTAGTGCTAGATGCTCTAGAGCAGGCCTGGCCAACCCGCGGCTCGCGAGCCTCATGCGGCTCTTTGGCTGGTTTCATGCGGCTCTAAAGGGGCTTTCACATGACAAGCGTCAGAAACGCAGAAAAAAAAAGGGCAGCCATTCATTCCCTATTATGATTATAAAATTGTTATGATGTATCACTCGTTTTCCACCGTGGATCACTTCCTCATTTACTCAAAGCGGTCAGCAGCAGGAGTCATGTCCCATTAACGCCTGTTTTATTAGTCCTAAATCCGCGTTTCGGACATCCCAGATGGAGAACTGTGAAGGCTGGAGGGGTGTGTGTGTGTGTGTGTGTGTGTGTGTGTGTGTGTGTGTGTGTGTGTGTGTGTGTGTGTGTGTGTGTGTGTGTGTGTGTGTGTGTGTGTGTCGCGACTCGCGAGCGACACGCGAGCTGCAGCCAGTGTTGCCAGATTGGGCCAATCTGGCAACACTGATTTCTACGGTCGCGAGCAGACCGTGAGATCATTTCAGTAGTAAACAAAGTGTCAAGTTCGCTCTCATAATGGCAGGGAGAAAAAGCACAGCAAAACGAAAATATGAAGATGAACACAGGACGTTTTTGACAGAGTGGGAGAGTTTATATTTTTTTGTTGAACGTAATGGCAAGCCATTCTGCCTTATATGTCAGGCGTCATTAGCTCATTTCAAAACTTCAAATCTTCAGCGCCACTTCAGCTCACTCCAAACTAACATCGACCAGGAATTCCAAAAGGGACTGAACTTCGCAAGCACAAGTTGGTCACTTTGAAAAGTCAGGCAGAAAAGCAGATACAGTTTTTCCAAAATTTACGAAGCACTCAGAGACCGTAACGCTTGCATCACATCAACTGACTTGGAACATTGCACAGGCTAGGGGACTTCGTTAAAAAATGTCTCAGTGACGCTGTTGAAATCTTGTCTCCTGAAGACCACAAACTAAAACGAAGTGTATCAGACATCCAACTGTCCCGCCACACTGTTGAACGCAGAATATCCGACATTAACACGGCTATTGAATCACAGTTGCACTCTGACCTTCAAGCATGTGAGTATTTTAGTGTCGCATCGGATGAGAGTTGTGACATACAAGACAAGCCTCAGTTGGCAATATTTGTACGGTCTGTGTCAAACGATTGTGTGATCAAAGAAGAACTCCTTGATATTGTGCCATTAAAAGACAGAACCCGTGGCATAGATGTGAAAAAAACAATGATGGCTGCATTTACAAAAGCAAATCTGCCCATACAGAAACTAACTGCAATAGCCACGGATGGAGCGCCAGCCATGATCGGATCTGTGAACGGGCTTGTGGGGCTGTGCAAAGCTGACCAAACATTTCCCGAGTTTTGGAATTTCCACTGCATCATCCACAGGGAGCAACTCGTGTCTAAATCATTGAATTTAGACAACGTCATGAAGCCTGTGATGGAAATCGTCAACTACATCTGCACACATGCGCTTAACCACAGGCAATTCAGGAATCTTATCGCTGAGCTGGACCAAGGGCTTCCAGGTGACCTGCCGCTGCACTGCACTGTGAGGTGGCTGTCAAAAGGCAAGGTACTCTCTCGCTTCTTTGAGATTTTGGATGCCATGAAACTGTTCATGGAAGAGAAGGACAAGGACTATCCAGAGCTCTCGGACTTCGAGTGGATTATGGATCTGGCCTTTTTGGTCGACTTGCTGTGTCACTTGGACGGACTGAACCTGACCCTGCAGGGTAAGTTAAAAATGCTGCCTGACCTGGTGCAAAGTGTGTTTGCGTTTGTCAACAAACTGAAGCTGTTCAAGACGCATATTCAAAAGGGAGATTTTACGCATTTTCCCACTCTGCTAAAAGCCAGCGGGCAAGTCACCAGCGCCGCCCTGAAAAAGAAAAGAGACAGATATGCAACACTGGTTGAAAACCTCAACGAAAGCTTTGTGACCTGGTTCCGTGATCTACAACTGAAAAGGCCACAGATTACGTTCCTCGTCGACCCATTTAATGCGGATATGGACTGTTTGAAAGCCTCGCTCGTCACAGATGAGGCTCCGGCTGAGTCGGAGATGATCGATTTTTGTGAGGAGGACCGACTGAAAGCTGCTTTAAGGGAAGGGACCATTGAGTTCTGGAAAAGTGTGCCAATGGAAAAATACCCCAATGTCAAACGGGCTGCGCTTAAGATACTGTCAATGTTTGGGTCAACATACGTCTGCGAGTCTGTGTTTTCTACCCTAAAGCATGTGAAATCAAAGCATCAATCTGTTCTGACTGACACCCATGTGAAAGAATTGCTTCGAGTGGCAACAACGGAATACAAGCCAGATTTGAAGAGGATTGTTCAAGACAAGGAATGCCAGAAGTCCCACTAAGCAACATGCATAGTAAGAGAAAAGCTATTGTTAATTATTATATTTTTGCAGTACTTTCATTTAGGAGTCCTGGCTCAATGGTAGCGGCTTTGAACTCGAGATCCGATAGCGGGTTCGATCCTCGTAACCACACATTTTCAAAAATGTGGCCAGGGCTCCGGAACACCTAGTCCCAGGTATATGTGGATGGCCAAAGCACCGGATCGTGTATGGTAGGCAAGAGCCAAAACTGATTCTTAAAGGTTAGGGTTTAAGGGACAGTATTGAATAAATTGACCCAACATGAAAAAAATACATCCTTATCATTAAACTCGAAGTCCAATTCCCCCCTCTATGAATAAATAAACAACAGTACTTTTTGAACTGAGAGTTTGTGTGTGTGAGACAGTGCACACAATGTTATATTTTTGTTTGTGGACTTGGTTGAACTGAGAGTTTGTGTGTGTGAGACAGTGCACGCAATGTTATATTTTTGTTTGTGGACTTGGTTGAACTGAGAGTTTGTGTGTGTGAGACAGTGCACACAATGTTAATTGTTGAAAATAACTGGCCTGTGGTCTTAGTACTCCATCCATCCATCCATCTTCAACCGATCATCCTTAGTCGGGTCGCGGGGGCTAGGAGTCAATTTCTGTCATTATCATGTTGTGTGACATTTACAATAAATCTGGCTGAGCAGAGGTCTGTGTGTGTGTGTGTGTGAGGAAGGGATGGGGTGATGTTCATGTGTGCCCATGTGTATGATGTGGCTCTTTGCAGTAACACAGTAAAAAAAGTGGCTCTTAGTCTCTGACTGGTTGGCCACCCCTGCTCTAGAGCAGGGGTGTCAATCTCAAATATACAGTGGGCCAAAATTTAAAACTTGGACAAAGTCGCGGGCCAACATTGATATTTATTGAAAAAATGGACCTAAACAAGTTCAAACAATATGGAACAAGCAAAGCTTGATAAAACTTAATATTGCACACATGCAAAATCGAATTTCAAAAAAAACAAAACACAATGGCATTCATTTCTTAAATAAAATTGAAATAAAAATCGTATGCCTCTTTTTTTATTTGCAGCCTTCTTTAAATTTAAATTCAACAGTCATCTTTTTCCACAGGCTAATAATACATTTAAAAATAAAATAACAATAATAAACCAATTGACTAGTAATAATATCCTTCAATGAACGTGCAACCATTCAAGCCCATGCCTTGGGCTAGCAAGAAAAAGTGCATTTTTGCATTTTGGTCATCTTCATGGAGGAAAACAGTTGCTCACATAGATAAGTGCTGCCGAACATGGTGAGCATCTGAGCAGCTTGGGTGCGGAGCGAAGGCATTGTGTCAGGGATGAAATGTGGAAACTGTGCGGCACCCACAGCATCATACTTTGACTTCAGCGTGTCACTACACTGGAGTTCAATCAGCTCCATTTGGAGGTTGGTAGGTGCGTTTTCCACGTCAACTGCAAACGGATTACTGAGCAGTTCAAACCTACATTTCTGGACATCAAAGTCGGCAAATCGCCGGGTAAACTCGGCGCCGAGTGTGCTGAGTTTTTCAGCAAACTGTGCACATGGGAACACGACGGTAGAGATCTGCATTTTAATTGGTTGGCAGCAGGGAAAATGGCCCAGGTTTCCTTGCAGCATCTGATTTTCCCACAGGCACAATTTAGTTTTAAAAGCCCTCACTGCAGCGTACATGTCTGTGATGATATGCTCCCGCCCCTGAAGCTGCAGGTTCAGCGCATCGAGATGGCTCGTGATGTCACACAAAGGCTACAGTAGCTCACACAGAAACTTTTGCTCGCGGAGCTCTGCTGTGTCTTTCCCTTTGCTTTCCAGAAACTGACATATTTCCTCATGGAGCTTGAAACATCTGTTCAGTACTTTTCCTCGGCCTAACCATCTCACCTCTGTGTGATAAGGCACGTCTGCGTATTCCGAACCACACTCCTCCAAAAGAGACTTGAACTGGCGGTGATTTAGACCTTTGGCTCTTATAAAGTTAACTACTCGTGTTACTGTGGTCATAACATGTTCCATCTTTAGAGCTTTGCCACACAGTGCTTCTTGATGTATAATGCAGTGATAAACAGTTAGCTCACCCGCACAGTTCTCCTCCTGCATCTTCTCCCGTACCCTGCCCACCAGTCCACTCTTTTGACCGCACATCGCTGGCGCACCATCTGTCTTTAATCCCACGAGTTTATCCCAAGTCAGCTTCATTTCAGTTACACATTTGGAAACCTCTTCAAAGATTTCCTTTCCCGTGGTTCTGCCATGCATTGATTTTAATCCCAAAAGTTCCTCCGTAACACACAGATTTGAGTCCACTCAACGGATGAAGACTGCCAGCTGGGCAGTATCAGATGTGTCGCCGCTCTCATCCACAGCAAGGGAGAATGCAGCAAAATCTTTTCCCTTTTCCATCAGCTGGTCATATAGGCTGGTGGCAAGATCACATGTGCGATCAGCTACTGTGTTTCTGCTCAGGCTCACATTTGAAAACTCTTGCTTTTTCTCTGGGCAGACAAACTTTCATCATGCACTTTTTCACAAACTCTCCCTCATTGAAGGGCTGGGCTGATTTTGCGATCTCTGCTGCCATATTTAAACTCGCCTTTACAGCAGCCTCACTTTGTGATATTAATTTTTTGAACATAGTCTGTTGTGAAACCAAACTTCTTTTCCTCTCCTCTACTTTCTGGCGCCTTTGAGTCATGTCCGTGTCCTGTACATGTCGTGGTGTTTCGTTTCATAGTGTCTCCTGATGTACTCTTTGGTTATAGCCATGTTGGTTCCACATACAAGACAAACAGGTCTGTCTTTTACATATGTAAACAGATATTCTGCCTCCCACCTGTCCAGAAAGCTCCTGTTTTCTGCTTTCTTTTCGCCATTTTTGGGATGGTTAGCACGGTGCCAATAGCAGCATGAGGTCGCTGTGACTACTGTCAACAGAAGAGAGGGTGTTTATGGGTCTTGTACTGATTGACACGCCAAAACAGGAGCAGAGCATTGTGGGATTTGTAGTATTGGCGGTACATGCGCTGTATAATACCGGCAGGCCAGCTCTAGTAGTCATTTGGTATTGCCTCGCGGGCCAAATATAATTACATTGCGGGGCATATTTGGCCCGCGGGCCCGAGTTTGACACCTATGCTCTAGAGTGCATCCACCCAATTTAATTTCGTGCTTGCACATGTTTTGTTTTTTTTCATCTTAAGCCTGCTATTCACTCTCTCAACTCTTCTGGTGATGTAATGGCTTCAACCCATATATTATCACCAGCGTATACATTTTACCATTGACCTTTTTAATCATATCCAAATAATCCACCTGTAAGTGTCTAAAAGGTACTTCTGGTGTCGGAATATGTCCTAATGGTGTAGTGATGCCATTTTGCACGTTGTTTTGGGCACATACTTCACATTCAGCCAGACACACGTCTACCATTGATTGAAGATGTGGAGACCAATATCCCTGCTTTTTAATTCTCCTTACCACTTCCCCCAATGGTCAAAACCATGCGCCTCAGTAATGGGTATTCCTAGTAATGCAGTAGGTGCTACAAACTGTCTGTCCTGGGCCCCCCACAGGCCGCCCGCAGCCCGCTTGGCCTTTATTTTCGTCCACATACTGTGTTCATATACACCCGCCTTCTCCTGCATTCTAATAACATCTAAGATTGGCGCCGCCTCAGATATATTCAGCAGCGTTGGAACTCCTGTTGCACACTTTGAAGCTAGTTTTGTTGCTTCATCTGCCATATTGTTGCCAACAATTATTCAGTCATTCCCTTTATTATGCGCTTGACACTTATCGATTACAACCTGTTTTGGTTACAGCAACGCTGTCATTAAGTCATAAATTTGAGTGTGATGCAGAATGGGTGTGCCATCAGTGTTCTTGAACCTTCTTTGTTTCCAAGCATGATCCATCCACAAACAGCTCATTATCTGCATTTATTATTGGGGTGGACATCAGATCCGGTCTTAGTTTAGTGTATGGAAGTGAATCTTCCACACACTCATCTGGTGTGCCCTTGTAGTCATGAGGGACTCTGTCTGCTGGATTTACTGTGGAGCATCTTTTTAATGTGACATCTGGGTGTGTTAGCAAAGTTAAATGTTCCAAAAGCCTAGCATTGGTTAGCACAAACTTTCCCTTTTCTATGATCTCTGTTACTTTGTGATGAGTGTATATATCGTTACTGGATATCCCATTGTAATTGTTGACGCTTTGTCATATGCATACTGTACGGCAGCTAGGCCCAGATAGCATGGTGGGTAGCCCTGGGCTATTGCATCCAGTTTGGTGCTATACTATGCTTTGGGTTTTTTTCAACGGCCACTGCACGTTTCCTGCATCAGAACGGTTTTGACTACGATTAGCCACATACAAAATCAATGGTTTAGTATAATCTGTGTTTGATAACGTGCTAGCACCCTGCATTTCCCGTTTTATATTTTCAAAGGCCGTTACAGCGTCACAGTTCCATGTCAACCGAGCATGCAAATTTGTCTGGCCTGCATTTTTCATTATTTCTCTGAGAGAGTATAATTCTCAATCATGTCTGAGCTGAATCCTGTCATTCCTAAAAATGTCATCATCTGTCTTACAGTCTGCGGCTGTGGGGCTTACCCCTTCCAGCTGACTGGGGGCAATTGCTTTTGTTTGATGGGCTATCGTCCGGCCCAAATATTCTACATCTGGTTGGCAATATTGTATTTTTTTCTGGGAGACTCTATGCCCTTCTACCACAAATTTTTGCAACACAGTCATAGAATCACTATGACACTGTTCTAATGTTGTGGAGCAACACAAGCAGATGATCAACATATTGAATCAGTGTCCCCTCCAACACCAGTTCCTCTAAGTCAGCTTTCAAAACCTGATTAAAAATATGTTGAAGCTTCCGGCTTCATATGGTATTGTGGCTTCCAGGGCGGTTTAGTATTTGCTCTCACCTGTATGGGGTAGCTGATTTTACCAATCCTACATCAGTGTGGTGTTTGGACCATACTTGTCCTGAAATAACCTGTTCCATTTCCTCCCTTAACACATCCAGTCTGCTTCTTTCTCCTATCTACTGCATCTGTCGCTTCTCAGTTGTTTCAATTTCCTGTAACTCTCCTCCCATTCCTTTTAAACAAAGTGTTTTGACAAGACTGTTGCATTCAGATTTGAGTACAAGGGGATTATCTGTTTTCACCCACTTTTTCCTTCTATTGTTTAATCATTTCATCATGTTTCATCATCCTTTGTTTACCAGTAAGGTTACATATTAGACATATGATCCCAATTCCGTATTGCTTTTCCACCTGGTTGATATTGGACCTCTATTGCTGCTCCCTGTGGACCGATTATTATGTACTGTGACTGGGAGTGTGTGAGCCCTCTTCCCTGTGGCTTCTGACTGCCATAACTGTTATAATTAAATATTTGATCTTGATCTGGGTCATACTGCAGAGTACAGTGGTACCCGGGTCTGGATCTCTTTGCATCTGGAAGTTGTGCTCGGATATATTTTCCCCCATTTACTCATAGTTTGATCCACTGTCTGTTGAATTTCTCCTATCCAATAAACATTTGGACCCTGTTTGTTCCTGTCTTATCGTCATGTATGCGGCTAAGCCTGCTTTTTCTATTATTACTCCATGTGGGGTGCATAAAATCTGCAGTCCCATTTCACATAATGCATCTCTCTCTCATACATTTATCTATGTATTTTCCGATTCTAATATGGAAATTTTGGTCACACAGCTGTGTGTTTGAAGATGTACTGCAGCTGTCATGGGTATTAACTGTGTTGGTCCCGAGAATCCAACCGTCTTTGCATATTTGCCAGACATGGGGAGGTGAGAGGCATAATTTTGACTTACACATGTGTAAGTAGCTTCAGTATCAATCATCATTGGTGTGCCTCTATTGTTTATCTGAACCTGCAGCATAAGTTCTTGATCAGCCTGTTCGCTTACCAGTACCAGCTGACCCTTGCCATTTGGATTTCCTGGGCACCCTTAGTACCCTTGTCCTGCCCAAGGGTTCGCCGAACCCTGGGAGACTGTCAGGATATTGCCCTGCCTTGATGTTCTCTGTCTCTCTCTGTCTCCTTCTAGCCCTCACTGGCGGACCAGGAGCCTTGCTCTGCCAGTTTTCGTTCATTTAGGCAAAATGTATCCACCACGTTGATGCCATGGTTGCAAAACTTCTTATGGTTCTTGGATGAGATTAATCCTGCCACGTCATGCAGTTTGTTGCTGACTGGTGCTGGTAACACCTCAACCATAGATCTCCTGAAAATGGCAGATGTTAATGTATCTATCTCCGGATCTCTCTTGGTTTCAACTTTTGACCTCCTCCTGGATGTAGGAGGCAGGGTTCTCTGTGTCCCCCAGTGCCTGCCCCTGTAGCGCCCCTAGGTCTATCCAAGATGGGAATTCCTTCCTCAGTGCACCCCATGTGTCGTGTCTGTGGAGATCAAAACCAACATCATCGAGTCTAGACGACCATTTGCCAGTACGGTTTCCATCTTGGTCATCCCCAGAACTCTGGCCAAAATAGTGTTTAGATCACCCACCGCGAACATCTTCCCCATAGTACACTGCTTGAAAATCATAATCCACTTACTGCTTCCCCATTTATATTTGCCAATTTTTATAATAGGACTTCCATATCTTGTGTTACCCAAGGAATGTACTGTGATTGTGTCCCTTAACCAGTATTGGGTATTGTTGACCAAATCTCGGTGGAGGTCTGTCTCTGAGGCTCATTCCTCCTTTATCTTCCCTCTCCAGTGTGATCAAGTAACATTCCCCTCTACTTGGTGTTGACTCTTCACTAGGGGCTAATCCTTCTCCTCTCCCTGTCTCTGAAGTAGAATCCTGTCTGCTCCCTTCTTCATGCAGCTCAAAGTCTCACCTGTTCTGTCTAAGTAATGATTCTTTCATGTTTCTGTTCTCCGGTCTGTCCTGCCTGGTCAGTGGCTCAATAACCAGTCTATTTAATGACTCTCATGTCCCTCCATTGTCTGTTTTGCTGTTTCATGGCTTCGTAGCAATCTACCACGAGACCCACTTCTGGCCTGCCTCCCTGATTCATGTGGCTCTGGCCTGTATGGTCTTCGATCATTTCTATGTCCCCTTCAATAGCCACCTGTCCTTTAACCACTTGGTACTGTCCAGACTCATATGCAGGTTGGTATATTGGTGAACATGCCTTCTCTGACACCTTCTGTTGTCTTTCCTCTACATGTGATGTGAAGTCACAATGTCAACCCATTTTGATAGAATTCAACTTTTAAGCCATACTACTTCTATACACATGGAGCCACTGTTGTGAAACCGCAGAGAAGAAAACCCCTTTGTGTCATGCACCTACGTCACTTCTGTGAACAGACGGTGTTTCGGTCTCCCTTGTCTGTGAAAACTTTCTTCTCCGTGTCGAATCGGGTGGCGGAAGCTCTGAATCATATTTTAGACCTTAATCTGACCAGTGCGATAGATCCAAGTCAGTGCTATCAGGGTGTACTGGACTTAATTTTCCGCGATGATAGTCAGTTCTCGGACGGGCACGCGGAGAATGACAGCGACGCTGAATCTGATATACTGTGACAATGTGACAATGAAACTGAATATTTTCAAGAACCACCGTTTGAGACCGATGATATGTGATACGTGTTACAACAGAAGAAGTTGATGACGTGATGAAGTCTGTTGAGGTTGGTGACAGATTTCAGATTTTCTGAGACTGTCAGATAATATTGATAGACTACATTTTGTTGTGTTGTCTGTACTTTTGAACTCCAAAATAATTACACTTTTATAAAACATGTATATTGTTACTGTCAAATAAAAGCTGTTTAAAAAAGCAAAATTAGTTGTGTTGTTGAGCTGTTCGTGATTGGCCCATTCAGCATTATGTTAAGTAGCCATGAGGCTTTGTTTGTCCACCAACCCTATTTGCATCTGTGAGCTGGCTGAATGAACCTGGTGTGGGTAAAACTTTGGAGGTGATTATCTCAGAAACACGGTTTGCAACATCCTTGTCATTAACAAGTCATAGCTTTAAAAAATTTGCTTGATTTGCACAAGTGACACCTTGTCTGGAAGCTCTGATTCTCCACTTTCAATTGATGCGACTATCGTGCGACTAAATTCTCAAAAATGGCCAAATGACCCTAGAGTACGCGGTGGGTCACATATAAAATGTAGTTTTCCATTAATTGATTTGCTTTGAGTGTATTGAATTTAAAATTTCATTATGTCCTGATACAGCTTAGCTATCTCAAGGGTAAAACTCAAAATGAGATCAGTTCCCGACCTCAGAAATCACTGCTGAGAACCAGCCTAATACAAAACAGCGAGCACCTGAGTTTCTCCCGAGGAATTTGTGACATCAACATACACTCGGAGAGTTATTTGAGAACCTTTAACTAATAATTCTTGATCAACACAATGTCATATCTGGATTTTATCTGTACTACTTGGCAATATTCCTCCTGATATACACTTATGTATTTTCACTTTTCCTCAAAGTTTAACTATATTCCTTATACTTTTTAATTATTCTAGTGTTGTGTTTATCTCTCTTCTCCCTCACTCCTTCTCCACCTCTGACCTCTGCATCTGACCTCTTGTTCCTCACCAGGCTCCTCAGGGAATTCCCCTACAGGCCCACTCATCACACACTCAACTCCTTAATTTCTTACAAACCTTTGATACAATATTCCCTAGGAGGTCACACTAATTGACCCAAATACAGACACATTTAAATTTTCCAGCATGCAGACAAACTGTACACACTAAACTATTTTATCAGAATCCCTAGTTGTAACGGGTGTGGTTAGGACCCAATTGCAGCACAAAGACAGGCAGAGATATTTGGTGATGTCTTTTATTTGTAGAGCAGACGGAAGACAGGCAGGGGGCAGGCAGGATACATCGTCGGGGACAAGCAGGTTCGATAACGAGGAGTACAGACAGAAGACAGGCGGGGGGGCAGGCAGGATACGTGGTCGGAGCGAGGCAGAGTCGGTAGCGGGGAATCAGTCCGGACAACGCTGTAGAGTCTGGTGCAAGCATCGAAGACAATCTGGCAATGGGTGACTGGTGAGAGAGGCATATATAGTGGTTAGATTGCAGATCTGGAACAGCTGTGTGCGCAGGTGAATAGAGTTGGGCTAATGGGACAGGTAAGGAGAGGGAGGGGAAGGTAGAAGAAGGCGGAGATCATGACAGAACCCCCCCCTCAAGGGACGGCTCCTGACGTCCCAAAAATATGAGGAAAAAAAAAGAAAATAACACTAAAAGTCCATGCAGGGTGGGAGGAGAGAGTCCGGAAGAGGGCTAGTACTCGTCGGAGACCCCGTCCATCTCCACGTCCTCCGCTAAATGGGCCACGTGATCCTCATCGGAGGAGGGACCCCCAGGGTCGACATCCTCTGCCTCTGAAACATCGCTGGAGGACGCAGACAAGAGAGGTGGTGGGGTCTGCGGTTGGGAGGGTTGACCCGGTCTGGAGGGCTGGTCAGGATGGCGCTGATGGAACCTCCTGATGAGGGTGTGGTCCAGAATGTGCCTCGCAGGGACCCAGGACCTCTCCTCCGGGCCGTAACACTCCCAATCCACCAGGTACTGCAGGCCTCTCCCACGCCGGCGGGAACGTAGGAGACGACGGACAGAAAAGGCAGGACCCCCGTCAATGAAGCGTGTAGGAGGCGGGGGAGGCGCCAAGGGGACCAGAGCACTCTCCCGGACTGGCTTGACCTTGGACACGTGGAAGGTGGGATGGACACGCATGGACCTGGGGAGCTTGAGCCGCACTGCCACCGGGTTGACGATCTTCTCGATCTTGAACGGGCTGATGAACCGAGGAGCCAGCTTCTTAGAGTCCACCTTCAGGGGGAGGTCCCGGGTGGAGAGCCAGACCTTCTGGCCCGGCTGGTACTCCGGGGCCAGGGAGCAGCGACAGTTGGCGGCAGAGGCATTGCGGCCAGCGGTTCGGAGGAGGGCGGCCCGGGCCCGGGTCCCGGTCCTGCGACAGCGGCGAATGAAGGCCTGGACAGACGGGCAGGAAGCCTCCCTCTCAAGGGCCGGGAACAGAGGCGGTTGGAAGCAGTAGGCGCACTGGAAGGGGGAGAGGACTGTGGCCGAACTGGTCAGGGAGCTGTGGGCATATTCCCCAAACAAAAGCTGCTCAGACCAGGACGACGGGTGTTGAGACGTCATGCACCGAAGGGCCGTCTCTATCTCCTGGTTCTTCAGCTCCATTTGGACGTTGGACTGGGGGTGGTACCCTGAGGACAGGCTGACGGTGGCCCCCAGGAGTGCACAGAACTCCCTCCAGAAGACCGAGGCGAACTGGGGACCCCGGTCGGATACAACATCTACCAGGATGCCATGGAGGCGGAAGACGTGATACAACAGTAGCTTGGCGGTGCCCTTGGCCGACGGGAGCTTCGGTAGAGGCACGAAGTGAGCCATCTTGCTGAACCTATCCACCACGGTGAGGATGGTAGTGTTACCACTAGATGGTGGCAGACCGGTGACGAAGTCCACGGAGATGTGAGACCAGGGGGGATGAGAAACCGACAGTGGGTGTAGAAGGCCGGCAGCAGCAAGAAGAGAGGGTTTGTGCTGATTACAGGTGGGGCAGGCATTGACGAACCCTCGGACGTCCTCACCAAGGGAGGGCCACCAGAAGCGACGATGGACGACCTCCTTCGTCTGCTGGATCCCCAGGTGGCAGGTGAGTCGGGAGTTGTGGGCCCACTGGAGAACCTAGGACTGGAGGTCAGGCAGGACGAACAGACGGTCGGGCGGACATGCGCTGGGTTCGGGTTGGTCCTGGGCGGCGGCTCTTACTTTCTCTTCCACCTCCCAAGTGAGTGTGGCGACTAGACGGGAGACGGTAGAATGGTGTCGGGGTCAGCAGCGTCTTCCTTCTCCTCCTGGAACTGCCGGGACAGGGCGTCGGGTTTGACATTGCGTAACCCCGGCCAATAAGAGAGGGAGAAATTGAATCGGGTTAGGAAGAGTGCCCAACGAGCCTGACGGGAGTTCAGCCTCCTGGCGGACTGGATATACTCCAGGTTCTTGTGGTCAGTCCACACCAGGAACGGCAGCTGGGTTCCCTCTAGCCAGTGTCGCCACTCTTCCAGGGCCAATTTGACGCGAGAAGCTCCCTATTCCCGATGTCGTAGTTCCTCTCGGCCGGGGTCAAACGCCTGGAGAAGAAGGCACAGGGATGAAGTTTCTGATCGGAGGCGGTTCTCTGGGACAGGACAGCTCTGACTCCCACGTCGGAGGCGTCCACTTCCACCACGAACTGCCATTCGGGGTCAGGCAATACCAGAATGGGGGCTGAAGTGAACCGTACCTTCAGGGCCAGGAAGGCGTCGTTGGCGGGGGCGGACCACAGGAACGGCACCTTGGAGGAGGTTAGGGCTGTGAGAGGGGGGCCACCATGCTGTAGCCTCGGATGACGTGGTGACGGCGGAGACCTTGGTGGAGTCCATCTGGATTGTCCCCCTCCCTGCGACGTACCCCAGGAAGGAGACGGATGGGACGTGAAACTCACACTCCTCTGCCTTCACAAAGAGTGAATTCTCCAGGAGGCGCTGCAGGACCGTCTGGACGTGGTGGACCTGCTCAGCTTGGGATCGGGAGAAGATCAGGATGTCATCGAGGTACACGAAGACGAACTTGTTGAGCATGTCCCTGAGGACGTCATTGACCAGGGCCTGGAAGACGGCGGGGGCGTTGGTGAGGCCAAAGGGCATCACCAGATATTCGTAGTAACTGGAGGGAGTGTTGAACGCCGTCTTCCATGTGTCCCCCTCTCGAACCCGGACCAGATTGTAGGCATTGTGTAGGTCGAGCTTGGTGAACACCGTGGCCCCCTCCAGGAGTTTGAAGGCTGATGAGATGAGGGGCAGGGGATAGCGGTTCTTGACCGTAATGTCGTTGGGACCACGATAGTCAATACAGGGGCAAAGTGACTTATCCTCCTTCTCTACGAAGAAGCCAGCCCCCGCCGGGGATGAGGAGGGACGGATGATGCCCGCCGCAAGAGCGTCGTTAATATAGGTGTCCATGGCCTCTCTCTCCGGGGCAGACAGGGAGTACAGGCGGCCTCTGGGGGGGTGGAGCCGGGCTGGAGGTCGATGGCAATATCGTATGGCCTGTGCGGGGGAAGGGATGTTGCCTTGGCCTTGCTGAAGACCTCCCTGAAGTTGAGGTACTCGGCGGGGACCCCCAATATGTCGGGTGCAGAGCTAGAGCTGGTGGATGGCTGAGGTGCGGCGGCTTGCTTCAGGCAGACCTGATGGCACGCAGGACTTCATCCCAGAATAGCCCCTGTGGTCCAGTCGAGGTGTGGGTTGTGACGCTGGAGCCAGGGGAACCCCAGGAGGAGAGGGTTACGAGGTGAGTGCAGGATGCAGAACTGTATCGTCTCGTGGTGGTTGCCTGACAGGAGCATGCGGATGGGAACCGTGTGATCGGTGACTGTCCCCAGGAGGCGGTCATCCAGGGCAGTGGCAGGAACCGGAGAGGGCAGGAGAACTCAGAACACCCAGCTGCCGTGCTAGGTTATCGTCGATGATGTTAACATCGGAACCAGAGTCAATAAGTATTGCGAGGGAATGTGATCTTTGGGGCAGCAGCAGCCTAGCCTGGAACAGGGTGCGTAGGTTGGAGGGGGATTTGGAGGTGTGGCTCACCAGGAACTCCTCCATCCCTGGCAAGCCCGGCCCTTTTACCGGACAGCCGGAAATGTAGTGTCCAGCTAGACCGCAGTAGAGGCAAAGGTTCCCCACCCGGCTTCTCTCCTTCTCCTCCGGGGTGAGGCTGGCCCGGCCAACCCGCATGGGAGAGGCCTCACTCGTGGGTTGACGGGCCGGAAGAATTGGCGGCCTGGAGGAACCTGGAAGACGGGTTGCTGGGCGCCGCTCCACTTGCCTCCGACGCCTCTCTCGCTGCCGGGCCTGGATGCGTCCGTCAATACGGGAAGCAAGCTCAATGATGCCATCGAGAGAGGTGGGCAGGTTGTGGGAAACTAGTTCATCCTTCATGTACTCTGCTAATCCCATCAGGAACGCGTCAATCTGGGCTGCCGGGTTCCACTCGCTCAGTCGAGCCTGGGTGCGGAAGTCGATCGTGTAATCGACTAAGGAGCGGGACCCTTGACTGAGAGCCATGAGACCACCAGCAGCATCGGGACTCGTGATGTCACCCCGAACATCTTGCGGAGCTCGGCGGCAAAGGCGTGGAAGGAGGAGCAGGCTGGTGTGCGTCATTCCCACTCGGCCGTTCCCCACAGCCGAGCACGGCCCGTCAGGTGGTTTACGGCGAACGCCACCCTGGCATCCTCGGAGGCAAAGGTGTGGGGTTGCAGAGCGAAGAGGATGGAACAGTTCGTGATTAATGGACTTCAGCCGTCTGCGTCTCCGGCGTAGCGTTCTGGAACCCCCACCTGGGGCTCCAGGGAGTACCCAGGCTGGGCCGGTGCTGGTGGAGGTGGGTCCGGGGAAGCAGGCGGCGGGATGAACTGACCGAGAGCGATGGTGAGCTGCTGGACCTGGGCGGCTAGTGTGGCGAGCCCTTGCTCCTGGCTAGCTGCTGCTAGCCGAACGTCCGCTGAGGTGGAGGCTAGGACAGCCTCCTGGTGTTGGAGCTGTGACTCCACCCTTCCCAGTCGTGCTAGCGACTCGGGGTTGTGTGCAGAGTCCATTGTTGGCCAGATTGTACTGTAACAGGTGTGGTTAGGACCCAATTGCAGCACAAAAGACAGGCAGGGATATTTGGTAACGTCTTTTATTTGTAGAGCAGATGGAAGACAGGCAGGGGGCAGGCAGGATAATTCGTCGGGGACAGGCAGGTTCGATAACGAGGAGTACAGACAGAAGACAGGCGGGGGGCAGGCAGGATACGTGGTCGGAGCGAGGCAGAGTCGGTAGCGGGGAATCAGCCCGGAGAACGCTGGAGAGTCTGGTGCACACATCGTAGACAATCTGGCAATGGGTGACTGGTGAGAGATGCATATATTGTGGTTAGATTGCAGATCTGGAACAGCTGTGTGTGCAGGTGAATAGAGTTGGGCTAATGGGACAGGTAAGGAGAGGAAGGGGAAGGTAGAAGAAGGCGGAGATCATGACACTAGTATTCAGACAATATATTATGAACAGTTACTCTTAAGGGTTTTATGCTGAGATATTCTATTGATTCAAGATTCAAGAGATTCAAGATTTTTTATTTGTCACATACATTATACATACTTCCATACATATATGCAGTGAAATGTAATGCAACGCACCCGGTGATAGCACACAATATGTCCTAGGAAAAAATAGAAAATAAAATAAAAAGTAGAAAATTCCTTTCTAATAGACAGACTAACTGACTCCTAAAACGTAATACAGTAAGTGGAATACTTATAGAATAAGATAAAAATATATAGAATAAAATACAATAAAAATGAATTGAAATAAAATGGAATAGATAGAAGGAATATGCCTATGTATATACAGATATGTGCATTTAAAGTGGCATCTGAATTAAAGTGGCATGTGAATGTGAATAGAGGGAGTAGTGTTTGGGATAATACAGCACAGTATACAACAGTACGGCGCAGCAATACGGCATCACGAACAACCCTGAACAGTGATACAGTATGCGGTACAGTATGCTACATACAGTACAGTAGGTAGTGGAGCCTAGTGTATGGCTCGGTTAGGACCACTGGTGAGGTCAGCGTTGACAGTTCTAATGGCGTGCGGGAAAAAACTCTGTCTCAGTCTCTCTGTTCTCGCTGTGTGACCTGGGAGACCGCGTCATCCGTGGATCTGTTCTGCCGGTACGCGAACTGCAACGGGTCCAAGGTGCGGGGAAGGGAGGCGCAGATGTAATCCTTAATCAGCCTCTCGAAACACTTCATGACCACCGAGGTGAGGGCCACCGGGCGGTAGTCATTCAGGCAGGTTGGAGAGGCGATCTTCGGGACAGTAACGACGGTGGACCTCTTGAAGCAGGATGGGACCACTGATTCAGCCAGGGAGATGTTGAATATTGTGGTGAACACCGGAGCTAGCTGGTTAGCACAGGTCTTCAGTACTCGCCCAGATATGCCATCTGGGCCCGCAGCTTTCCTGGTGTTCACCCGCATCAAAGCCCTCCTGACCTCGTGCACGGACACTGAGAGTGCGCGCTCATCCCCAGCGGTGTAACTCCAATTAGCCGGCGAGCTAGCGGTGTTGCTGCCAGACTCGAACCGCGCATAAAAGGAGTTCAGTTGGTCGGCCAGGGAGGCGTCCACACTCGTGGCTGGGGAGGAGCTGCTCTTGTAGTTTGTTATTGTTCGCAGCCCCTCCCACAAGCGTCTTGTGTCCCCCCGCTCCATCTGCAGCTCCACGGTCTCTCTGTACGTCCATTTGGCGTCCCTCACCGCCCTCCGCAGATTGTACGACGCCGCTTTGTAATTGTCCATGTTACCAGATACAAGTCCGTCGTTGTAAGCGGCCGTGCGCGCATTCAGAGCGCAGCGGATGTATTTATCAACCCATGGTTTCTGGTTTGGAAATATCCGAACTTTCACCGTGGGAACGATTTCATCCGCCAGCGTAGCCACAAAACTTACTACAGCCTCCGTAAATTCGCTGACGTCACTTGAACTTGTTTGGAACATGTCCCAGTCTACGTCAGTCAGAGCGTCCTGAAGCGCAGCCTCTGATTGGTCCGTCCACCGCTTCACTTCCCTCGTCATCACCAGATCCCGCGCGATCAGAGGCCTGTTAACAGGAAGCAGCGAGATCGCGGCGTGATCTGATTTCCCGAAAGCAGGAAGCGACACGGGCTTGTATCCGTTCTTGTAAGGAGTGTAACAATGGTCCAGAGTTCTGTCTCCCCTGGTGGCACACGTGATGTGTTGGTGGAAATTCGGCAGAACTTTTTTAAGGTTGGCCCTGTTAAAGTCCCCAGTCACCACCACCACCACCACCATTGGGGACTGTTTTCACACAATTATCTCCCTTCGAGGCAGAATTATAAGCATTGAGACTCAAATCCAAATCTTTTCAATGCACATATTCCTGCCACCGATAGTGCATACTTTTTGAAGGGGCTCTAAGGGAGCAGGCTTGTCAGCCTCTTTTGTCCCTTTATAAAATGTATCTCCGTTATTGACCCAAATTCTCATCTATTTTAATCACAATTTTTATTACTACTACACACAAACTATTCTTCACGCCGTTTACACACATTATAAACAACAATTTTACACTTTATAATTCCACAAGCAGCTTTATCAAACACAATTTTACAAACAGCTTTGAACAAACATCGACACAAGGGTTAACACTAACCCAGCCTCATTCTGCACCTGCAACACACCCTGACACACACACACACACATGCACACACACACACACACACACACACACACACACACACACACACACACACACACACACACACACACACACACACACAGACTCTTACACACACAGCGACAGAGAGAGAAACCCCCTTCTTTTTTCTTTCTTTCACCAGCCAAATACAGTTTCTACACAAATTTTGCTATGCGATATCCGCAGACTAAATTTATACTCTACCCATTCAGTCCTTGCCAAGGTTTTTCTTGTAAGCGGTATCCACAGAGTTCAGTTGTACCCAAGCAACCCGCTTTTTAAATGAGTTCGGTCTAACACTGAACTACTGAGGGGCCTGAGACCGGGGAAGACCTCGCTGACGCGCTCAATGTTAAAATGCTATGCTCACTTGATTGCCCTGTGCTAAACAGAACAAACGCATGTAGACAATCTTGATGCGGAAATCCGAACTGGTCCATTTATTCCCATACAGCACATTGTCCACAGCAGTTCCATACTCATAGCAACAAGGGGCCGCACGCAAGCGGTCAAAAACCCTTTGCCCTTCCGGGTCAAACACCTGCCAACAACATGGTATTTCCTACCTATATACCCGAGGTCAATTTGCAGACATGCGCCACCCAGTGTTACACAAACGAAATTACAACATAAATTCAAAACATCATTTTGGCTCTTACACACACCGGCCCCTAATTGATGATGGCCAGCAGACACAACTATTTGAACAAATGAAAACAAAAAAGGAACCAAAATGTTGCAAAATACCATGGGATAATCAAGATGATACCTTCACAGTTATACCCCATATACTAAACAAAGTTTGGTCACAGGTCTTTCAATGACATTAGATTTTGTCTGCAACATCACAACACGTCAAGTACTCTGGCAAGTGGCCAAGAACCATGAGGAGCCGAAGCGTCCATGATGACAACGATATCTCCAGCCTTCAAACTCCTCTTCTTGTCATTCCACCTTTGCCTCTCTTGAAGTAAAGGCAGGTACTCTCTCACCCATATCTTCCAAAACAAGTCTGAAAGGTATTGCACCTGTCTCCATCTCCTTCTCACATAGAGGTCATCGAACAATCCAGGTGGCAGGGCTGATTTCCCTTTAAGCAAAAGTAGATGGTTAGGTGTAAGTGGTTCCAAATCGTTTGAATCGTCTGACAGCTTGGTAAGTGGCCGATCATTCAAGATGGCTTCTGCTTCACAGAACACTGTATGTAAACCATCATCATCCAGCGTCTGCTGACGTAGGACAGAACTAAGGACTCTTCTTATGATGCGGATCATCCTCTCCCACACACCACCATGATGGGAACCGGCCGGTGGATTAAAACTCCAGCGAATTCCAACTTGGGAGAGGACTCCTTCAACCTGCTGATGATTCAGCGCAGCAAGAGCTTCTTTCAGTTCTCTGTTTGCCCCAACAAAGTTTGTACCATTGTCGGACACCAGGTGAGTCACCTGCCCTCTTCTGCTTATAAAGCGCCGCGGAGCGTTGATACAGGCATCCGTCTCCAAAGACGCTGCGACTTCAAGATGGACAGCTCTGCTGGCTAAACAGGTAAATATAGCTCCATACCGCTTACAAGTTCCTCTTCCTTTCTTCACTTCCAAGGGACCAAAAAAGTCCACTCCCGTGTTGATAAAAGGGGGTAGATCCGGCTGAATTCTCATCTCTGGAAGATCAGCCATCTTTTGTTCCAGAGGACGTCCATTGTAGCGCCTACAGAAGCTGCACTCCATAATGATTTTTCTGACAGCCCCATTCGCCTTGGTTATCCAGAATTTCTTTCTTGCTGATGACAACGTGTGAGCACATCCAGCATGGCCCAGACTCTGGTGAACATATCTGAGGATGAGTGTTGTGACATGCTGCTCTTTGGAGAGGATAATTGGATGTTTGACTTCCTCAGGCATCGCTGCCCTACTCAGCCTCCCTCCAACCCTCAATGGTCCATCAACCAGGACCGGGTCCAGCCTGTATGGTGGACGCTGACAACTCACTGCTGCCTTCTTACGGGACAATGCAGCAATCTCCTCCTTGAATTGCTGCTGCTGGCAATATTTAATCACTCCAGCCTCTGCTTCAGCCAGATCGTCTACAGTCAGGGTTTCACTTCTAGGCATCACAATGAACCTTTGCCCATCAGTCTGCCTTGAACTGGATAGACTGGTTTCTTCCGACTGTATTACCGCAGGCCCTTTCAGCTGTTTTCTCCAGCGAGCCTTCTCCAACAACACGCCCTTCAAATGGAGAAACCAAGCGGCTGTCCTCTTGAGCTTCCTCCAGTCAGAAGAGTAACTGACCAGCTGGTCAGTGGGCTCGACTGAGTCACACACATTGATGGCATTTGTGATGGCCTCTCTTCTCACCTCTTGGTCATCAGGACTCAAGGAAGCATCCAGGGCAGTATTAGGCCAGTCTTCTTCCTGCTTCCACAGCAATGTAGGACCTTCCCACCATCTACTGGTCTGTAGAAAGTCTGCAACCGTCAACCCCTTCGATGCGTCATCAGCCGGATTGTCTTTGGAGCAGACATGCCACCATTGCCAGGGTTCTGATGCCTCTCGGATGGTGGAGATTCTATTAGCCACGAATGAGTGAAACCGTTTATCCTCGTCTTGATGTACTTTAGAACTACAGTACTGTCTGTCCAAAAGACAGAATCTTCCAACCTGAAATTGAGCTCCTTAGCATTGAGTCTACCCGTACAGCAAGAACTGCTGCTGTCAACTCCGGTCGTGGAATAGTTATAGCCTTCAGTGGTGTCACTCTAGCCTTGCCGAGCAGACAAGCGACTTGGATGTGACGTTGCTGGCTCAAAATCCTCAAGTATGTGACAGTCCCATATCGAACTTCACTGGCGTCAGTGAAGTGATGTAGCTGGGCATGGGTGACCTCCCCGAAGTCCACTGGCTTGACACATCCGGGTATCTCAAATGCATTGAGCTGGTCCAGGTCTTCCAACCATGCTTTCCACTGGCTTAAGATGTCAGGTGGCAAGGCGTCATCCCATGCACATCCTCTTCTGCATAGTTCCTGCTGCATCATCTTCGCAGGCAGTGTCACTGGTGCCAGGAAGCCTCGGGGGTCATACACTGAGCAGATGGTTGACAGCATACCACATCTGGTAAGTGCCTGTTGCCTCATCTCGATCTTAAATTTGAAAGAGTCGGTTTCTATGCACCACAGTAGACCCAAAGCTCTCTCTACTGGCAGCTTATCTCGATCCAGATCCAATTCCTTTAACTCCTTAGCCCTTCGCTCTGTTGGGATGGCCTGTAAGACAGAGCGGCTGTTGCTAGTCCACTTCTCCAAGACAAAACCTCCCTTCTGGCACAGTGCAGTTGGGTCTTGGATCATCTGGATAGCATCCCCTTCGGTGGCTGAGCTCTTAACAGAATCATCCACATAAAAGTTTTTCTTGAAGCTTCTGCTGGGGCACAGGCTCTGCGTAGTTGTTAGCGATAAGGCTATTCACATACTGTGCGTACTCCTGGTGCAAGCTGTCACTACTCAAGAACCTTCTTCTTAAACCCTGCCTCCTTTGCTTCACCACAGCCAAGTTTTTGGGCAGAGAAACACCCCTTTTCTTGAAGGGTAACTTTAAACAGTACCTTCCATCTTGCAGCACTGCTGAATGCTCCATGATCTCCATGAATTTGATGTCGTCTCGAGACATTCCCTTTTCCTCTGTAGCCTTCTCACTGAAATCATGGTTGTATTGACTAACAAGCATGTCTTCGAGCCTTTGCAGAGAGATGCGGTTCACTGTGGCGGAGGATAATGATGCATCACTGTTTCCACTCAGTGGGCCATTAACCATCCATCCCAGCACTGTCCTAATAGCGTACTGGCCATTCTGGCAGCTATTGATGACCTCCCAGGGTTGTAGTACCTCGGGTGTGTTAGTTCCAATTAACAGGTCAACATCTGCCTTCACGCTTGGGATGCACACCTTTGAGAGATAAGGCCACTTAGCCAGATCCTCAGACCTTATCATATTATCCACAGTGACTGGCATTTCTTTCTGTTTGAATCTCCTCAGGGAGGGTATAAAATTTATTACCGTCCAGATCAGACACCTCCAGACCTGACAAAGCGTATGCTGAGACAACCTTTTCTTGCCCCATTGTGTGCAATAGGAAACTTGTTCCTTGGCCTGTGATGTTCAACTTCTGCGGCAGGCGTTTAGAGCAGAATGTGGCTGAACTTCCAGGATCTAGAAAGGCATTCGTTAAAATAACATGGCTTCCCTTTGCAGACTTCACCTTGACAGGAAGGATGGATAGCACACCCTGGTCCTTACCGGCCCCTGTATGTCCACATGTTTCAGGAGAGGACTGTTGCTGACCAGGTGAGGCTCTTAACTGTTCCTGAGTCAGTGGCCTTTTAAGCAGCACAGTATGATGAGATTGTCCACAGATTTTACATGCCAAGCGACTCTCACAGTCCCTGCTGATGTGGCCAATGTGTAGACATGCAAAACAAACTCCCTTTTGCCTCAGGAAGAGGATCTTCTCCTTGTGCTCTTTGGCTGTAAACTGCTTGCACTCCTCCACAAGGTGGCGACGATCACAACAAAGGCACTTAGCTTCCTCCGTGTGCCTTGTGCCCAACGGTTGCTCCTTTACGTCCTCAGACAGATCCTTGAAAGTCACAGCAGTAGCAACAATGTTAGCCTTTATGTGGCTCCTGGGCTGTGAATTAAATCTTGATGGAGGCCTTGGTGCAGAGGCAGTAGGTGGATCCTGTATGTCGCCAAACAGAGGGTCCGAAAGGATTTTGACACGGCATTCGATAAGCTGGACCAAGTCAGTGATGTGGGCTCGGTCATGAGTCCTTTCCATGATGTCATGAGCTGTAGTTCTCCATTGCTCTCTCATCTTAAATGGCAGCTTGGAGATAATGGTCCTCATATTGACAGGCATGTCCAGTTCCTGCACGTAATGAAGCTCCCCCATTACATCGCAACAGCCACGTAAAAACAAGGAGTAGTCTTGCAGTGCATTCACATCCTCAGCCTTAACTGCTTGCCAGGCCAAGGCCTTGTTCATAAAAGCTATGGCGACCTTGTATGGGTTGCCAATGTGTTCCTGCAGAAGACCCTTTGCCACTTTGTAGCCATGGTCCGGCGCCATATGCTAACAGCTACGCACCAACTCTTGTGGCTGTCCTCTGGTGAACTGCTCTAGATAATAAAGACAGTCGGCACTTTCCGCTTTGCTTTCCACACCTTGGTCAAAGGCTTAAATGAACGGTCTGAACTGGAGAGGGTCCCCATCGAACACAGGAATCTCTCTTAATGGCAGAGATGATGCATGGTGTTGGCGAACCAGGACAGCGGTGATGTCATTTTGCCTTTGCATAATGGCCAGTAGATCTGGGGAATGAGTTCCATTGGCTGGCTGGTCTGTGAAAGGCCTTTGTTGTTCGGTTGTCAACTGCTGCCTATAGTCAGCTGATTCCAATGTTCCTTGCTGTAGCTCACGTGGATTGTGCTGATGTTTAGAGGCATCCATACACCACAGCTGAGTTTGCCCTTTGATCACATCTGGTGACAGCAGGTTGTTAGGTGGTAACGGTCATTTGGCGGAGACATATTGTGTAAGCTTTGATAGTCCAGGTTGAAATTCCTTTGTTTTAGGATTTAAGACACTTATTGATTGCATTTTTCCTTTTTCCTTTTCCACATAGGAATTCATGCCATTTGAGGGTGTTGCTGAACAACTTTTACGCTCGTAGGCCTGTAGCACAAACAACTTAGCAGCAGATGCAGCCAACTCTGCATTTACATTAAGCTGCTCCCTTCTCCTCCTTAGTTGCTGTTCCTGCTCCTCCAGCGCGTGTCTTTCCTTCAAAGCTGCAGCTCTAGCGACAAGTGCAGCGCTCTCGGCCTCAGCCTTTATCCTGGCTGAAGAAGTGCTGGATCTCCCACTGCTAACACTTTTATGTGACCGTTTGCTATCAATATTGGACACACTGTCGTTTTGATTGACACCATCCCCACTCTCGCCATTTTCATGCACAGCTTTAAAACCCACATTTGCTTTACCATGACCATTTTCATTGAAACCGACATCAAACATTTCAGTTGACACAGTTGACAAAGCACCATTACTATTTTCAGAACACCTTGCAACAAAAACCTTTGTTTCAGAAATAACATCGTTCCATTTTTAGATATCATCTTTGCTTTAAACCAAATTTCATGTTTTTCTCCTTCATCAACAGGCAATAAACTCAACAAAGACTCATGAATACATTTTGCATCGTTACACGTTTGTATCAGTTCCTTCAGAGCAATTTGTAACTGTGGTTTGTGATTTTTTAATCCTTGCATCGATTTTCTAATGATGCTTGCATTGTCCAACTTAAACTTTCTGTCCGCTTGCAACGTAATTAGTTTATCAACAAGCCCTTCTTCACATTTAGAATGTTTGTGATCAACAGTTCTAACCACACTGCTGGTTTTACTAGCGGCTTGCATTGCAGTCTGTTCAATCGCGGGGGCATTCTCCATGATAAACAAGTGATCAAACGATTCGCTGTTTTAGTACGCAAAACTCGCAAGTCACGCAAAGTTCGCAAAGTCTCCACAATCAGTCTGCCGGCGTTTAACACGTGATTTTTATACCCGGGTATGTGTGCACACAACTTAACTGGCCATTGAAGATTGTAGCGCTAAAGATCCCTCTTTCATTGGGCGCCTTGCAGTTGTTGGATGGTCCCTTGTACTCCTTGTCACCAGAAGGTCCAAACTAAATATCGAACTGATGCAGGGTTTTTGACTAATTTTAAAGGAGTTCGGTCTAACACTGAACTACTGAGGTGCCTGAGACAGGGGAAGACCTGGCTGACGTGCTCAATGTAAAAATGCTATGCTCACTTGATTGCCCTGTGCTAAACAAAACAAACACATGTAGACAATCTTGATGCGGAAATCCGAACTGGTCCATATATTCCCATACAGCACATTGTCCACAGCAGTTCCATCCTCATAGTAACAAGGGGCCGCGCGTAAGCGGTCAAATACCCTTTGCCCTTCCGGGTCAAACACCTGCCAACAACATGGTATTTCCTACCTATATAGCTGAGGTCAATTTGCAGACATGCGCCACCCAGTGTTACACAAACGAAATTACAACATAAATTCAAAACAGCATTTTGGCTCTTACACCTCAAGAAGTGCACTTTCTTGAGGTGGTATCGCAGAACCTATCAGTCTATCCAAGTAGATCCTTATGAGACTTCTCTCCTTAAGGCGGTATCATAGACTCCGTCTAGAGTTTCCGTCTGGCTAAGAAGACCCTCTCTATTAGAGGCAAAAACTCAAGCAAACTAAACTTCTGACCAAGCAGAACTTTAACAAGACTTATCTCCTTAAAGCGGTATCTCAGAAATACAACATACTCGAATCATTCAGACCCTCCTGAGACACTTCTCTGAGGCGGTATCTGAGAAACCTGTCTGTTCAGTCCTTCACAGTACGTTTAATTTGTACCCATAAAGCAGTATCCACAGGATTTTAATACATGCACATGCTTTTTTCTGTAACCCAACAACCTCTGCTGTTAAATGTATACTTTTGTTTTTTATTTGAAGAGTCCTACTGACTGCCCAGCCTCAGAGCCGATCTGCATGAACCACACAAAGTTCCTATCTATTCAGTTAGAACATCGCTCACCTTTTGAGTTGAAGCGGCCTCCTTCGGTTTGTGTGGCCCAAATGCGGACATGTTCCCCGGGCTCTGCAACGCTTCAGTCTGGGTTATGCTCCTTGAGTCAGAGTGTGGGGGTTGGTTCCTGGGGTTTCCAGCTTCTCTGGGGACTGGGGGGTCTTCTGCGGCTTCAGGGCGGGGTGCTCGGGACTTTCCTGCAGCCGTTGGGTGTCAGTACGGCTGTGGGACTCAGGGGTGGCTTCGGGCTTCGCCTTCGCCGGGCTTCGCCTTTTCCGCTGCTTGGAGGTGCTACGATATAATACCGACCACATACACCAGAACCAATTGGGACAAGTCCTGTACACTCACCAGTGGATACTTCACATGCACACACACACACACACACACACACACACACACACACACACACACACACACACACACACACACACACACACACACACACACACACACACACACACACAGACAAAAACACACCACACCACCAGCCCCCTCCTGGTAACATCCCTCTCCTTTATTTCCTCATTTACTGCCGTAACTATGACAGGAAGAGGCCACGTGCCCAATTGCTGTTCCAGTTTTCCTGGACTTAATTAACTATTTTTCTGTTTTTTTCTGAGCCCTTTCTTGTTTGCATTGGTGATGGACAGGTTAACAGATGAAATCAGGCAGGAGTCTCCGTGGACTATGATGTTCACGGATGACATTGTGATGTGGAGTGAGAGTAGGGAGCAGGTTGAGGAGAACCTGGAGAAGTGGAGGCATGCATTAGAGAGAAGAGGAATGACAGTCAGCAGGAGTAAGACAGAATACATGTGCCTGAATGGGAGGGAAGGCGGCGAAAAGCCAAGAATGCAAGGAGTGGAGGTGGAGAAGGTGGATGAGTTCAAGTACTTGGGGTCAACTATCCAAAGCAGCGGAGAGTGCGGGAGAGAGGTGAAGAAGGGTTCCAGCAAGAGTGAAGGGGAAGGTCTACAGGACAAGAGTGAGACCAGCCATGTTGTACGGTTTAGAGGCGGTCGCACTGACAAAAAGGCCGGTGGCTGAACTGGAGCTGGCAGAGTTGAAGATGTTGAGATTTTCATTGGGAGTGACAAAGATGGACAGGATTAAGAATGAGTACATTAGTACATTTTTCACAGTGTAAAAGCACAAGATTTCCCAACCTAAACAACATCCTAATTTGTGTTATTTGTCATTTCTTCACATGTCACTGTATGTACTGTATGTGCCTCGTTTTGTCTACGGATACTTGTTTTGGTTCATATCCTATATACTATACCACTGTGTGTGCATGCCACTTTGTCCCAGAAGGGTTTTGTGGTTTCCTGTGTGTGAACACAACTAATAAGATGTCCCTTATCTTCCGAATGGCCAGATGAGGGAGGTTAAGTTCACAGAATACTTCCTTTAGGCGGTAGCCTCAGTTTGTGTTTTTGGTTTCCATATAACCACACCCTTGTTTTCTTTAAACAATCCTCCTACTGGGTAAGGAGGCAGGAAAATACAAAGGAAAACTTACTGTAGGGAAGTTGAATTGGGACCTGATGAGATACTTCTCCTGAGTTTTCAGAATGTGTTGTTTCTGTTTAACTTGACATAACCTTCACACGCAGAGTAAAGTCCTTGCCTGTCGAACCAATCAAATTCTTACACAGGGCCCAAAGATTTTTGGATAACTGCTGTGCCTATATTATGGATTCCCGCTCCATGTTATTCAGTTGTATATCTCATTTCATACTCTACTGAATGGAAAGGGAGTGTTGACTTATTTCTAAATCCAGAAAATTGGAACCAATTTGTTGCTTTTGTATTCTGTATATCTTCTATTCTAATTAATCAATTTGCAAATGGTCAGATCTTCAAATTTGCTGGTGATTCTGTCTTTGTTATTGCAAGAATCAATGTAAAAAAAAAAACGACCTGGGGACAGGTGTGCAGTGACAGGGATGTGACATGACACCCGACACAGACAGAGGGAGCCAGAGAGGGACAGAGGGACCTAGAGAGGGACAGAGGGACCTAGAGACAGACAGAGTGAGCCATATAGGGGCAGAGGGACCTAGAGGCAGACAGAGGGAGCCAGAAAGGGCTAGACGGAGACAGAGAGAGACAGAACACCAAGGCAGAGCAGGATCCTGACAGTAGCCCCCCCAAGGTACGACTCCCAAATGTCCCACTAGAACAAGCAGGACAGGGGAACCAGGGCCAATGGCCTAAGCAGGGCAAGTGGAGGGTGTCCGGAAGTGGGCAAAAAGGAGTAGGCACCCCTCAGGCAGACAGCTGGGAGCTGGAACCCTGCCCAGGCCAACAGGGCAGGTAGGGGGAGGCCTTCTGGAGGCCGACCAGGGGGCCGGGTCTGGGAGCCGGACTGCTCAGGGGATCGACTCGACCTTAGGGCAGATGAGCGGGGCAGCTCCAGAGGATGACCCTGTAGGCCATCCAATCCATCCACATCTTCCCTTGAGCTGGTGGTCTCACAGGCGCTGGCTGCAGTCACCTGGGATATAGCCCTCATTGTAGCCTTGTGGGATGGATTTCTTTGCTGCACCTAGGAGGACTTTGCAGTAGGCAGCATATGCAGTGTCCACATTGGCAGAATCTAGGTCCGGGAGACAGGCTGATCTTCTTTCCGTCTCAGCTGTGTATTTCTGCCAGTTTGCAGGCTGGACCCAGCGAGAGGTAACCGGGACAGCCTGAGCTTGTCCTCTTCTGTGCAGTGGGTCTCTTGAAGAAGGAAAGTTGCTACTACATTGCTTTTGTTCAGATGGCATATGACCTCCAATTTTGCGGTGTTAAGGCCCTCGACATTGAGTTTAAGCACTGGAATTCCTTGGTGTTCGATGGTCGAGATGGCCTCCTGCCCTGATATGGACCTGCGTCCCCCCAGCCTCTTGCACCTTGGTCTTCCAGCTGGGTGATTGGGTGGCAACATTCGTTTCACAAGCTGGTCTTACACCATATCTTGTTACTTGCTTGTTACTGGCCACGTGGAGGCTGTCGTCTTCTCCCCCAGCTGACAGCTCAGGAACTGGAACAGATTGGACTTCGGGAGAGGCAGCGGACGGCCTGTGAACCGGAGTGGGCTGGATTTCAGGAGAGGCACCTGATGGCTCGGGGACTGGAATGGACTGAGCCTCATGAGAGGCGGATGACGGCTCAGGGACTGGGACAAACTGAGTCTTGGGAGAGGCGGCCGTTGGCTCGTGGACTGGAATGGACTGGACCACTGGAGAGGCAGCCGACGGCTTGTGAACCGGAATGGGCTGGACAACAGAAGAGGCGGCTGACGGCTCAGGGACTGAAACGGACTGAGCATCGGGAGAGGCGGACGGCGGCTCGTGGACTGGAACGGACTGGACCTTGGGAGAGGCAGCTAAAATGATAGGCTCTGGAGAAAGGGGAGGCGGAGAAGGGAGGGAATATAATTTCTACCGGTTGAATGCCAACATCCAGCAAAACTCGGGATCTTGTTTTCAGGAGACTGCGAGTAGCTTCACCAACACGTCCTTAGACACTCAAAAGTCCTGGCAGGAGAAAAGCAAGTGGGGCAGCGGAGACTCTGTGGCACTGGGCAAGGGAGAGCCGTGTTCAGGACAAGACTGGGGAGCCCTGGGCCACGGAGACTGGGGAGTGCCGGGCTGCGGTGAACTTGTCTAGCCTTGGGGATCCTTGGGATCGCGCCCTCTCCTGGGGGACTTCTGAGGGTCCCTAGCAAAAAAGGCGAAGTGCGACCCCCTGAATGGGGACTGCTCGGGGTCCTCAGGGGCAGGAGCAGGTCAGGCGAGTACTGGGCTCAGGACTTGGGGCTTGGCCAAGGATCATCTCCAGGGTCGCAACCCTGCATCTGATTGCCGGGAGTGGGGGCAGGGGGTGCCAGTCCGGTAACTGGAGGGGCCAGTAAGCATGCTAGCGACCAGCAGGCCTACAGCTAGCAGGCGAGTCTCCAGGTTGACCTCGGGTGAGGAACCCCCTGAACGCCACAAAAACCTGGTCTGCTGGGATCATGTTTGGTTAGATTGTACTGTGAGGAATACACATCAGGTCAGGTGAACCCAAGCGCAGGACTCACACGGTTTGGGAGTAGGTACAGGGTTTAATATGCCGACAGACAGGGAATCAAGAACAGGATACAGATGGGGGATCAGGGAGAGGCAGGGACTCGTGACCAGGAACAGGCAGGGACTCACAAACAAGCAGGGACTCGTGACCAGGAACAGGCAGGGACTCAGGAATAGGACGGGACTCAGGACCAGGAACAGGCAGGGAATCAGGACACAGGAGCAGGCAGGGAAACTGGGCCCAGGAACAGACAGGAATTCAAGACCAGGAATCAGGCTTTTAGACATGACTGAGAGTTCAAGAAACACACGCAGGAACACATGCGACCATCGGACACCGACAGAGTGAATGGGGACCAGGTTAAATTCAAAAGGAGTGACGAGGAAGGTGAACACAGGTGGTGAGATTACTGACACCCTGCCCAACGACCCGGAGGGGGCTGGCCGGGGCTCCGCTTCACTCTTTGAAGCGCGGGATGCTGTCTCTCCTTCCCGTGCTGTCCCCTCACCGTCCCCCTTAACCTTTCAGGGCGGCGCTGCCACGGATCCAGAGACAGCTGCTCAAACGCCTTGGCAGGGGTGCTGATGCTGCAGTCGACCGACCACGTTCTGCGGGACTGCCCCTTGATGGAGGTCGGACAGATGGTTTGGTTCGCTGGTCTGCCGGGCCTCTCCCCCAGTTGGGTAGGGACCTACAACATACAACAACATAGAGTACAAGGGGGTAAACATCAGGCTTTGCTGGACTCTGGCTGTTCTCAGACGATGATCCAGCAATGCCTGGTTTGACCCAGGGCTTAGTTGGAAGCATCAAGAGTGGAGATTCGGCGTGTGCATGGGGATATTCACATGTATCCGGTGGTGCGGCTTGAAATTCTTTACCAGGGAAAAAAGCATAGGGTTAAGGCTGGGGTTAGTTCCCCCCTGTCGCACTCCCTAATTTTGGGTATGGATTGGCCAGGGATTTACATGTTAATGAAGGATGCTGGGGGAGACACTGAGGGGTCATTAGTGGTTGCTGCAGGGTCAGGAGCAAAGGAGTCCCCACTCGGGTCTTCCCTGGTCCCAGTGGTCTCTTCCACGGATGATTTTCCACTGGAGCAACCGGGGGACGATACCCTGCCCAGACGCCGCGCTCACTCATCCGTATTTTTCACTGATTATGGATAGCTTGTATCGAGCGAGCCATGACACTCAGTCAGGAGACAAAATAACCCAGTTGTTGGTGCCGAAAATCCACTGGGAATTGCTCCTCCAGGCGGCTCACCATAACCCAATGGCGGGGCACCTCGGACACAAGAAAACTCTCCAGCGGATAATGGCCCGCTTCTATCGGCCGAGCATTTGGGCGGATGTGCGCAAATGATGCGCTGCTTGTCCCGCGTGCTGATAAGTCAATGCTCCAGCTACACCAAATGCGCCGTTGAAGCCCCTTCCCCTAGTCAAGGCGCCGTTCGAAAGACTCGGTTTGGACATCATCGGGCCATGAGACCACAGTGCTCGCGGGTATCGTTTTGTGTTAGTCTGAGTGGATTATGCAACCCGGCTCAGAGCAGTGCCTCTGCACAGTATTACAGCCAAAAGTGTGGCATGGACGCTTTTTCAGGTCAACTCCCCATTTGGGATTCCAAAGTTAATCCTGACTGACCAGGGCACTTACTTTATGTTGTGTACACTTCAGGAACTTTACAAGTTATTGGGTGTCTGCTCAATTCGGACCAACGTTTACCATCCCCAGACTGGTGGAGTGCTTTAAAAACATGAATCGGAAGTTCGTTCATGACGATAGCCGTAATTGGGACACATGGTGGACCCCAAGCCTCAATTGGATTCTCTGCCTTTGAGCTCCTTTTTGGCAGGAGAAAAACTGGGAGGTTCCTCGCACCAGTAAGAACGAGATACAGTATGTTAAGGACCTGAGAGCAAGCTACATGCGCTGGGACAGCAGTCACAGGAGGATTTGCTCCAGGGCCAGGAACGGCAGTTCTGCTTATATGACGGAAGGGCCCGACTCAGACTATTTGCACCGGGAGACAGGTTGCTCCCTACGTGCAGCTCGAAATAACCAGCCAAGTTGCAAGGGCCCTTTGTGGTCACACTCTCACCGAGCCAGAGCATGGATGTGGCCATGTTACAATGCCAGTTTTCTGACATCTTCTCCCCCCTGCCGGGCCGCACATCCCTCATACACCACCATTTGGAGACAGCCCCAGGCATGAAAGTACGCTCTCGGCCGTATCGCCTCGCCGTACATAAACGCAAAGTCTTGGAGGCAGAATTGAAAGCTTTGTTGGACATAGGGGTGATAGAGGAGTCTACAAGCGACTGGTCTCGTCCCATCGTGCTGGTAGGTAAGCCTGATGGGTCGGTCCGCTTCTGTGTAGACTACCGGAAGGTTAACGCGGTGTCGAAGTTCGATGTGTATCCTATGCCCTGGGTCGACAAGCACCTTCAACGTTTAGGCACGTCTTAGTTTTTTACGACACTGGATTTAATTAAAGGCTACTGGCAGATTAAGTTAAACCCGGCTTGGAGAGTCTTGTTACATGTTGTTCTTTCTTTCAGTGGAGAGCAGAGGTGCAGGACGCAGAAACGCCTGCGTTCAGTTCTAGTTTATCTTTCTATTGTGCTAGCGAGCCTTATGTAACCAGCATGAATAAAATCCTCGCCATGTCGGCGCTCCACTGCCCGAATATCTCCCTCCCTAAACCCATACATGTGGGTAGGAACTCCCAAAGGGAGGTTGGGTTCACAAAAGATAGATGGAGGAGATAGATTGAAGGAGAACATGTTCATGCAGAATGAAAAAAAGAGACGGGACACAAATAAAAATAACATTTGTGCCCACACTGGAGAGACATGCTGCCATAGCAAAGTGAGACAGACAGACTATGTTTTCTTAGGATTGAACAGTGAGTGTTTTTATAAGTGGGGTCGTCTTGGTGCCAAAGAAAATATTATGTTTGATGTTATGTATGATATATATGTAAAAGCTTTCTATGATTCAAGATTCAAGATTCAAGATTTTTTTATTTGTCACATACATATACATACTTCCATACATATATGCAGTGAAATGTAATATATCCAGTGAAATGTAATGTATGATGACGTTTGCACTTGGATAACTGACACCATCGTGTTGCTCATCCACAGAATGCTATCTACTATTTTGTTTTGTCCAAGGCTATGAAAGAAAGACTTAATTTTAAGGGTTGATAGGTAGGTGTTCAGGTGGTTTGTATTTTCATGCCTGTTTCATGTATCTGGTCATGTTCCTGATTGTGGAAATGGTGTAAATGGCTTATGGTATATTTTAGAATCTAACAAAGAATCGAAATTTATATAGAACATTCCAAACACAGCACAATAGCCTCTGTGGCAAATGAGGGGGCATTGTTAAACCGGGGTCTGCGAGTACTTGAAGCTGCTTACCATGTTGATAGTCGTCAATGGATCTGTTCGGCCGATATGCAAACGGCCGTGGGTCAATGGTGTGGGGGAGGGAGGTGCAGATGTAATCCTTAATGAGCCTGTCGAAGCACTTGATGACCACCGAGGTGAGGGCCACTGGACGGTAGTCATTCAAGCAGGCTGGAGAGGCGATCTTCAGGACAGGGATGACGGTGGACCTCTTGAAGCAGGACAGGTCCACCGACTTGGCCAGGGGGAGGTTGAATATCCTTGTGAGCACTGGGGCTAGCTGGTTAGCACAGGCCTTCAGTACTTGCCAAGATATGCCATCTGGGCCGACAGCTTTCCTGGTGTTCACCCTCATCAGAGCCCTCCTGACGCCATGCTCATCCCCAGCAGTGTAACTCTAATTAGCTCCAATTTCTGTTGCCAACCTCAAACTACGTATGAAAGGAGTTCAGTTCATTGACTAGGGAGGCGTCCACACTCGTGGCTGGGGAAGGGCTGCTCTTGTAGTTCGTAATAGTCTGCAGCCCCTGCCAAAAGCATCTGGTGTTCCATTGCTCCATTTGTCGTTCCACTGTGTCCCTGTACGTCTGTTTAGCATCCTTCACCGCCCTCCGCAGTTTGTACGATGCCTCTTTGTAATTGTCCATATCTCCAGATACAAGACCATCGTTGCAAGCGGCCGTGCAACCATTCAGAGCGCCGTGGATGGATTTTTCGACCCATGGGTTCTGGTTCGGATATATCCAAACTTTCACTGCGATCACTCCGTCAATTTGTTCTTATCTTGTTCTGAACATGTCTTTTTGATAAAAAAAAACCTTCGACTTCTTTTTAAGTGTACCTCGTCTTATTAAAAATGCATTGACAAAAAAAGCATAAAACTTTTTACCAAGCCATACTGTCATTCACACATGCTGTGTTCTTGCTCAAAACACAACAGCCAATCAGACTGCAGTTTCAGGCTGTTGGTGCTGAAGTCCACACCAAATCCAAGTTTGAGCTACTAGTAAGCAAAGTGGTCAGTGACAAGCCGATAAAGGGAGACAAAAGACGATGAGTAGATTTGAGGAGAACAAAATCGACTCTTGACAGTGAGCTCATTTCCCGAGATGAGAAAGTTTACATCATTTCACGTGGCAGTTGTTTGGATATTGTGCTCTGCAAGATATGCCGCAAACTTGTGCCCAAGAAAACTGGAAACACAGCCGATTGAAGAGCATGACACTGCAAAGCCAAACAAGTAGTCTAAGTGACTTTCTATAAACTAAATAAGCCACTGAGCTTGGTTGGACGTCTGTTATCACAATAAATTAAAAGCCAACCTGCTTCCTATTACATTACAGAAATGAAAACCATTCTGGTGAAATTACTATAATCCCATCTGTTATTAATAAAACATTTACATTACAATTCCCTGCAAATAACACTGGCATTATGAGGTTCTTCAATAATCTTGAATTTCCCACCATAAATCCTACTCAGGTCAAAGAGATCGATCAAGTATAGCATTTGAGTGAAATAACTCAATCAAGTCAATATATAGTGACAAGGCTAGGCAAGTGGCAAGGTTATTCAATTGAGTTTTATAAAAAAAAAGTTAGCCCCCCTTTTAAATATGTTTGGACTGGGGAACCTTGCAACAAACTCACTGAAGCCTCTCTCTTGAATGTAGATTATACAATTAAAAAAAACCCTTGGCTGTACACCTCAAATTGGTAATGCACAAAATCATCTCATCAGATCAAACCGTTTTTTGAATCAAGAATCGACACTCCTTTTCGAACATCCTCCGACTTCTTCATGTTCTCTTTTCCCTTGCATCCAATGAGACACCAGAGGTGTCTCTTTGGATGTAGAGAAAGAGAAAGAGTGGAATGGAGATATTTATTTGAGGGTTTCAAGAAATTTAGCTTTGGTCCTAAATATATGTCCTGGTTAGCACTGCTATATTCTTCCCCTAAGGCTTCAGTAATAACTAAATGAGATGCTGGCTCTTAACACTAAGCAGAGGAATCCGTAATGGGTGCCCCATGAGCCCCCTGCTATTTGCCATGGCAATTGTATCCTTATCCATCACACTTAGATCCTCACCCTTCATCCAAGGCATTTACAAATCGGGATTGCTGAGTAGATTTGGGGCTTTTTCAGGACTCAAGTTGAGAGCGAATTTTTCCAAGTAAACAAACTAGTCCTCTGCATTCCACTTTTTCCTTTTCAGATGTCTAATAGCCGTTTCAGATATTTTGGTATAGTAGCTGTCAGGGTATCAATACCCTGCATAGAGGTAGTTTGTTTAGTGGGAAACATTCACTTTTTGAAGAGATGGAACATTATTCACACTCTATTGTCTATTGCTGGGATGGTAAATTGAGCAAAATCTATCAAAAATGTACAGTATATCAAAACTGGCTTTTTAAAATTTTTTCAATGCCTTCTAGTTTTATTACTTAAATATTTTTTTCAGATAGTAGACCAATTTGCTTTGTGTGGGAAGGTACAACTCCAAGGATCAGAAAAGAGTTTCTTCAAAGACACAGATCTGTCAGTTGATCTGTCAGCTCTCCCTTATCTAAAACATTATGACTGGGCAGCAAACATGGACAAGATTACTCTCTGGGACTAGGAACCCAAAATTGAATTGGTGCAAAATTTAAGCCAAATCCTTTCACTCAAACCTCATTATTGGCATTATTGGTTTAATGTAACCTGCATTTTTGACCTACTTGATTCTCCTCTAGCTCCATTGTTGGATCCACCTTAAGAACCTGGTCCCAGTTCAGAATTGCTTTTGGACTCTGTGAGCTGTAAAACCATAGTCCCTTTAGCGATAACCATCTCTTTCTCCCTGTTTGTATGGAATTAATAATTATTTTATTATTATTCATCACGCAGGTGCAACTGCACGTGGCACACACACACACACACGCATGCATGCATGCATGCAGGGAGCGCTGACGACCACGAACACACACACACATGTGGCTGGAGAAATTCAGCCTCTGAATTAACAGTAGGGAAATGGATACAGATTAAAATAAGATAGGAAATACAACATACGTACACAAGTTAACATGTGTACATACAGTAGCACAATGCCAATTAGTGAGCCCGATACAGGTAAATTGCAGTAAATATACTGTAAGTTACAGTATTGCAGCATTACTAATAAAATGTGGCATACAGTAGTAAAGCTTGTGGGAAAGAGTGGCATCCATTAAAAACATCAGTAATAATCTCAATTATATATAACTCGACTGGAACAGTTTAACACAGCAAAGCAGTAGAAATTACTGTGGATGTAAATTCTTAAACATATTTGAGGGGTACAGTGGTACCTCGACTTACGACTGCATCTATAATAGTTGTGAAAATTTGTATCGACTTGTGACCGACTGCTCCAAGACACAACCGTGGAAATTTGCAGTTGGCGCGTCGGCGGCCAGTCACCAGTCAGTCAGCGGGCGACCTACATAGTGTGTGTAAGTAGTTTGCGGCTTATCGATATTTTTTTCATATTTACTGTGTTTGTGGTGTGTATTTTGTTTATTTTCACCCTTCATGATGACTCCTAAGAAGAAGGATGATGGGAAAAAGAAAATGGCAATGATTCCCATTGAAACTAAGAAGGAAATCATATGAAAATATGAGCGTGGTGTATATGTGAAAAATTGCTTCGACATACGACTGTTTTAACATACGACCGTTCTTATAAGAACAAATTACAGTCGTAAGTCGAGGTACCACTGTACTTGCATTTTTATAATATGCGTCACAATGCTACTGAGAGTAGTTTGACAATAACTATTTGAACAGTCACAGCAGTTGGAAGTGCCCATTCTCCAGTGTCTCTCTCTTTCGCTTGTGTTTTTTTTCCTATTCATTATTAAAAAGCCTACCTAAGTGCAAAGCCGATATTAATGCAGCATTGTTTTTTTAAAGGTTGACCCAGGAACAAATACAAGCATCCCAGTTGAGCTCTGCAAGTCAGTCTATCATTAGTTGTTTGTACTTTTTTGTCTCGGATGAATTGGCCCAATTGCGATGAGTGACATGCAAGTGATTTCACAAGGATATTTGAGTCCCAGACAACCCATTTTCAAGATCTTAAGAAAGATAATAAAGAAATCTTTTGTATTGAAGGTCATTAAGAGCTGCTCACTGATTTGGGATTGTAGGAAAGTGTTCGGATCAGTCAGACTAGACTCAATTCTTTGCAATACAGTGTTGGATAGGGACAGTATCATTTAATATATTTTTCATTATTACTATTTAAATTTAAGATCCTCTCAGACAATAATGATAACTGTCACTTTTCACTCAAACTTTTATAAAAAAAAAAATTTCAATTGTATATTCAATTTGCTCTTTTTTTGATGCTGGAAAGTAACAGGGCTTCTCCTGGGAATTGTTTTAGTCCAGGCGGTGACTGGAGATTGAGTCGGTATGTTTTATTAGCTGTAATAGGTTGCAAAACAGAATGACTAAAAGTCTAAAATATAGTTTGTAACATTGATTTGGTAATGTGACTTGATTCACCTGGTCGTATCTTCACTCACTTTTCGCTTGCTCCCTAACTTAATCGCTGTGATGTGAATTCAGGGATTTGTTTCTCAACTCATTATAAATGTTAGAAAGTAATTGATGAAAACATGTGGAAAAAACTGTGAATGATGTAATAGTGAATTGTAGAGTAAGACCGTTAATCTGTTTCTCCCCATTTTTTTAGGTGGGCCCAAATCATGACTCGATGACGTGGAGTGGTCATACTTGGCATGGCCCCTCCCCTGACATTATATAAACACCAGGTCGGATTAGGAAAATCAGTGGTGAAATATGCTAACAGCCTGGAGTTTGGGATTAAACACTGTTTTCTTAAAAACAACAATTTCTTAAAAACAATTTGTGCTTTATAATAAAAAAAACATGTATATAACTTTAAAACTTATATTTACTTTATAAGTATACAGGTCCTGAAGGGTGGACAGGTCACAGCCGATTATCCTCTCTGCTGCTGACTAATTAACACTCTGCTAATTGCTATCTGTTCCTTGCTTCTGAAGTGTAAACTTGGGTAACACTTTCAATTACAGTCATTTTTTGCAGGTTTGAATTGCTGGGGTAAATTTGACCACAACAACATAAAATATTTTAACTTAATAGCTGGGTTGATTTGGATTTTGACAACAGAGGATGCAATAGAAGTGCTAAGGGTCTTTCATCAGTAGCCCACAGAGTCTTCCAGTGCCGATTCACATTGTTTAATAAATTGTTTATAAGAAATTGCTCTCTGCGAGAGCAGAGTAACCTGTGAGAGTTTGTATGGCCGTCTGCGCTCACCATGGAGAAACTCTCTCTCTCTGGCATGCGTGGTGGCTGCTTTCTGCGCTTTCTGCCAAGTTCAACACACAGGGGCCATTGTTTACCTCTCCCTATATTTTGTTTCTTGGTCACAGCTGTTTTTACAATTCTCTGTTATTGAATTTGTACGTGAGGACTTGAATCGTGCAAATGACAGTTAATATCTGCGCTTGTGAAATAATGTATGTTTTATTGCGCTCACGACATATGACATAAATCTGACGCCATAATTTGACACTTTTAATTGAACATGAATTTAAGTCTATGAGTTTTGACTGGTTGTACATTTTTAAAAATCCATTTTCTCTAAAGCAACTTTTTTTATTTCGATAATTTAGAAAATGAACCCACAAACAGCTAAATCAATGTAATTAAAAACTGTTCAACATCCATACTTTCATAAAAGGAATGTTTATACTCCATTACATGGACATTGTATTGAGTCTGGGAATTTGACTGGTATTGATACAAAATTTCAGTTTTGACATCTCTAAATTGAATCTCTGAATCATTGCGCTTATATATCAAATGTAAAAGTAAATAATTGTTTTTCAGTATACAATATTCTCTTTTACATAGAAAACTGCTATATTCTGGCCGACTGGAATATTAACTTGCAAGGGTTATAGCTCCACATTTATTTATTTAAGAGGACTTTTATTTCATACTGCCACTTTTATTTATTTCAGGGCACTTTTATTTCATAATGCCACATTTCCATTCCTTATATGCAAATATGCCGACAGAGAGAGGGGGAGCCAGGCCAGCGCTGCCATTGGCGCTCTCCTACTCAACTTTGGTAGGAGTGGTTGCTTGGAGCTGGTGCTTAGCTCTCGATACTTCCCCGATTGGAGCGTGGAGTGGGTAGGGTCACCACCCGGTTCTGCTTAACCAACCCCACCCTGTACACCACGCCTGACAGTGTTAAGCCCACAGCCTCCTTGCCCCACTAGGAGCAATCTATATCTGTTTGTCATTTATCATGGACAGGTTGCCAAGAGCTAACCCATTCCTGGTCCCATCTGACACTCCTTCCTCCTGCGCCATACTGAGGTCCAGTCTATGTGAGGGTTGTGGGCCTGGGGCCAGGGGTAACCCAGCACCAGGGGGGTTTGGGGTGAGTCAATGAGGTGGAAGACGACTGACTCACGGTGGTTACCTGAAAGCAACAGTTGAAGGGGAACAGTCTGGTGCTCAACCGGACCAGACGCGTCCCATGGGCACAGAAATGGAAACGGGCACCAAGCCCAACTGGTGTGCCACTCTTTGGTCCAGATGCTCTCGTCTGCGCCAGAATCTAAGAAAGCTGAGCGATGTAGAGTCTGGTTATGTCAGCAGAGGGCGGCATTTAACAAGGGACGAGAAGTGGGGTAAAGGACAGCTTGGCTCGTACGTACCACCCCTGTGTCGCACGAACCGACCCATTTCCCAGACGCAAAGGTATGTGGCCCGGAGGTGTCCAGTCTGGCCACAGTCCAGGCAGGACCCCGTACAGGGGTTAGCGCGTGGCTGGAACGATGACACGCTACAGGACACGTTCAAGCACACTCTTAATGACAATCAGCGGGACTAGTTAGTGCTGCAGGACGGGCCCGGGAACCTGGACCAGTTGGTAACTCTGGCGTCCCGACTGGACAACTGGCTCCGGGAGCACTGACGCAAGAGGAATGCCAGCCCATACTTCTTGCTCTGTCGGGTCTGCCCCGGTTGCCGGCTTTAGCAGCCAGCGAGTACCCCCGAGGTCTGCCCAAGTCTGCCGGAGCCCATGCAACTCAGGTGAGCTCAGCAGTCTCCCAAGGTGCTGGTCTGCCGCCCACAGACCGGGTCCTGCCTGTACTGCGGCCAGACTGGACATCTCCGGGCCATATGCTCGCTGCGTCCTTCCCCTTGCCTAACAGTGTCGCAAGCCTACTGAGCAAGACGGAGGGTTATATGTGGCCAGAGCACATGGATCAGAGAGGCTGGATGAGAGAAGATGCAGAGATTGATAGAGGTACAGAAAGGACTAGAGGAAACCCGGGGAATTGCAGCCAGATAGGGCTAGTGAGGCACGGGAGGAAGGAAAAGGGCTTTTTCAAGCAGGAGGCGCCTGCCAGACAGTTACTTTAGTCAGACAGTCATTTCCCAGTTAACCTGCCTGTGATCCTGGTTCTTGTCCAGTTCCTGCTCCACCATGGCATCTCATCTACACAGGAAGCGGATTAGATTTGTGCGTGGGATGGGAGCAGGTGTGGACACAGTGAGTTGCTATTTTTAGTCTCCTCCTTCCGCAACTGGGCTGGGCTAATCTGTTGACACACAGGCTTATCCAGAGGCCATGCCTGCTGGTAGCTGTCTGCGCTGTGCTTGACCATTTCTAACAGCTCTCAGCTAGGACACACAGCTCTGCGTAATGGCCAAGTGTGGAGAAGGAAAAGCGCTGAGAAACTTTGCGGGAGAGCCATTAGTCTTGACTACTGAACCAGGTACCCCAGGTGGCACTGGGGCCCACTAGCTAAGACAGGCATGGCAGGGAGCACAGATGGCAACAGGCCGTGTGGCGGCAGCAGTTGTAGTGCGGCACAAGGATCCAGCTGCATGGGCTAGACACAGACAAGCTGAGAGGCAGCCTGGTGGTCCTCTACACACCGGTCAGGATCTCCTGTGCACTCATATTGGTAAGACATGCAAGGATGGATGAATGGAATGAAGTGAAAACATATATTAAAAACCCAAAGAAGAAATTAAAAAATAGGTATGTTGTGTGTTTCTGACTGCTGCTCTGTACACTCCAGTCTCCCCGTCTTTGCTTCTCGACCCCCGTGTCTGCTCTCATTGGATGTTAGCTTGTTGCATCACTCCCCACTCGATCCCGACATGACCAGATATTAAACATGCCTGCTATCTTGCTGGCGTCAAAATCTCGTTCTGTCAATGCTTGGGTGTTTTTTCTGCCACAATGGAACTGGCATTGACTTCAACATCACTTTGATTTTGCCTTCAGAAACATAGCCTGTTGTAGAGCCCTTTCCAGCTCTGTTCCTTTCTGTAGCCTCTGCTGTCTATCCAACTCGCTGTACTTGTCATGGTGTTTTTATCGCGTAATGGCGCCTAATGTTCATGTTTTTGTTACTATTTTATTGAGTTTTCAAATGAGACACAGGTATGCATCTACAAAGGTACTCAATCTCCCATCTTTCCAGAGGTGCTTTTACACAGTAAGGCTGAACTGTTCTCAGCATGGTTTGTAACAGTTACCATTGCATTTAGGTTGGGCACTGTGCCATGGAATGGTGAAGTGTTCCAATCCTGGTATAGTAATCGCACTGAATGTGGCCAAAGCACACTGGAGGAAAGGCTGAATGACATAAGTGTTCAATGATTCTCATCACATGCAGCAACATTACATCTGGTACATGTTTCATGTTTACATGCAACGGCGCCATCGTTGATGTAACTGCTGCTTACGTCATAATGATAATGATAATAAATTAACAGAGCGGCAAGAAAAGATCAGAGAAATTCTAACAAATCAAATCCTCCATTGGGAAGGAGTGGGAAATAGTGCAGGTCCATATGTGCAGAAATTATAACAACTGTCGCATATGGATCACGCAGATGAACAACGTCGCTGACACATCGTCTCATTTGTTGTTGTCACTGTAGGTTTTCTTAAGGACTTCCTGGTGATTCCAGTTTCACCGCTAATGGAAACACAAACTGTAACCATAACAAAGCGGGCTAGTTGGCACAACTTGGCTCAGCATGGTAGCACTTCGGGCTCAAAACGATTGTGGAACGAAAGGTTTAGAAACCCCTTCATTCAGTGTTCAGTTGGGCTGCTGAAATTTTAAGTCTGGCTTGCGATACTGTGATCGTGATATGCAATGCTGTCTTGTGAATGTTGTGTTGTAAACAGCTGCTGTGAGCTTAACAACTTGCAGCAGCTGTTTATGTGCAGCAGGTTGCAGTGAATGCTGGGGCATTGTAGTGCAGCATGTTGTGGGCAGTATTGAAATGGACCAATATTAATATCAAATCCTCGCATTTGCACGTGCGTCCCATTTGAGTGCATGGCCTGTCATGCCACGGTCGGCAGGATGTAGCATCAGTTTGTAGGCGCTGGGCGATGGGCCACGGGGGCTGGTGTGGTGGGTGATCTGCGTAGCTGCTGCTGTGACTTGCAGTCACTGGACTGGTTCTGTGTGTGCTTCGGCCTTGTGGATTTAGCTTGTGCATTTGGGCAGTGGTTTGCATATCTCTGGGGTGTGGTGGGTGTTGCTCTTTGTCCCCTGGGTTTCTCTGCTGCTGCAGCGCTTTCAGTTCAGAATGTTTGTTGCGGCCATGATAATGCCTATGATACGTTTCTGACCTCATGCTTGCATTAATTTTGGTACAATCTCGTGCACACACGGGTGGACACATCACATACACACATGCAAACACATACTGTCATCTTCTACCTCATATACTCCCTTGAATTCCCTCGAACTGAGTTTGTCTTTCTTTTTTCTTCTTTATTGCTATAGATGTTACCGGAAGAGGCCATGTGCTGTAATTGTTCCAATTTTTACTATGCTTCGTCAAATATGGGGTGTGGGGATGGTGTGATTTGAGCAGCCACACCTGACCTGGATCTAGGTAATTGGGCTCAGCACTCTCAGCACAAATATACATGTTTTGGAATGGAATTGAATAAAACAAATGAAAACACTGTGCGTCACCGTGTGTAACAGGTGTTATAATTTATCAAAAATAAATGTGAAATATTGCAACAAATGTAATCGCAATGCTTCATGTATCGCAAAAGTTGCCATATCATGCTAACGCATGATATGGCAACTTTTGCGATACATGAAGCATTGCGCACCGCAGGAACATTTTCATTGTTCTAAGCACTTTTTGGAAGAACTACCGTAGGAACAGTCGTAGTTCTTCGATCTCTGTTTGAGCAACTCATTCAGCTCCTGCTCCAAGACAGGGACTCAACTTTCATTGATGGATGTGCTGGTGATGGGACAAATAATAAAATAAAAATAGTATTTTTATTGTGACGTATTTATTAATTTTGAAAAAGTGAATTGAATGAAACAGAAAATCGCAGAGGGAGCGAGCCAGTGCTTTACGAAAGTTTTAAATTATATCTTCCTAATCTAATATGAGTGACGATTCAGCAACTGGATTGATTATTTCTCGCCTCAAATTTGTTCAGAAACGACTTTTAGTGGACTGGAAAGGTAAAATAAGTGAAAGTTACGGAGTAAACACAACACGGATACGTGCTGAAACCCCACTGGATGACGTCTCATCCGCGTCACCAGTGCCATATATATATATGAATATATATATATATATATATATATATATATATATATATATATATATATATATATATACATATACATATATATGTTATATGTATGTATGTATATGCATATATATGTTTTATTTTTGTTTTTCCAAAGTCTCCTTTGGTTTGTGAAAGACACTATATAAATCCCAGTTATTATTATTATTACAGTATATGAAATGGTAGTATGCCATTCTCATCTGGTTCCATACTGTGCTCTCTGTGATGATTGAATGAGCTTGAGACAATGAATGGCATGAAAACAATAACAAATATCAGGGTTAGCATTGAGATGATAATGTACATAATAGCAGAGTAAGCTTTAGAAGATTAGGTAATTCATGTTTTTGAGTTACCATATTTCCTCAAATATAAACAGTTACTCAAAAAAATACCGGGCCACTAATAAATGTTGGGGGTGGCTCAAAACAAACAAATGAAGGCCTAAGCCCTACCTGAGATTAAGACCAGGGTTAGGGGAAAATCCAAGGATGAACTACCGGTGCCTGTTACACAGCATGTGTACAGTATGCCGGTAAAGCATAATGTACATTTCGGCTGTAAATTGATAAATTCATGAATACAATCATGCTATCTTCAACACTTAGTTATCTTCAAGTTATTGTGTGAGAGGTGAACCTAACTCTAAAAATTGGAGCTTTTTTGTTTTTGTCCTACAGTGTGCTGTGTGCGCACCTTTATAAGTTGTTGTTTCTTATTACTACTACTCTGTGGAAATATTCATTTGAAGTATATTATTAGTATCTAATGATCCCTGTTGCTTTTCATAATGACAACTAATGCACAACCATAAGTACAATTTACCATCTGTGAATCATTGACCCACTGACCAAAATCTCCACATCTTAATGACGCAATCCAACCCTTTCTCACTAAGAGGTGAAAATTCCTCTCTGTAGAGGTGGGATCAAATATCTAGTTTACTATCATATGTCGATTTATTTTATAGCTGGCAAAAAATCTGTGAAGTAAACCATGGAGTTTAAACTGAGTCAACAGCAAAACAATCTTGAGTGTTCTGTCTCTTTAACATTTTTACAAATTATTATTATATCCCTGGTGTTCATTTTATTTGATCAACTTTTATTGATTTTTAACATTTTATTGTGCCATTGTTATTTGGAAAATCAATCTAGAAGAACAATCTTTAATCATCATACAGCACACCACACTACAACACATGCACGCACACATACACTTTGGATGGTGGCCGGTGAAATGAGGCCTCTGCGTTTAACCCATCCTGGCTTGTCCTTCCTCCGGGGGCACAGCCAGGAGCAGTGGGCAGTATTCATGGACACGCCTGGGGACCTGGTGATGAGTGCATGTTTTTGGTGGGGGTCCTTAATGACATTAGGTGGAGGAAACCCCATGTGAGCACGGGGAGAACATGCAAACTCCACACAGAAAAGCTCCTATTTTGGGAGATATCCTGCCGGAGCACGGTGCCAAACAGCGCCCCAGGCAGGAATGGAACCCAGGCCCTTCTTGCTGAGAGGCAGCAGTGCAATGCACTGCGCCCCCGTGCCACGCACTGCACCCCCGTGCCACACTGTGTTGTGAAATTTCACAATTATTTTAAGCGAAATAAAAAAGTAAAATAAGTTAAATAAGTAAAGTAAAATAAGTAAGTAAGTAAAATAAAATAAAAAAATGTATTGTTCAAAAAAATCCTCATTTTGAAATCAAAAGGCCGAAGACTACAACTTATAAATCCACACACTTGGCCACTTTAAAAAGATGCTAGTAAAACTTTAAAACTACTCACAACTGAATTTATCAAGTTTTGCATACCTGTTTTGTCTTACCCCTTAGTAGTATATTGCAGTGTTTTTCTTACAACACTGTGTCTATGTTACCATTCAATATGAGACTGCATTGTTGTGGCCCACAACAATTTTAGATGTCAAGTTGAATCACTGTCATTATTGTCTGCATTTTATTTTGTCCTTCTTTTAGGTAAATAGTTTTTATAACTTAAACTACACTACTTCTTTCCATTTTAAACTTTTATATTTTGTTTAAAAATTAACTGTTTAAATACTCAGTAAATTATTTTTTTAAATACAGTTTTATTTTAATCACTACTATGCCCTTATTACGTATTATGTAAAGTTGAGTTGGCTTTGAGACTAAGAATGTCATTACTGGTAATGATGCTTGCATTGTTATCAAATTTCTCAATAAATGAAACTATAATGACATATACCTAGTTCGAGTGCTCTCATTACAAAGCAATTGAACTTTATAATTAAAAAATGTAAATAAAAAAAACAGCTCCCATTTTAATATTAAACAGCTGTGCATGTAGATTAAAATAAATAATAAAGACCTGTTCTCATTCATGTGACAAAAAAACAATTGAACTTTAAAAGATGACCTCTGGTCAGGGTTCAAACGACATGTAATGAGTCAGGGTTAGGGGTGAAAATATAAAATCTCTCTCTGGAATGTGATTGTGTTTTTGTGAAGTTAGCGCCATCGTATGGTGACACATTGCAGTTGAATAAATGGGCGTGTACAGTCGAAATTCAACACGCTCTGTCAGGACACATTAGAAGGAGGGGGAGTCCAGGCGCATGGCAACCGGCTTGTAAAAGGGCATGGTGCTTGGCTGGAAACTGGCTGACAGCTGGCTGCAAGTCAGCTGTCAGCCAACTGGAAGAGGCCTCTTCAAGCGGCTCCTACTGTACCACAGGACACCTTCAGAGATCTTGTGGAGGCTATCCCCTGGTCAGAGCTGTTTTGGCGGCATGAGGGGAACCTACATGATATTAGGCAGAAGGAGTTTATGTTGTGGTGGTGTATATGGAATGCATGTAAAATAAAAGAATATGAGGTATTTTCATTGCACTCCTCTATTTAGCGCTTCATTTATGATAATAAATCAGATACATTTCTATCTTTTGGCTCAACATAGATAAAAAAGTTACGAATCTGAAACAGAATCTTGCAACTTTACCTTTTAATGAAAACACAATGCAGATGACATCTTTAAAGTTGCAAATAGTTTCCCTTTTCTGCAGGGTTCCGGAGCTGAGGAAATGGTCTGGGAGCAGTACACTGTCACACTGAAACGGGTGAGTTCACACTCTACACACTTCTAGTATTTATACCTTTACCATTGTACCTTTATAAGGTCAACAACATTAATGGGATACTCTAGTTTTTTGGGAGATTTTCCTTTTGTTAATCTTACCCAGAATCAGATAGGGTCAGTACCAATTTCAGTCCTGTGAGTCCAATGCAGAGATTGTCGGGCTCCATGCTGTGTTGGCTCAAGGTTGTTTTGTGCCGTGATTATATTTTCTCTTAAGAAATCAAATCAAATAATGATTCAAATATTATACTAAATTTAACCATTTTATTTTGTATAAACAAATACAATGACAATTCATAGAGTATATGTGTACTTGCTTGACAAACAAAAGAGTCTCTCCGTTAGTGTGTAATAATTGTATTTATATTTAAAGAATTATAAAGCCCCTGTGTGCTCTCAATCGTCACAAAAAACATTGGGGTAGCTTTCCTTGTTTCAGCAAGTCCTGTCTTTACAACAAAAAGTGTAAGTGTTTTCTTTTTTTTTTTGGTTGTACCCCAGCACCTGTAAAGTATTGTTTTCACATGAAATAATGTAATCGAGTGTAATTCAAGCCAACTTTGGGCAATGAACATGGCAGTGAAGTGGTAAAGCAATCTTGTCAGCTGTACATAAAATGTATTTATAGTATTTACCCCACAAAAATGTACAAAAATAAAGTCCATGTGGAAATGGAAATAGTGTGTGATAATTACAGGGCAAAAAAGTCCCATGTTTACAAAAGTTTTTCAATGGAAGTAAATAGGCATCCTTCCAGCCAATGTCCAGTCCCTGGAAAATAAGATGGATGACCTTCGAGGGAGGATTAGACGTCGTGTCATGCCATGTCTCTGTCTGCCTGACAGAGACATGACTGAACCTGCTGGGTACTTCTCCGTGTTCCGCACCGACAGGGCGGAGGAGTTGGGGAAATCGAATGGTGGAGGCGTCTGCCTCATGATCAACAGCAGCTGGTGTTACCCCAACAACATCAACACTCTCTCCTGCTCCTGCTCGCCGAACCTGGAACAGCTGACCATCTTATGCCGTCCATTCTACCGCCCCTGGGAATTCAGCACAGTCATCATCACAGCCACTGCAAGCGGACACCGACACAGCACTATCGAACCTACTGTATATGATGTGTTGTGCAGACTTCAATGCAAACATCCCAACGCGGCTGTGGTGGTGGCTGAGGACTTAACAGGACGAACCTTAAAAAACTTCTGCCTGATTTCCATCAGCACATCACATGTGCCATCAGGGGAGATAGAACTTTGGACCACTGCTACACACCGTTCAAGAATGGATACAAGATCGTCTCGCTCACTGCTTTCGGGAAATCGGACCATGGGACCATCTCGTTGCTTCCTGTTTTCAAGCCTAGCATCATACATGGTAAGCTAGTGATGAGGGATGTAATGCAGTGGTTGGACAAATCAGAGGCCGCGCTACAGGATGCTCTGAGTGACGTAGATTGGGAGATGTTCCAATCAAGTTGCCGATCCAGTGACATCAGCAAATTTACGGACGTTGCTATGAATTTCATAGCCATGATAGCGGACAGCATTATTCCCACTGTGAAAGTTAGAATATTTCCAAACCAGAAACCGTGGGTCGATAAATCCATCCACGGCGCTCTGAATGCTCGCACGGCCGCTTACAATGACGGTCTTGTATCCGGCAACAGGGACAATTATAAAGCAGCATCCTATAAACTGCGGAGTGCAGTGAGGGACGCTAAACGGATATACAGACACACAGTGGAGCTACGGATAGAGCAGGGCTGGCTAGGGCTGAGGACTATAACCAACTACAAAAGCACCCCCCCCCAGCCACGAGTGTCGATGCCTCCCTAGCCAATGAACTGAACTTCTTTTATGCGTGGGTTGAAGCTGGTAACAACACCGCTATCTTGCCGGGTAATTGGAGTTACACCGCTGGGGAAGAGTGCACACTGTATCTGAGTGTGACGCCAGGAGGGCTCTGATGTGTGTGAACACCAGGAAAGCTGCAGGCCCAGATGGCATATCTGTGTGAATACTGAAGACCTGTGCTAACCAGCTAGCCCCTGTCCTCACTAGGATATTCAATGCCTCCCTGGCCGAGACAGAGGTCCTCTCCTGTTTCAAGCGGTCCACCATCATCCCTGTGTCGAGAGCGCCTCTCCAGCCTGCTTGAATAATTACCGTTCGGTGGCCCTCACCTCTGTGGTCATAAAGTGCTTTGAGAGGCTGATTAAGAGTGAGTTCAGCAGTGCCTGAGAGGGTGTCTGAGAACCTTGCCCATTACAGAAGTGCAGGATTTATTATTTTGAAGTAAAGAGTATTTACAGGAAAGTGTCCAGTTTTTACTAAATTAAGCCATAACAACCGAAAGCAGTGAGAAGACGTGCGTGAAGAGGCATGGAGCGCAATTCGTTTTTTTGTTCCGTTCAATTCAAGGAAACAGAGGAAAACAAATACATCTAAAATAAAAACCCTCTGCTTTTATTTGTTTTGTTTTTGTGCTAAAATGTTTTGTTTCATTCAAATAGGAAACTAACAAAAATAAGTACATCTAAAACAAAAATACAGGTAACAATTATTTTATTTAGGTTTACGTTTTTCATTTTCCATATATGGTAGTTTCGCCACCACATGCCACCCAAATGACCTTTTCAGGACCCTCTGGCATAGAGACACAGAGGACGGGTATTGTAACACCAGTTTATTGTAGAGAGTGGGCTAGCTGGAACCCGAGTCACCTGAGTGACTCGAGTTGAAACTCGTTGAAACTCGTTGAAACTCGTTGGTTCAGCGGGTGCGAGTGAATGACTGCACTACTTGATACTCGGCTGTCGGCTTCAGTTGAATAGCTCTGACTCGTGAGCTTGTGTGTCAGTGAGAGTAGCTGTGATTGGTTGAGTGCTTCTTCTGAGCAAGACCCCGGGAACAGCGCCGGGCTTTGAAGCCAATTTCACATCGTGGTCAAACTGTGTAACTACAACCGGGTAAGGGTTGACAGGGACCCAAAAATCATTTTTCCCACACGCAATCATAGGAAAACGAGCGGCTATAAACGTCACAACCCCCGCAAAATCACTTGTTTCACTATCACAATTTGATCCATTCAGTCTGATAACATTTGGAAAGTCTAGAATAGACGCACGATAGGCTTGGGCAATCGAGAATTGGGTGCGCGTGCATAGAATGTAATGTAATTCAGCAAATGCGGTCTCCCCATTACAGAAGTGCAGGATTTATTATTAACAAGTACAGTATTGACACAAAAACATCCAGTCCTATAGCAATGGAAAGTAATGGGGCGATGTGCGTCCACACGAGTGGTCAGCCGACATGGGTTTTTCAATGGCCGATGCTGATGCCAATATTTAGAGAGCGGGGTGGCTGATGGCCAATATATAATGCTTATATCATGTTGTTTTTTTTGTTTTTTCAACATAATAATAAAAAACAAATGAGACACAACATTGCTGAACTTCAATGAACATTTATTTAACATTAATGCTAATGTCTGCATTGTCTCTGTAGTGCATATTATTTAAAAAAAAAATCTGTCAACTAAATACATTTCCACAGGTTATCAAAAACTCTTAACATTATAAAAAAATACGTCTGAATAAAAAAATTATAATTATAAAATAATAATGATAAGGCGCGTCATATGCAGGGGGCCCGTGATCTGTGCTCCACTGAAAGCTCCGTTCCCTTATTGAACCGAAACTAAAAAGAACCGTGTCGTGCTTAAAAAATTGTTTACATACAAGTTAGGAAACACACACAAATAAATAGATCTAAAATAGAAACACAGGAAAAGCTGAATGCACACACGGCACAGCTGTCTCGCGGAGAAAAAAACCTCCATCTCCAATTTGAGTTAGAGAATTGGAGATGGGAGTGGAGAAACTCCATGCGGAGTGGAGAAAGCTGATTTTTCCCTGCACTCTTGAGACAAGGGAATCTGCCAGTAGCCCTTGGTTAGATCCAGTGTCGTAAAAAATTGAGCTGTGCCAAGGGACACTGGGTATGCGTCGAATTTTGACACCTCGTTCACCTTCCGGTAGTATACACAAAAACGGACTGGCCTTAAAATTTAAGCCCAAACATAAACCTAACTGCATGAGTGCTGTTTTCTTTGAAAACAAGTCAGGGAGACTCTGCACTTGCCAACTTTAATGAGCTAAAACCATATCAAATGAATTAACACTGTGGAGACACAAGTGAGTAAGAGGAGGCGGAGCTATGTGGGTGCTACAGCGGTGTGTGTGTCAACTTTCTGTCAGAGAGAAGAAAGAGCGAGGTAGCGCAGCTAGTACTGGTATATCGATAGCGCGGAAAATGAATATTGAAACCTCTTAACAACAAGGCAAAACATCAAAAGCATGAAGACAAAGTGCAAAATAAATTGTAGGGTTGATCGCTACACAAGGTTCTCCCCAAGGATGTGTGACATGGGGTTTAGCGGGGTTGAAGTGACGGTGAGTTTTATTCTTGTAGTTGAAGCAATCTGCTACCAGCACGGGAGGTGCCTTGACAGGAACGTGCTTCCTATTTATGCTCCCGACAAAAGTCCTCTGCAATAGCTTCCCACTGAGCGGCTGAAGGGCAGCAAAGAAACTCTGGCATCAGTGCCTTCTACAGGGCTTCACACGCTTCCCCAATTATGAATGACACAGTACATTCCCCCTGAGGCTAGGACTCTGATGGTGATCACTTACCTCTGGGTGAGATCAGTGGGAGCAGGGTGAATAGACAAGTATGTGATGAACGGGCACAAACGATGTACCAAATCATCAAATCTACTTGTAGACATCCGAAAATATCTGAAGTGCATTTCTTCATCCATTTCTTGCATTTAACGAACAAGCATGGCAAATTCGTTCTCCATCTGCCTCGACCTGGTCAGTGATCTCACAGACCATCTTTTCCTCCGATGTAATCTTTTCCTTTCCAATAATTATTGACAAAATGTCTGGTCTAACAAGACATTTTTAATTCCATATCACTATTCATCGCCATTGCTACTGTTCTGACTGTACAGTTCTGACTATTTCCATTTTAATTATGTCCATGCTAAAATAAAAGACTCAACACTTCCATCTTGCGTGGTCTACGTGCAGTATCACTGATACAGAAACATCCGGTCTGGTCTTCTTTACTTTTTTTTACTTTTACTTTATCAGGAGTGCCTTTTGTTGGTTGTGTGATTGTTTCCCAATATCCTGTGGTGCTTTTCAGTTTATATAGGACATGTTTCAACATATTTGCTCCAATATTTACTTCGCCTAACGGTAGAAGTCCAACGGACGCGGAGGTGCAGCGTACGTGTGTGGTGTGCCATAAGTGCACACTGGCCACGTAAGCCACGCGGCATTTCTCTATTTTTGCGCGAGAGGTCTATTTTTTTCAACAGTGCGTTGCTATGTAAGCTCTTCGATAGAAACATAAGCTACAACTTATGATACATGTTTTTGCAAAGACTGCAATCAATTAAAATGTGTTTTATATGAGTCTACATTGTACCAGAGATCTAGAGCTGCTGTTGGATTTACTTCTTGATCAAGACCCATTTTAAATCCAAAGAACAAACACGCTGTGTTTGTGTGTATGACTGTGTGTGTGTGTGTGTGTCTTTGTGTGTGTGTGTGTGTGTGTGTGTGTGTGTGTGTGTGTGTGTGTGTGTGTCTTTGTGTGTGTGTGTGTGTGTGTGTTTGTGGGGGGGGGCGTTCAAGTTCACTGTTATAATGTGCATACGTTTATCTGATTGGAGGGGAGGTGTCCAGGAAAGCGTAGAAAGAGAGGAGAGAGGAAAGTAAGGAGAGCGCTGGGGGCGAGTTGAAGCAGAGAATAGTGTCTGAAGAGAAGTTTGTATTAAAAAACCCTGGGGTAGTTGTAGCCTCGCGGCAGGCAAAAATGCCGGCCTCGGCTTTACATGGAGGTCTGATCTGCGTCTCCTTCATTGTGTCTGTCGGGTTTACCCCGTCACGCTCCACAGTATTAACAAACTGTGTGATAAAAAATATTTAAATCGCTATGATATGTATATTGCATATCCAATACTCTCTAAGACAACATCGGCGCGTCTTGGACGCTTTACCATGCAGCCAGTGGAAAATTAAAATGCGCAACATTCCTGTCAACGCGCCCATTGGACTTCAACTGTTAAACTGCATCTTGCACCACATCAGTTTAATATGCTGTTTATATTCAAATAAAGGTGTGGCTCATTGACCCCCACACCCTAAAAGTATGACAGGGGTCGTACTTTTTTAATTATCTGAGAAAACATGTTCCTGGAGTAATGTGTTTTTCGCAGACTCTAAAGTACACGCCATCGAACCACTATCAATTACGCATTTTTGCACTACTGAATCCCAAATTGTTACTGGGAAATAGAAAAAAACTGTCCTTTCTTGCTGGTCTATTGAAATTTTGATGAATTACATTTGAGCTGTCTTGTGTTTCGTTGTTGTCGGCTGATTGGACTTTTTTGGGGTCAGTTTGATCAATGGGGTTTTTGTTCTCGGCTGCACCTCTCCCCTCAAGATGCAGGTCTACTTGTTTAAACACTGCGTCTGATCAGTCGACAACTGTGTAGCTGGTGACCCTGCTTTGGTGGGCAGTCTGAATTCTGGTGACCAGATTTGTGACATTTGTAACACAGGAGTTCATTTAGACAGTGAGAATGGACAGAATGAGCTCAACCCTTTCTTATAGCAGACAGGTAAACAGGGGGTTGCTGCACAGCATTAAGGGGTGCTCTTACTGGCTGAGCGGTGTTTTGGGTTTTTCGAAACTGTTCAAATAATGTTACCAATTTGGCCATTCTTGCTGGTTCGTCACTCGCACGAATGCCTTGTACTGCTGAGGTAAGGAGTGTTTCCCCTGCGACTTGAATATCTTACTGTGCAGTCATAGTGTGTTGCACTTTTCTTGCAATAGTCGATGCTACCCTCCTCCTAATGAGTTACCACGGATGCCTATTTTGGCCTGTAGTCCTCCCCACTGGCCTGTCCATTACCTCCACAGATTGCTCTGAGACCTTGAACCCCTTTCTTATCTGTATGCATCATCTCTCCTCATTTATAAACATTACATTTATCTGTACCCTCAGCTCTGAAATTGGGTTGTGCAAACATCACATTTTAAAACAAGACAAATTTACCTGTGATCAATCTGGCATTTGTGTGGGCAATGGAACTGTCCGTGCATCTACCGTTTGTGATTGTACATTACTGGATGACAAACTTGTAACGATACTGTTGCATATCTCTGGACCCATTGTTTTAAATAACTCCATTATAGTGCTCTGAGTACTATGTGACACGTTCACAATGACGATGATCATTCAAAGTAAAATTGAGGGCTTCTGTCTTATTATTCACTACGAGGTTGTGTAATTTGCAGCAGTGGCTCTCGGCTATCGACTGTAGCTGATCGTCTTTTCTTTATTTTTATTTTTTAACTATGCTGTCAGAAGGCTTGGCATACAACAGAGGGAATTTGTATGGCATTACATCCAAGATAATTAATCTGCAGTTATGGTTCAAATTCTTAACCTACAAAGCCACTCTTTATTAATTATGAAGAACTGCTTGCAAATAAGGCTGTCCTTTGGACGACCTGTGGAATGACAAGAGCACAGCATTTATGTTATACATGACCACCACGAAAAGAGCTCACCATGTTTTGATCAATAAAAAAAAAAAATCATCATTGTTTCTTCAAGAGGGGGAGAATTACCACGGGTGGGACAAATAAACATAGAACATAAGTACACAAGAACTTAGACATAGAAACATCAGGCGACAACATGTATTTGACCAAACATAATAAAATATGTTGGTAAAAAAATTAACAGCAATTACGGTATGTGGCCTCTTCCTGTGATAATTTAAGCAATGAAGGAGAGGAATGGAGATGACGTAATCAGGAGGGTGTTCAAGGTGTGTTCGAAGCAGATGCTGGTAGTGTGTGTGTGTGTGTGCATGTGTATGTGTGTCCACCCTTGAGTACACAGGATTGGTGCCAATTTGCTCTGGTGTATGAGGTCAGAATTTTATCGTGGTGCCTCCTAGCAACGGCAAAGGCCTTGTAGCCGCCCGCGAGCCTTGCAGACACCACATGACAGCAAGAACACTCCGACCACAATGCACAGAAGACCCCAAACCCACAGAAAAGCTGAGAACTTGCAGAGCAACACCCGCGCACGACCCCGAGGTTCACAAACCAGTCTCAGAGTGCACAAAATGACCCTGGACCCCTGATGCACACACATACAACCCACCCCCATCCACAAGCATAAGACACACCCACAAGTGCAGAACCTGGGCCGGAGGTGCCAGGCACGGACAATAGGCCCGGGGCCGGCTGATAGACCGACACCGGAACCAGCTGGAGAGCAGCGGTACCAGAACAGCGTGACAGATCTCGAGCAAGAGAAAATGTTCAATTGATGGGTGGGGGAAGTTCTTTCAAAACACTTGTGAGAAAATAAAAGCAGGTAAAAAAATATGTGCTAATTCACATTTTTTGATTGGAATAAAATATTTGTCAATTTAAGAACCAAACAAATAGAAACTATATTTGCATCTCTCCCAACTTTATTTTATTAAAATGTTCTCTTTCAAATCTGCCTGGTAACAACTGATTTTTACTCACACTCAAGTTGATGAAGCTCTAATATTCAACGTGTCAAACATTACTGAGATGGAGAAAAAGGTCTTTAAATGTGTGATGCTGCCATAACAGTCATCTGATTACAGCTCATTGGTCCTCTCTCTCTCTGTCTTTCTCTCTGTCTCTGTCTCTCTCTCTCTCGCTCTCTCTCTCTCTCTCTCTCTCTTTCTCTCTCTCTTTCTCTCATACTCTCAATCTCGTTCCCTCAATAGGATTCAAAAATGGGCTTAGGCATTGCGGTGTCTGGGGGCCAGGACAATCCCAATGTCGAAAACGGGGAGACATCAATCATTGTTTCGGACGTGCTGCAAGGGGGCCCTGCGGATGGACTGCTGTTGTGAGTTCCCATAATGATCTGACCATATTTCCAGTGGCGTGGACATCCTACCAGTGGCGTCATCAGGGGTGGGCATTCGAGGCTTCAGCCCTGAATTTTTTATGAATAGCCCCTAGTCTAAAATAGCCTGCAGGGCTGGCTCTGCGCCCCGATCGCTCCCTCTTTGACGGTACCGACTGTGTCCATCGTGCACCAGCGATTGGTGCGCCAAAACATTGTGTTTTTGTTTTAGAGGTAGGTTATTTTATTTTACTGTTTCCTTGTGGAACGAAACAAGCACCGTGCGTGATGGGGACATTACTATTGCAAGCTTAACCATGTTAAATTATTCACATATTGATTAGCAATGATGCAACCTAAGATAATATATGAAAATGCAATTACATATGTCACCCCTTGCTGCAAGTGTTATGCTGCAAGATATTGGCAGCACTGCCACCTCAGTGCATTCATGTTTATACCCAAAATAAGTCCATTTACCAATCTTTGTGGATCTGAACACAAGAAAGGGTTCTTGGAGATCTTGCCTGTCCCCTCAATGACGTAATGGACACGCCGGCGCCTGGGAACGCCCCGAAGCAACATTTGTTGCTTTTTGGGCGAGCAGTGGTTCCAAGCTGAAAGCAACTTGAGTATACGGGATCATTTGTTTACTGAAAAATATACATGTTTTGGGGCGGAACATACTGTTAGGGTTGCACAATTCATAATTTATCAGTCAAACGTTAATATTGGCATCCACAATTAATTTATCGTGGACAGGGACGATTTTATTCTTCAAATTCTCCGCTATGACATGACAGCGCAAACACAGCGCAGAGGTTTTGCTGGGAGAAATTTGTACTTGTTTTGCGTCTGGTTGCAGTCATCCATGTAGAAAAGTAAAGTATCCCTGCGTCTCACACACACACACACACATACACACACACACGCACGCACACACACAGACACACACACACACACACACACACACATACACACACACACACACACACACATTTTGGAAAAAATGAATAGATAAAAAATAATTAAAACACACTGTTTTTATTTGTTTCATTTGGAGAAATGGGAACCGAGCACGCACGGTGGAATGAAGATGTGTACTGGAGTCTACATTTATCTATTGATGCCCCCGACACACCAGAAATGCAAGCGCACAGACATTCATTGCTCGCTGAGATTTGAGCTGTTCTGAACATACCAGACGCGCATTCAATGAACAACCGAAAATAAAATTGCTGTTTGTGCATCATCTTGGTCGGATGATGTGCAAAATGTTCAGCAAAAGTGTAACATATAAATATATAACAATATATACAAAAATATGAATATACTTACATAATAGGCAAAAAAAAATTACAATAATAATAATAACAATAATTATAACAATCACATGGTGAAATTACACATGTATTATTATTATTATTATTATTATTATTATTATTATTATTATTATTATTATTATTAATAATAATAATAATAATAATAATAATAATAATAATAATATTATTATTATTATTATCATCACCATCATTATTATTATTATTATTATTGTACATTTCCTCACATTCCTCAATGCTTTTGTGCAATGTGTCTCCCTTGATTGAGGAAAAAACAAATACTACACTATATATAAAGTTATTATCTTGGACACATTTTTCACCACAGTTAATGTCGTCTGCAGTTCTTTTTGTGTGCATTTGCTTAATCACACTTTAATCATGTATTTATTTGGGAAAGTAATCAACATGGTCTAAACATTTTTTATGTCAGAATTTGCAGCTATTTTGATTCTGTATTATATTAAATCGATATAGTGATATCACTAAAATAAAAACAGAAGTAAGTATAGTCTTAATTAATTGCACAAATATATATATATATATACATAATATGTATACATATATTTGTTCAATGAATTATATGTATATGTGTATATTATATACACATATATGTATTTATATACACACACGCACACACACACATCCTGTATATGTAAATACATGTGCTCAAATGTGGTTACAATGTGTTATATTATGAAAGTTGAAATTTTATATATATATATACAGTATACTATGATAAAGAAAAAGATTTATAAAACAATTCTTTGCAAAATGTATGACTTGATTTGACTTAATTGATCTCATAATGGTGTTTGTAATACTGTACGATATGTATTGAAATCATTTTCAACAATAGTAAAATTATTTGTAGGTTGAAAAACATTGCTATATGTTGATATGATGATATTGATGTTGTGCAAATACAATATATTTTTATGACATTCCGCAACATGCAGTACATGGATTTTTTCACCCCCAGTAGAAAAATCCCCATCATGTCCGCGGGCCGTCCGCCCGGCAGCCGTTCACGCTTGGCTGGTTCGAACCCCTCCATTCGTTAACGTGACAGGGAGAAGTGAAGCGCAGCAGTGCATTTCCCTGTCTGCTTGTTGCACAGTACGGGTACTCCCCACTTAACGACCTACCTGTTTAACGATCGTTTGGACTTACGACCAGCTCTCCGACCAGTCGGTATTGTACACTGAGTACAATACTGCGGCCTGCGCACTGCATGCGCGGCTTCTCAGCGTTAAGCATTTCATCACGCATCACCCTTTATATACTATATAGATTATATTGTTGTGGAAAAACAACACTTTACAAATTCAGAGAAAGCTTAGGAAGATACAAGGAATTCACTTCAAAAAGACCTTTATTACAATTTTAAACAAGTAGCATGAAGGCCGAGCAATTCTGCAGAAGAGCTGCTCTTTCCAACAATGTCACACTCTTATATACCTTTGCCCATGCTTATTTATGGCGCTTTCCTCTCAGGAGCCCCTGAGGTATTTTGTTTCTGTATTACCCACTGCACTATTGCTAACCACTATTGCTGACCACATGTTTTTAATAGCTGGTCAGCTGTCTCTTCAGCTTTCTTGGCACCACAGTCGGGTTTCCCTTCATGACAGTTTGAACATAAATAATAGCATGCAGATCTATACTTAGGTGTCTCCTACCATATATTCCCCCCTTTAGTGCTTAACAGAGCACCACAAAAACAATTGCCAAGCATGCGAGTAAACATCACCAAAGACAAGTTCCCAGGGGTCACTTAGCCTACAGCGTTTCACTGCAGCGGCGCATATGTATCGCAAAAAGGTTCATAGTTGGTTATCAGAAAAAAACTGTAAATACATATAACACTCATATATTGTTCATGGTGGAAACTTAAACAAAAAACACCTATAGTATGGTATGAACAGAAAAAGATGACCAAATACAGGACCTTAATAGAGCAGGTCTTCTGAATTCAAACAATAGTGATAATAGCAAGGTCATATAATGATACAATCATGCATAGATCAACATGAGACTACATAAAGATACATCATTTTGGTAAAGTTAACATCATGTAGAGGAGTCCATGTTGAACCAATCCATAGTGTAGTGTACTTGTGGGGCCATGCCCATGTCAGTGTAAGTGTGGGAGTGGGTGCAAGGGTCATACTTGTCCATAACACAAAATCAGTCCTGGCTGTTGGGTGCAGCCAGTGTCAGGGGTAAGGGAAACATTCCTTATCAGGCATACAGAGTACTTTTCATGTGGACCATCTGTTCATATGTTATGCACAAAGCCTCCGCATCGGGTCCAAACGGCCACACGCAGTTGGGATTCTTGAAGAGGCAGTCGAGGGGTCCCCTGTTACATGACATCCCTTCCGGTGTGACATAATGTCCTGGTTGGCCAGCCACTGGATGAGCTAGCACACGCTGGTCGAGCATAATCTGGCTTTTCCATGGCTATATCAAAACTACCTTTGGGCGAATGTTATTAGGGATAACGTTCAGCATTGATTGTTGAACATATGACATACCCCTCTCTTTTCTGTCGGTAAATAGTCTAGTGCAATCCTATTCTGCCGTGTCATAGAACTCATCGCCTGCAACAGATCCCCTAATGAGGAAAGGGCATCATTGGTGTTGTTAATGAACCTCTGTTGGTTGTAGTATACATAATTGATCCATTCTGAGTTCTTTGTTGATGTAATACTTGCTAAAGTACCCAAGCAAGGGATAACGATCGGATTTCTAAAAATCAGCTCCTGCCAAAATCTCACTTCGCACCTTGTATTTGTTTGGTATCCCCCTAGGCTGGCCTATACTATCTATGAACACATCAGGGTCAGGAATATACGCCCTTTTTCCCCTGCAATGGAGACATTTTTGCTGGCCACTTACTGAGAAACGGACTGGCATAACTGTGAGACTCGGCGGTCTGTCAGATACATTCATTATTGTACTACATTTGATGAACTCTTACACGCTAACACTGCCTCTCTGAGAGTAGCACTCATCTATTCCAAGAACCCTTCGATTTCTTACCAGATTTTCTTACCGTTCAATTCGCAATATCCTTGGATATTCTGACATCAACAGATTCCCTTGTGAGCAAGGGACTGTGATAGAATCTGGGGATTGGACTGGTCTCAGGCTCTCAGAGCCTGACTCCTCCTCATGTTGCGGTCTGAATCCCTGTTGTGGCACCCTAGTACAGTGGTTAAGATGATACCATGTGGTGTGTCCTTCTACCTGAATGGCTGTTGGAGTCGCCCTGACCACCTTGTAGGGACCCTCCCTCCTTGGCTCATTCCACCGTCTCCTGAAGACGCTCAGGTAAACCATGTCACCTGGTTTCTAGCCCCATTACTGGCTCTTCCTCGGGCTCTGGAACCGTGCGATACTCCTGTTGGAATATGACTTTATGTATAGCAGTTATTTGCCTGATATATTCTTTTAGTTCCATTTCCAATTGTGGAGCACCGGTACAGGCATGGGTCGACCCGTTTGCATCTTGTGCGGTTTTAGATGTGTCATTCTGTTAGCCCTGCATGCGATAACTAGCCTGCATGCGATAACTCATTAATGCCAGTGGTAGTGCATCTACCCAATTCAATTTAGCGCTTGCCCAAATCGAATTTATTTTTGTCTTTAGTTTTTCATTCACTTGTCAACCTTTCCCTGTGACTGAGGATGGTACACACAACCTAATCTTTGTATTATCCTCAAATGCTGTAGCCCCTGATTCACTGTTTTTTGAAATGAACGATGAATTATTATCTGAGCTAATCTCAATTGGAATACCAAACTTTGAGATCACCTCTCTGGTCAGAAACTCTATCACCATTCCTAGCTCCTTGGTCTGCTGAGGGAACCGCTTCAACCCATCTTCTAAACCTGACATATATCTTATATATGTCAGCATATATATATTGACCATGGACTTTCTTAATCATGTCTATGTAGTCTAAGACCAGATTTCTGAATGGTCCCTCAGGATGTGGGTGTGTGTCCTAAGGGGTAGTGATTGGGGTAGTGTTTTTCTTATGTTGTTTTTTTGCACATATCTCACATTCATTCAGTTGATTATAAACCATTTGCATGTATGGTGACCAAAAACGTTGTTTTCAGATTTTTCTGAAACAGTTACATTTAAGGGGGCTTATCTATTTTAATCACAATATTTATTACCACAAAACATGAACTATACTCTGGAGAGTATAAACAGCAATTTTGCACTTTATAATTCCACAAGCAGTTTTATCAAACACAATTTCACAACCGGCTTTTGCTGCTACTACACACATCCACTTCACACACACACACACACACACACACACACACACACACACACACACACACACACACACACACCACACCACACACCACACACACACACACAGTAACAGGTAAGCCTCCTCTTCCTGCTCTCTGCTCAAGGCCTTCTCCTTCACCGTCCAAATACAATTTCTAAAATTTTATACTTGACCTGTTCAGTCCCTTAACAAGCTTTCCATTGCTAAGTGCTATCCGCAAAGTTCAGTTCTACCCAGGCATTGTAGAACCGATTAGTCATTATTCGTCCTAATGTCATATTAGTCAGTCATTAGTCATTCAGTCATATTATACATTTTTGTGACATGGCGCCACACGTTCGTTGCAGCCCTGCACAGGCGTGCCAGTTTATTTTGCACATTTTTAGTATTTTTATCCATTTTTATATCACTATGTTCACCAAAAAATCATCTCCTACTGCTGTGATGCAGCTCGTGGATACAAAAAGTTTCACTGGAAGATCAACTTTGGGAATTTTTATCTGATCCAGAGTGGCCACCAGAGATTTTATGCACCAAACACTCTCAACAACAAACAACAATAACAGCAACAACCAAAATGGAGCTACTGTTCCACGGCACGCGGTAAAGGGTGGTTGCAATTCGGGCAGGATGAGGACCTTACCGTCCTCCCTCTGCCAAGCGTCATTCTTGCTAATGTCCAGTCACTGGAGAACAAGATGGATGACCTCACTCGA
>NC_137203.1:35842229-36095338 GCF_960531495.2 Zeus faber
AAATACAATAGTGAACTAGTATATGCTGCTAAAGTGTTGTTTGTCAAACAGTTTTAGGCCCAAATAAAATGTATTTGTCGAGTTATGATCATTTTCATCATAGTGTGCACATGTGGGAAAAAACGCATTTTCAGCCGATTTAAACGTCGAAAAGGCGATTTGGTTATAAGCTACAGTCATTACTCTGTGTGACAGTGACAGACAGTTTAAATACAATGATGAACTAGTATATGCTGCTAAAGTGTTGTTGGTCAAACAGTTTTAGGCCCATATAAAATGTATTTTTCGAGTTATGATCATTTTCAGAACTTTGGACGATTTGCGGTCTAGCTGAATTAGAGAAACACCGAACCTTTGTCTCTTTATAGGTGAATGATTCAGAATGCTGCCGTACACCATTGAAATCTAATATGAGGAACTATTATGTGCTTCTTAAGTGTTTCTCACAGACCTCTAGGCCCATCTAACATGTATTTGAGGAGTTGTGATCACGTCAGAACTTTGGACGGTTTGCTGTCTAGCTGAATTAGAGAAACACTGAACCATTGTCTCATCAAAGGTGAATGGTTCAGAATGCTGCAGTACAGCATAGAAATTTGATTAATATGATGAACTATTATGTGGTCCATAAGTGTTTCTCACAGAGTTTTAAGCCCATCTAACATGAATTTTTCGAGTTATGATAATTTTCAGAACTTTGGACGGTTTGCTGTCTAACTGAATTAGAGAAACACCGACCCATTGTCTCTTCAGAGGTGAATGATTCAGAATGCTGCAGTACAGCATAGAAATTAAATTAATATGATGAACTATTATGTGCTTCTTAAATGTTTCTCACAGATTTCTATGCCCATCTAACATGTATTTGTGGAGTTATGATCATTTTCAGAACTTTTGACGGTTTGCTGTCTAGCTGAATTAGAGAAACACCGAACCATTGTCTCTTCAGAGGTGAATGATTCAGAATGCTGCAGTACAGCATAGAAATTTAATTAATATGATTTACCATTATGTGCTTCTTAAGTGTTTCTCACAGACTTCTAGGCCCATCTAACATGTATTTGTGGAGTTATGATCATTTTCATCATAGTGTGCACATGTGGGAAAAAATGCATTTTCAGCCGATTTAAACGTCGAAAAGGCGAATTGGTTAAAAGCTACAGTCATTTCTCTGTGTGACAGTGACAGATAGGAATTATGTAGTTTTTGGGATGTTTTTTGGTGTTGTATATTTTGACGTTCTTCGACCTAGTATTATGTAGTTTTTGGGATATTTTCTGGCTTTGTATTTTTTGACGTTTTTCGACATAGTAATAAATTGTTTTTGGGATATTTCTCAGGGTTGTATATTTTGACGTTTTAGGGACATATTTTGGCGTTGTACATTTTGACGTTTTTCGACATAGTATTATGTAGTTTTTGGGATATTTTTTGGTGTTGTATATTTTGACTTTTTTCGACGTAACAAGTATGTCGTTCTTGGGATTTTTATCTGGGTTGTATATTTTGACGTCTTTGGACATATTTTGGCGTTGTATATTTTGACTTTTTTCGACGTAACAAGTATGTCGTTTTTGGAATATTTATCTGGGTTGTATACTTTGAAGTATTTGTGACATTTTTCGGCGTTGTATATTTTGACATTTTTCGACATAGTATTCTCTAGTTTTTGGGATATTTTTTGGAGTTGTATATTTTGACTTTTTTCGACATAGTATAATATGTAGTTTTTGGGATATTTTTCGGCGTTTTATATTTTGACGTTTTTCGACATGGTATTATGTCATTTTTGGGATATTTTTTGGCGTTGTATATATAGACGTTTTTCGACATAGTGTAATAGGTCGTTTTTGGGATATTTTTTGGCCTTGTATATTTTGACTTTTTTTCGACTTTTTTTGGATGTCGTTTTTGGCTTTTTTATCTGAGTTGTATATTTTGAAGTATTTGTGATATTTTTCAGCGTTGTATATTTTTACGTTTTTTGACATAGTATTATGTAGTTTTTGGGATATTTATCTGGGTTGTATATTTTGACGTTTTTCGATATAGTATTATGTCGATTTTGGGATATTTTTTGGCGTTGTATGTTTTGACTTTTTTCTACTTTTTCCGTATGTCGTTTTTAGGATATTTATCTGGGTTGTAAATTTTGAAGTATTTGTGATATTTTTCGGCATGGTATATTTTTTTACGTTTTTTGACATAGTATTATGTAGTTTTTGGGATATTTTTTGGTGTTGTGTATGTTGACTTTTTTCGACATAGTATATTATGTCCTTTTTTGGGATATTTATCTGGGTTGTATATTTTGACGTTTTTGGACATATTTTGGCGCTGTATATTTTGGCTTTTTTCGACATAGTTTAGTATGTCATTTTTGGAATATTTATCTGGGTTGTATATTTTTACGTTATTGTGATATTTTTCGACGTGGTATATTTTGACGTTTTTCGACATAGTATTATGCAGTTTTTGGGATATTTTTTGGCGTTGTATATTTTGACGTTTTTCGACATGATAATAAATCGTTTTTGGGATTTTTATCTGGGTTGTATATTTTGACGTTTTTGGGACATTTTTTGGCGCTGTATATTTTGACTTTTTTTGACAAATATAGTATGTCGTTTTTGGGATATTTTTCGGCGTTGTATATTTTGACCTTTTTCGGCATAGTATTATGTCATTTTTGGGATATTTATCTGGGTTGTAAAGTTTGACGTTTTTGGGACATATTTTGGCGTTGTATATTTTGACTTTTTTCGACATAGTATAATATGTAGTTTTTGGGATATTTTTCGGCATTTTATATTTTGATGTTTTTCGACATGGTATTATGTCATTTTTGGGATATTTTTTGGCGTTGTATATATAGAAGTTTTTTGACATAGTGTCGTACTTTGGGATACATATGACATACTGGTCGTTTTTGGGATATTTTTTGTTCTTGTATATTTCGACTTTTTTCGACTTTTTTTGGATGTCATTTTTGGATTATTTATCTGAGTTGTATATTTTGAAGTATTTGTGATATTTTTCAGCGTTGTATATTTTGACGTTTTTCGACATAGTATTATGTAGTTTTTGGGATATTTATCTGGGTTGTATATTTTGACGTTTTTCGATATAGTATTATGTTGTTTTTGGGATATTTTTTGGCGTTGTATATTTTGACGTTTTTCGGCATAGTATTATGTCATTTTTGGGATATTTATCTGGGTTGTAAAGTTTGACGTTTTTGGGACATATTTTGGCGTTGTATATTTTGGCTTTTTTCGACAAAGTTTAGTAAGTCATTTTTGGAATATTTATCTGGGTTGTATATTTTGAAGTTTTTGTGATATTTTCGACGTGGTATATTTTGACGTTTTTCGACATAGTATTATGTAGTTTTTGGGATAATTTTTGGCGCTGTATATTTTGACGTTTTTCGACATAGTAATATATCGTTTTTGGGATTTTTATCTGGGTTGTATATTTTGACGTTTTTGGGACATTTTTTGGCGCTGTATATTTTGACTTTTTTCGACATAGTATATTATGTCGTTTTTTGGGATATTTATCTGGGTTGTATATTTTTACGTTATTGTGATATTTTTCGACGTGGTATATTTTGATGTTTTTCGACATAGTATTATGTAGTTTTTGGGATATTTTTTGGTGTTGTATATTTTGACTTTTTTTGACATAGTATAGTATGTCGTTTTTGGGATATTTTTCGGCGTTGTATATTTTGACGTTTTTCGGCATAGTATCATGTCATTTTTGGAATATTTATCTGGGTTGTAAATTTTGAAGTATTTGTGATATTTTTCGGCGTTGTATATTTTGACGTTTTTCGACAGAGTATTATGTAGTTTTTGGGATATTTTTTGGTGTTGTATATTTTGACGTTCTTCGACATAGTATTATGTAGTTTTTGGGATATTTTTTGGCGTTGTATTTTTTGACGTTTTTCGACATAGTAATATATTGTTTTTGGGATATTTATCTGGGTTGTATATTTTGACGTTTTTGGGACATATTTTGGCGTTGTATATTTTGACGTTTTTCGACATAGTATTATGTAGTTTTTGGGATATTTTTTGGTGTTGTATATTTTGCCTTTTTTCGAAGTAACAAGTATGTCGTTCTTGGGATATTTATCTGGGTTGTATATTTTGACGTCTTTGGACATATTTTGGCATTGTATATTTTGACTTTTTTCGACGTAACAAGTATGTCGTTTTTGGAATATTTATCTGGGTTGTATATTTTTACGTTATTGTGATATTTTTCGACGTGGTATATTTTGACGTTTTTCAACATAGTATTATGTCGTTTTTGGGAAATTTTTTCGTGTTGTATATTTGGACGTTTTTTGACATAGTATTATGTCGTTTTTGGGATATTTCTCTGGGTTGTATATTTTGACGTTTTTGGGACATATTTGGCGTTGTATATTTTGACTTTTTTCGACATAGTATAATGTAGTTTCTGGGATATTTTTTGGCGTTGTATATTTTGACGTTTTGCGACATAGTAATATATCGTTTTTGGGATTTTTTTCTGGGTTGTATATTTTGACGTTTTTGGGACATTTTTTGGTGTTGTATATGTTGACTTTTTTCGACATCGTATATTATGTCGTTTTTTGGGATATTTATCTGGGTTGTATATTTTTACGTTATTGTGATATTTTTCGACGTGGTATATTTTGATGTTTTTCGACATAGTATTATGTAGTTTTTGGGATATTTTTTGGCGTTGTATATTTTGACGTTTTTCGACATAGTTTTATATCGTTTTTGGGATATTACCTGGGTTGTATATTTTGACGTTTTTGGGACATTTTTTGGCGTTGTGTATTTTGACGTTTTTCGACATTTTCCGTAAGTCGTTTTTGGGATATTTATCTGGGTTGTAAATTTTGAAGTATTTGTGATATTTTTCGGCGTTGTATATTTTGAAGTTTTTCGACTCGACAAATACATGTTGTATGGGACTAAAACTGTTTGACAAACAACACTTTAGCAGCATATACTAGTTCACCATTGTATTTAAACTGTCTGACACTGTCACACAGAGTAATGACGGAAGCGTTTAACCAATTCCCCTTTTCGACGTTTAAATCGGCTGAAAATGCGTTTTTTCCCACATGTGCACACAATGATGAAAATGATCCTAACTCCACAAATACATGTGAGATGGGCATAGAAATCTGAGAGAAAAACATAGGAAGCACATAATAGTTCATCATATTAATTAAATTTCTATGCTGTACTGCAGCATTCTCAATCATTCACCTCTGAAGAGACAATGGTTCGGTGTTTCTCTAATTAAGCTAGACAGCAAACCGTCACAAGTTCTGAAAATGATCATAACTCCAGAAATACATGTTAGATGGGCATAGAAATCTGAGAGAAAAACTTAGGAAGCACATAATAGTTCATCATATTAATTAAATTTCAATGCTGTACTGCAGCATTCTGAATCATTCACCTCTGAAGAGACAATGGTTCGGTGTTTCTCTAATTCAGCTAGACAGCAAACCGTCACAAGTTCTGAAATTAATCATAACTCCAGAAATACATGTTAGATGGGCATAGAAATCTGAGAGAAAAACTTAGGAAGCACATAATAGTTCATCATATTAATAAAATTTCTATGCTGTACTGCAGCATTCCGAACCACTGTCACACAGAGTAATGACTGAAGCGTTTAAGCAATTCCCCTTTTCGACGTTTAAATCGGCTGAAAATGCGTTTTTTCCCACATGTGCACATAATGATGAAAATGATCATATCTCGACAAATACATGTTAGATGGGCCTAAAACTGGTTGACAAACAACACTTTAGCAGCATATACTAGTTCACCATTGTATTTAAACTGTCTGACACTGTCACACAGAGTAATGACTGAAGCGTTTAACCAATTCCCCTTTTCGACGTTTAAATCGGCTGAAAATGCGTTTTTTCCCACATGTGCACACAATGATGAAAATGATCATAACTCCACAAATACATGTTAGATGGGGATAGAAATCTGAGAGAAAAACTTAGGAAGCACATAATAGTTCATCATATTAATAAATTTTCTATGCTGTACTGCAGCATTCTGAATCATTCACCTCTGAAGAGACAATGGTTCGGTGTTTCTCTAATTCAGCTAGACATCAAACCGTCCAATGTTCTGAAAATGCTCATACCTCGACAAATACATGTTGTATGGGCCTAAAACTGTTTGACAAACAACGCTTTAGCAGCATATACTAGTTCACCATTGTATTTAAACTGTCTGACACTGTCACACAGAGTAATGACTGAAGCGTTTAACCAATTCCCCTTTTCGACGTTTAAATCGGCTGAAAATGCGTTTTTTCCCACATGTGCACACAATGATGAAAATGATCATAACTCCACAAATACATGTTAGATGGGCCTAGAAATCTGTGAGAAACACTTAAGAAGCACATAATAGTTCATCATATTAATAAAATTTCTATGCTGTACTGCAGCATTCTGAATCATTCACCTCTGAAGAGACAATGGTTCGGTGTTTCTCTAATTCAGCTAGACAGCAAACCGTCCAATGTTCTGAAAATGCTCATACCTCGACAAATACATGTTGTATGGGCCTAAAACTGTTTGACAAACAACGCTTTAGCACCATATACTAGTTCACCATTGTATTTAAACTGTCTGACACTGTCACACAGAGTAATGACTGAAGCGTTTAACCAATTCCCCTTTTCGACGTTTAAATCGGCTGAAAATGCGTTTTTTCCCACATGTGCACACAATGATGAAAATGATCATAACTCCACAAATACATGTTAGATGGGCCTAGAAATCTGTGAGAAACACTTAAGAAGCACATAATAGTTCATCATATTAATAAAATTTCTATGCTGTACTGCAGCATTCTGAATCATTCACCTCTGAAGAGACAATGGTTCGGTGTTTCTCTAATTCAGCTAGACAGCAAACCGTCCAATGTTCTGAAAATGCTCATACCTCGACAAATACATGTTGTATGGGCCTTAAACTGTTTGACAAACAACGCTTTAGCAGCATATACTAGTTCACCATTGTATTTAAACTGTCTGACACTGTCACACAGAGTAATGACTGAAGCGTTTAACCAATTCCCCTTTTCGACGTTTAAATCGGCTGAAAATGCGTTTTTTCACACATGTGCACACAATGATGAAAATGATCATAACTCCACAAATACATGTTAGATGGGCCTAAAACTGTTTGACAAACAACACTTTAGCAGCATATACTAGTTCACCATTGTATTTAAACTGTCTGACACTGTCACAGAGAGTAATGACTGAAGCGTTTAACCAATTCCCCTTTTCGACGTTTAAATCGGCTGAAAATGCGTTTTTTCCCACATGTGCACACTATGATGAAAATGATCATAACTCCACAAATACATGTTAGATGGGCCTAGAAATCTGTGAGAAACACTTAAGAAGCACATAATAGTTCATCATATTAATTAAATTTCTATGCTGTACTGCAGCATTCTGAATCATTCACCTCTGAAGAGACAATGGTTCGGTGTTTCTCAAATTCAGCTAGACAGCAAACCGTCACAAGTTCTGAAAATGATCATAACCCCAGAAATACATGTTAGATGGGCATAGAAATCTGAGAGAAAAACTTAGGAAGCACATAATAGTTCATCATATTAATACAATTTCAATGCTTTACTGCAGCATTCTGAATCATTCACCTCTGAAGAGACAATGGTTCGGTGTTTCTCTAATTCAGCTAGACAGCAAACCGTCCAATGTTCTGAAAATGCTCATACCTCGACAAATACATGTTGTATGGGCCTAAAACTGTTTGACAAACAACGCTTTAGCAGCATATACTAGTTCACCATTGTATTTAAACTGTCTGACACTGTCACACAGAGTAATGACTGAAGCGTTTAACCAATTCCCCTTTTCGACGTTTAAATCGGCTGAAAATGCGTTTTTTCCCACATGTGCACACTATGATGAAAATGATCCTAACTCCACAAATACATGTTAGATGGGCATAGAAATCTGAGAGAAAAACTTAGGAAGCACATAATAGTTCATCATATTAATAAATTTTCTATGCTGTACTGCAGCATTCTGAATCATTCACCTCTGAAGAGACAATGGTTCGGTGTTTCTCTAATTCAGCTAGACAGCAAACCGTCCAATGTTCTGAAAATGCTCATACCTCGACAAATACATGTTGTATGGGCCTAAAACTGTTTGACAAACAACGCTTTAGCAGCATATACTAGTTCACCATTGCATTTTAACTGTCTGACACTGTCACACAGAGTAATGACTGAAGCGTTTAACCAATTCCCCTTTTCGACGTTTAAATCGGCTGAAAATGCGTTTTTTCCCACATGTGCACATAATGATGAAAATGATCCTAACTCGACAAATACATGTTAGATGGGCCTAAAACTGTTTGACAAACAACACTTTAGCAGCATATACTAGTTCACCATTGTATTTAAACTGTCTGACACTGTCACACAGAGTAATGACTGAAGCGTTTAACCAATTCCCCTTTTCAACGTTTAAATCGGCTGAAAATGCGTTTTTTCCCACATGTGCACACTATGATGAAAATGATCCTAACTCCACAAATACATGTTAGATGGGCATAGAAATCTGAGAGAAAAACTTAGGAAGCACATAATAGTTCATCATATTAATAAAATTTCTATGCTCTACTACAGCATTCTGAATCATTCCCTCTGAATAGACAATGGTTCGGTGTTTCTCTAATTCAGCTAGACAGCAAACCGTCCAATGTTCTGAAAATGCAAATACCTCGATAAATACATGTTGTATGGGCCTAAAACTGGTTGACAAACAACGCTTTAGCAGCATATACTAGTTCACCATTGTATTTAAACTGTCTGACACTGTCACACAGAGTTATGACTGAAGCGTTTAAGCAATTCCCCTTTTCGATTTTTAAATCGGCTGAAAATGCGTTTTTCCCACACGTACAAATAATGATGAAAATGATCATAACTCGACAAATACATGTTAGATGGGCCTAAAACTGGTTGACAAACAACACTTTAGCAGCATATACTAGTTCACCATTGTATTTAAACTGTCTGACACTGTCACACAGAGTAATGACTGAAGCGTTTAACCAATTCCCCTTTTCGACGTTTAAATCGGCTGAAAATGCGTTTTTTCCCACATGTGCACACAATGATGAAAATGATCATAACTCCACAAATACATGTTAGATGGGCCTAGAAATCTCTGAGAAACACTTAAGAAGCACATCATAGTTCATCATATTAATTAAATTTCTATGCTGTACTGCAGCATTCTGAATCATTCACCTCTGAAGAGACAATGGTTCGGTGTTTCTCTAATTCAGCTAGACAGCAAACCGTCAAAAGTTCTGAAAATGATCATAACTCCACAAATACATGTTAGATGGGCATAGAAATCTGAGAGAAACACTTAGGAAGCACATAATAGTTCATCATATTAATTAAATTTCAATGCTGTACTGCAGCATTCTGAATCATTCCCTCTGAATAGACAATGGTTCGGTGTTTCTCTAATTCAGCTAGACAGCAAACCGTCCAATGTTCTGAAAATGCAAATACCTCGATAAATACATGTTGTATGGGCCTAAAACTGGTTGACAAACAACGCTTTAGCAGCATATACTAGTTCACCATTGTATTTAAACTGTCTGACACTGTCACACAGAGTTATGACTGAAGCGTTTAAGCAATTCCCCTTTTCGATTTTTAAATCGGCTGAAAATGCGTTTTTCCCACACGTACAAATAATGATGAAAATGATCATAACTCGACAAATACATGTTAGATGGGCCTAAAACTGTTTGACAAACAACACTTTAGCAGCATAAACTAGTTCACCATTGTATTTAAACTGTCTGACACTGTCACACAGAGTAATGACTGAAGCGTTTAACCAATTCCCCTTTTCGACGTTTAAATTGGCTGAAAATGCATTTTTTCCCACATGTGCACACAATGATGAAAATAATCATAACTCGACAAATACATTGTACATGGGCCTAAAACTGTTTGACAAACAACACTTTAGCAGCATATACTAGTTCACCATTGTATTTAAACTGTCTGACACTGTCACACAGAGTAATGACTGAAGCGTTTAACCAATTCCCCTTTTCGACGTTTAAATCGGCTGAAAATGCGTTTTTTCCCACATGTGCACACAATGATGAAAATGATCATAACTCCACAAATACATGTTAGATGGGCCTAGAAATCTCTGAGAAACACTTAAGAAGCACATCATAGTTCATCATATTAATTAAATTTCTATGCTGTACTGCAGCATTCTGAATCATTCACCTCTGAAGAGACAATGGTTCGGTGTTTCTCTAATTCAGCTAGACAGCAAACCGTCAAAAGTTCTGAAAATGATCATAACTCCACAAATACATGTTAGATGGGCATAGAAATCTGAGAGAAACACTTAGGAAGCACATAATAGTTCATCATATTAATTAAATTTCAATGCTGTACTGCAGCATTCTGAATCATTCACCTCTGAAGAGACAATGGTTCGGTGTTTCTCTAATTCAGCTAGACAGCAAACCGTCCAATGTTCTGAAAATGCTCATACCTCGACAAATACATGTTGTATGGGCCTAAAACTGTTTGACAAACAACGCTTTAGCAGCATATACTAGTTCACCATTGCATTTAAACTGTCTGACACTGTCACACAGAGTAATGACTGAAGCGTTTAACCAATTCCCCTTTTCGACGTTTAAATCGGCTGAAAATGCGTTTTTTCCCACATGTGCACATAATGATGAAAATGATCCTAACTCGACAAATACATGTTAGATGGGCCTAAAACTGTTTGACAAACAACACTTTAGCAGCATATACTAGTTCACCATTGTATTTAAACTGTCTGACACTGTCACACAGAGTAATGACTGAAGCGTTTAACCAATTCCCCTTTTCGACGTTTAAATCGGCTGAAAATGCGTTTTTTCCCACATGTGCACACTATGATGAAAATGATCCTAACTCCACAAATACATGTTAGATGGGCATAGAAATCTGAGAGAAAAACTTAGGAAGCACATAATAGTTCATCATATTAATGCAATTTCTATGCTCTACTACAGCATTCTGAATCATTCCCTCTGAATAGACAATGGTTCGGTGTTTCTCTAATTCAGCTAGACAGCAAACCGTCCAATGTTCTGAAAATGCAAATACCTCGATAAATACATGTTGTATGGGCCTAAAACTGGTTGACAAACAACGCTTTAGCAGCATATACTAGTTCACCATTGTATTTAAACTGTCTGACACTGTCACACAGAGTTATGACTGAAGCGTTTAAGCAATTCCCCTTTTCGATTTTTAAATCGGCTGAAAATGCGTTTTTCCCACACGTACAAATAATGATGAAAATGATCATAACTCGACAAATACATGTTAGATGGGCCTAAAAATGTTTGACAAACAACACTTTAGCAGCATATACTAGTTCACCATTGTATTTAAACTGTCTGACACTGTCACACAGAGTAATGACTGAAGCGTTTAACCAATTCCCCTTTTCGACGTTTAAATCGGCTGAAAATGCGTTTTTTCCCACATGTGCACACAATGATGAAAATGATCATAACTCCACAAATACATGTTAGATGGGCCTAGAAATCTCTGAGAAACACTTAAGAAGCACATCATAGTTCATCATATTAATTAAATTTCTATGCTGTACTGCAGCATTCTGAATCATTCACCTCTGAAGAGACAATGGTTCGGTGTTTCTCTAATTCAGCTAGACAGCAAACCGTCAAAAGTTCTGAAAATGATCATAACTCCACAAATACATGTTAGATGGGCATAGAAATCTGAGAGAAACACTTAGGAAGCACATAATAGTTCATCATATTAATTAAATTTCAATGCTGTACTGCAGCATTCTGAATCATTCACCTCTGAAGAGACAATGGTTCGGTGTTTCTCTAATTCAGCTAGACAGCAAACCGTCCAATGTTCTGAAAATGCTCATACCTCGACAAATACATGTTGTATGGGCCTAAAACTGTTTGACAAACAACGCTTTAGCAGCATATACTAGTTCACCATTGTATTTAAACTGTCTGACACTGTCACACAGAGTAATGACTGAAGCGTTTAACCAATTCTCCTTTTCGACGTTTAAATCGGCTGAAAATGCGTTTTTTCCCACATGTGCACATAATGATGAAAATGATCATAACTCGACAAATACATGTTAGATGGGCCGAAAACTGTTTGACAAACAACACTTTAGCAGCATATACTAGTTCACCATTGTATTTAAACTGTCTGACACTGTCACACAGAGTAATGACTGAAGCGTTTAACCAATTCCCCTTTTCGACGTTTAAATCGGCTGAAAATGCGTTTTTTCCCACATGTGCACACAATGATGAAAATGATCATAACTCCACAAATACATGTTAGATGGGCCTAGAAATCCGTGAGAAACACTTAAGAAGCACATAATAGTTCATCATATTAATAAAATTTCTATGCTGTACTGCAGCATTCTGAATCATTCACCTCTGAAGAGACAATGGTTCGGTGTTTTTCTAAATCAGCTAGACAGCAAACCGTCCAATGTTCTGAAAATGCTCATACCTCGTCAAATACATGTTGTATGGGCCTAAAACTGTTTGACAAACAACGCTTTAGCAGCATATACTAGTTCACCATTGTATTTAAACTGTCTGACACTGTCACACAGAGAAATGACTGAAGCGTTTAAGCAATTCCCCTTTTCGACGTTTAAATCGGCTGAAAATGCGTTTTTTCCCACATGTACACATAATGATGAAAATGATCATAACTCGACAAATACATGTTAGATGGGCCTAAAACTGGTTGACAAACAACACTTTAGCAGCATATACTAGTTCACCAATGTATTTAAACTGTCTGACACTGTCACACAGAGTAATGACTGAAGCGTTTAACCAATTCCCCTTTTCGACGTTTAAATCGGCTGAAAATGCGTTTTTTCCCACATGTGCACACAATGATGAAAATGATCATAACTCGACAAATACATTTTACATGGGCCTAAAACTGGTTGACAAACAACACTTTAGCAGCATATACTAGTTCACCATTGTATTTAAACTGTCTGACACTGTCACACAGAGTAATGACTGAAGCGTTTAACCAATTCCCCTTTTCGACGTTTAAATCGGCTGAAAATGCGTTTTTTCCCACATGTGCACACTATGATGAAAATGATCATAACTCCACAAATACATGTTAGATGGGCCTAGAAATCTGTGAGAAACACTTAAGAAGCACATAATAGTTCATCATATTAATTAAATTTCTATGCTGTACTGCAGCATTCTGAATCATTCACCTCTGAAGAGACAATGGTTCGGTGTTTCTCAAATTCAGCTAGACAGCAAACCGTCACAAGTTCTGAAAATGATCATAACCCCAGAAATACATGTTAGATGGGCATAGAAATCTGAGAGAAAAACTTAGGAAGCACATAATAGTTCATCATATTAATACAATTTCAATGCTTTACTGCAGCATTCTGAATCATTCACCTCTGAAGAGACAATGGTTCGGTGTTTCTCTAATTCAGCTAGACAGCAAACCGTCCAATGTTCTGAAAATGCTCATACCTCGACAAATACATGTTGTTTGGGCCTAAAACTGTTTGACAAACAACGCTTTAGCAGCATATACTAGTTCACCATTGTATTTAAACTGTCTGACACTGTCACACAGAGTTATGACTGAAGCGTTTAACCAATTCCCCTTTTCGACGTTTAAATCGGCTGAAAATGCATTTTTTCCCACATGTGCACACAATGATGAAAATGATCATAACTCGACAAATACATTTTACATGGGCCTAAAACTGTTTGACAAACAACACTTTAGCAGCATATACTAGTTCACCATTGTATTTAAACTGTCTGACACTGTCACACAGAGTAATGACTGAAGCGTTTAACCAATTCCCCTTTTCGACGTTTAAATCGGCTGAAAATGCGTTTTTTCCCACATGTGCACACTATGATGAAAATGATCCTAACTCCACAAATACATGTTAGATGGGCATAGAAATCTGTTAGAAAAACTTAGGAAGCACATAATAGTTCATCATATTAATAAATGTTCTATGCTGTACTGCAGCATTCTGAATCATTCACCTCTGAAGAGACAATGGTTCGGTGTTTCTCTAATTCAGCTAGACAGCAAACCGTCAAAAGTTCTGAAAATGATCATAACTCCACAAATACATGTTAGATGGGCATAGAAATCTGAGAGAAACACTTAGGAAGCACATAATAGTTCATCATATTAATAAAATTTCAATGCTGTACTGCAGCATTCTGAATCATTCACCTCTGAAGAGACAATGGTTCGGTGTTTCTCTAATTCAGCTAGACAGCAAACCGTCCAATGTTCTGAAAATGCTCATACCTCGACAAATACATGTTGTATGGGCCTAAAACTGTTTGACAAACAACGCTTTAGCAGCATATACTAGTTCACCATTGTATTTAAACTGTCTGACACTGTCACACAGAGTAATGACTGAAGCGTTTAACCAATTCCCCTTTTCGACGTTTAAATCGGCTGAAAATGCGTTTTTTCCCACATGTGCACACTATGATGAAAATGATCCTAACTCCACAAATACATGTTAGATGGGCATAGAAATCTGAGAGAAAAACTTAGGAAGCACATAATAGTTCATCATATTAATGCAATTTCTATGCTCTACTACAGCATTCTGAATCATTCCCTCTGAATAGACAATGGTTCGGTGTTTCTCTAATTCAGCTAGACAGCAAACCGTCCAATGTTCTGAAAATGCAAATACCTCGATAAATACATGTTGTATGGGCCTAAAACTGGTTGACAAACAACGCTTTAGCAGCATATACTAGTTCACCATTGTATTTAAACTGTCTGACACTGTCACACAGAGTTATGACTGAAGCGTTTAAGCAATTCCCCTTTTCGATTTTTAAATCGGCTGAAAATGCGTTTTTCCCACACGTACAAATAATGATGAAAATGATCATAACTCGACAAATACATGTTAGATGGGCCTAAAAATGTTTGACAAACAACACTTTAGCAGCATATACTAGTTCACCATTGTATTTAAACTGTCTGACACTGTCACACAGAGTAATGACTGAAGCGTTTAACCAATTCCCCTTTTCGACGTTTAAATCGGCTGAAAATGCGTTTTTTCCCACATGTGCACACAATGATGAAAATGATCATAACTCCACAAATACATGTTAGATGGGCCTAGAAATCTCTGAGAAACACTTAAGAAGCACATCATAGTTCATCATATTAATTAAATTTCTATGCTGTACTGCAGCATTCTGAATCATTCACCTCTGAAGAGACAATGGTTCGGTGTTTCTCTAATTCAGCTAGACAGCAAACCGTCAAAAGTTCTGAAAATGATCATAACTCCACAAATACATGTTAGATGGGCATAGAAATCTGAGAGAAACACTTAGGAAGCACATAATAGTTCATCATATTAATTAAATTTCAATGCTGTACTGCAGCATTCTGAATCATTCACCTCTGAAGAGACAATGGTTCGGTGTTTCTCTAATTCAGCTAGACAGCAAACCGTCCAATGTTCTGAAAATGCTCATACCTCGACAAATACATGTTGTATGGGCCTAAAACTGTTTGACAAACAACGCTTTAGCAGCATATACTAGTTCACCATTGTATTTAAACTGTCTGACACTGTCACACAGAGTAATGACTGAAGCGTTTAACCAATTCTCCTTTTCGACGTTTAAATCGGCTGAAAATGCGTTTTTTCCCACATGTGCACATAATGATGAAAATGATCATAACTCGACAAATACATGTTAGATGGGCCGAAAACTGTTTGACAAACAACACTTTAGCAGCATATACTAGTTCACCATTGTATTTAAACTGTCTGACACTGTCACACAGAGTAATGACTGAAGCGTTTAACCAATTCCCCTTTTCGACGTTTAAATCGGCTGAAAATGCGTTTTTTCCCACATGTGCACACAATGATGAAAATGATCATAACTCCACAAATACATGTTAGATGGGCCTAGAAATCCGTGAGAAACACTTAAGAAGCACATAATAGTTCATCATATTAATAAAATTTCTATGCTGTACTGCAGCATTCTGAATCATTCACCTCTGAAGAGACAATGGTTCGGTGTTTTTCTAAATCAGCTAGACAGCAAACCGTCCAATGTTCTGAAAATGCTCATACCTCGTCAAATACATGTTGTATGGGCCTAAAACTGTTTGACAAACAACGCTTTAGCAGCATATACTAGTTCACCATTGTATTTAAACTGTCTGACACTGTCACACAGAGAAATGACTGAAGCGTTTAAGCAATTCCCCTTTTCGACGTTTAAATCGGCTGAAAATGCGTTTTTTCCCACATGTACACATAATGATGAAAATGATCATAACTCGACAAATACATGTTAGATGGGCCTAAAACTGGTTGACAAACAACACTTTAGCAGCATATACTAGTTCACCAATGTATTTAAACTGTCTGACACTGTCACACAGAGTAATGACTGAAGCGTTTAACCAATTCCCCTTTTCGACGTTTAAATCGGCTGAAAATGCGTTTTTTCCCACATGTGCACACAATGATGAAAATGATCATAACTCGACAAATACATTTTACATGGGCCTAAAACTGGTTGACAAACAACACTTTAGCAGCATATACTAGTTCACCATTGTATTTAAACTGTCTGACACTGTCACACAGAGTAATGACTGAAGCGTTTAACCAATTCCCCTTTTCGACGTTTAAATCGGCTGAAAATGCGTTTTTTCCCACATGTGCACACTATGATGAAAATGATCATAACTCCACAAATACATGTTAGATGGGCCTAGAAATCTGTGAGAAACACTTAAGAAGCACATAATAGTTCATCATATTAATTAAATTTCTATGCTGTACTGCAGCATTCTGAATCATTCACCTCTGAAGAGACAATGGTTCGGTGTTTCTCAAATTCAGCTAGACAGCAAACCGTCACAAGTTCTGAAAATGATCATAACCCCAGAAATACATGTTAGATGGGCATAGAAATCTGAGAGAAAAACTTAGGAAGCACATAATAGTTCATCATATTAATACAATTTCAATGCTTTACTGCAGCATTCTGAATCATTCACCTCTGAAGAGACAATGGTTCGGTGTTTCTCTAATTCAGCTAGACAGCAAACCGTCCAATGTTCTGAAAATGCTCATACCTCGACAAATACATGTTGTTTGGGCCTAAAACTGTTTGACAAACAACGCTTTAGCAGCATATACTAGTTCACCATTGTATTTAAACTGTCTGACACTGTCACACAGAGTTATGACTGAAGCGTTTAACCAATTCCCCTTTTCGACGTTTAAATCGGCTGAAAATGCATTTTTTCCCACATGTGCACACAATGATGAAAATGATCATAACTCGACAAATACATTTTACATGGGCCTAAAACTGTTTGACAAACAACACTTTAGCAGCATATACTAGTTCACCATTGTATTTAAACTGTCTGACACTGTCACACAGAGTAATGACTGAAGCGTTTAACCAATTCCCCTTTTCGACGTTTAAATCGGCTGAAAATGCGTTTTTTCCCACATGTGCACACTATGATGAAAATGATCCTAACTCCACAAATACATGTTAGATGGGCATAGAAATCTGTTAGAAAAACTTAGGAAGCACATAATAGTTCATCATATTAATAAATGTTCTATGCTGTACTGCAGCATTCTGAATCATTCACCTCTGAAGAGACAATGGTTCGGTGTTTCTCTAATTCAGCTAGACAGCAAACCGTCAAAAGTTCTGAAAATGATCATAACTCCACAAATACATGTTAGATGGGCATAGAAATCTGAGAGAAACACTTAGGAAGCACATAATAGTTCATCATATTAATAAAATTTCAATGCTGTACTGCAGCATTCTGAATCATTCACCTCTGAAGAGACAATGGTTCGGTGTTTCTCTAATTCAGCTAGACAGCAAACCGTCCAATGTTCTGAAAATGCTCATACCTCGACAAATACATGTTGTATGGGCCTAAAACTGTTTGACAAACAACGCTTTAGCAGCATATACTAGTTCACCATTGTATTTAAACTGTCTGACACTGTCACACAGAGTAATGACTGAAGCGTTTAACCAATTCACCTTTTCGACGTTTAAATCGGCTGAAAATGCGTTTTTTCCCACATGTGCACATAATGATGAAAATGATCATAACTCGACAAATACATGTTAGATGGGCCGAAAACTGTTTGACAAACAACACTTTAGCAGCATATACTAGTTCACCATTGTATTTAAACTGTCTGACACTGTCACACAGAGTAATGACTGAAGCGTTTAACCAATTCCCCTTTTCGACGTTTAAATCGGCTGAAAATGCGTTTTTTCCCACATGTGCACACAATGATGAAAATGATCATAACTCCACAAATACATGTTAGATGGGCCTAGAAATCCGTGAGAAACACTTAAGAAGCACATAATAGTTCATCATATTAATAAAATTTCTATGCTGTACTGCAGCATTCTGAATCATTCACCTCTGAAGAGACAATGGTTCGGTGTTTTTCTAAATCAGCTAGACAGCAAACCGTCCAATGTTCTGAAAATGCTCATACCTCGTCAAATACATGTTGTATGGGCCTAAAACTGTTTGACAAACAACGCTTTAGCAGCATATACTAGTTCACCATTGTATTTAAACTGTCTGACACTGTCACACAGAGAAATGACTGAAGCGTTTAAGCAATTCCCCTTTTCGACGTTTAAATCGGCTGAAAATGCGTTTTTTCCCACATGTACACATAATGATGAAAATGATCATAACTCGACAAATACATGTTAGATGGGCCTAAAACTGGTTGACAAACAACACTTTAGCAGCATATACTAGTTCACCAATGTATTTAAACTGTCTGACACTGTCACACAGAGTAATGACTGAAGCGTTTAACCAATTCCCCTTTTCGACGTTTAAATCGGCTGAAAATGCGTTTTTTCCCACATGTGCACACAATGATGAAAATGATCATAACTCGACAAATACATTTTACATGGGCCTAAAACTGGTTGACAAACAACACTTTAGCAGCATATACTAGTTCACCATTGTATTTAAACTGTCTGACACTGTCACACAGAGTAATGACTGAAGCGTTTAACCAATTCCCCTTTTCGACGTTTAAATCGGCTGAAAATGCGTTTTTTCCCACATGTGCACACTATGATGAAAATGATCATAACTCCACAAATACATGTTAGATGGGCCTAGAAATCTGTGAGAAACACTTAAGAAGCACATAATAGTTCATCATATTAATTAAATTTCTATGCTGTACTGCAGCATTCTGAATCATTCACCTCTGAAGAGACAATGGTTCGGTGTTTCTCAAATTCAGCTAGACAGCAAACCGTCACAAGTTCTGAAAATGATCATAACCCCAGAAATACATGTTAGATGGGCATAGAAATCTGAGAGAAAAACTTAGGAAGCACATAATAGTTCATCATATTAATACAATTTCAATGCTTTACTGCAGCATTCTGAATCATTCACCTCTGAAGAGACAATGGTTCGGTGTTTCTCTAATTCAGCTAGACAGCAAACCGTCCAATGTTCTGAAAATGCTCATACCTCGACAAATACATGTTGTTTGGGCCTAAAACTGTTTGACAAACAACGCTTTAGCAGCATATACTAGTTCACCATTGTATTTAAACTGTCTGACACTGTCACACAGAGTTATGACTGAAGCGTTTAACCAATTCCCCTTTTCGACGTTTAAATCGGCTGAAAATGCATTTTTTCCCACATGTGCACACAATGATGAAAATGATCATAACTCGACAAATACATTTTACATGGGCCTAAAACTGTTTGACAAACAACACTTTAGCAGCATATACTAGTTCACCATTGTATTTAAACTGTCTGACACTGTCACACAGAGTAATGACTGAAGCGTTTAACCAATTCCCCTTTTCGACGTTTAAATCGGCTGAAAATGCGTTTTTTCCCACATGTGCACACTATGATGAAAATGATCCTAACTCCACAAATACATGTTAGATGGGCATAGAAATCTGTTAGAAAAACTTAGGAAGCACATAATAGTTCATCATATTAATAAATGTTCTATGCTGTACTGCAGCATTCTGAATCATTCACCTCTGAAGAGACAATGGTTCGGTGTTTCTCTAATTCAGCTAGACAGCAAACCGTCAAAAGTTCTGAAAATGATCATAACTCCACAAATACATGTTAGATGGGCATAGAAATCTGAGAGAAAAACTTAGGAAGCACATAATAGTTCATCATATTAATAAAATTTCAATGCTGTACTGCAGCATTCTGAATCATTCACCTCTGAAGAGACAATGGTTCGGTGTTTCTCTAATTCAGCTAGACAGCAAACCGTCCAATGTTCTGAAAATGCTCATACCTCGACAAATACATGTTGTATGGGCCTAAAACTGTTTGACAAACAACGCTTTAGCAGCATATACTAGTTCACCATTGTATTTAAACTGTCTGACACTGTCACACAGAGTAATGACTGAAGCGTTTAACCAATTCCCCTTTTCGACGTTTAAATCGGCTGAAAATGCGTTTTTTCCCACATGTGCACATAATGATGAAAATGATCATAACTCGACAAATACATGTTAGATGGGCCGAAAACTGTTTGACAAACAACACTTTAGCAGCATATACTAGTTCACCATTGTATTTAAACTGTCTGACACTGTCACACAGAGTAATGACTGAAGCGTTTAACCAATTCCCCTTTTCGACGTTTAAATCGGCTGAAAATGCGTTTTTTCCCACATGTGCACACAATGATGAAAATGATCATAACTCCACAAATACATGTTAGATGGGCCTAGAAATCCGTGAGAAACACTTAAGAAGCACATAATAGTTCATCATATTAATAAAATTTCTATGCTGTACTGCAGCATTCTGAATCATTCACCTCTGAAGAGACAATGGTTCGGTGTTTTTCTAAATCAGCTAGACAGCAAACCGTCCAATGTTCTGAAAATGCTCATACCTCGTCAAATACATGTTGTATGGGCCTAAAACTGTTTGACAAACAACGCTTTAGCAGCATATACTAGTTCACCATTGTATTTAAACTGTCTGACACTGTCACACAGAGAAATGACTGAAGCGTTTAAGCAATTCCCCTTTTCGACGTTTAAATCGGCTGAAAATGCGTTTTTTCCCACATGTACACATAATGATGAAAATGATCATAACTCGACAAATACATGTTAGATGGGCCTAAAACTGGTTGACAAACAACACTTTAGCAGCATATACTAGTTCACCAATGTATTTAAACTGTCTGACACTGTCACACAGAGTAATGACTGAAGCGTTTAACCAATTCCCCTTTTCGACGTTTAAATCGGCTGAAAATGCGTTTTTTCCCACATGTGCACACAATGATGAAAATGATCATAACTCGACAAATACATTTTACATGGGCCTAAAACTGGTTGACAAACAACACTTTAGCAGCATATACTAGTTCACCATTGTATTTAAACTGTCTGACACTGTCACACAGAGTAATGACTGAAGCGTTTAACCAATTCCCCTTTTCGACGTTTAAATCGGCTGAAAATGCGTTTTTTCCCACATGTGCACACTATGATGAAAATGATCATAACTCCACAAATACATGTTAGATGGGCCTAGAAATCTGTGAGAAACACTTAAGAAGCACATAATAGTTCATCATATTAATTAAATTTCTATGCTGTACTGCAGCATTCTGAATCATTCACCTCTGAAGAGACAATGGTTCGGTGTTTCTCAAATTCAGCTAGACAGCAAACCGTCACAAGTTCTGAAAATGATCATAACCCCAGAAATACATGTTAGATGGGCATAGAAATCTGAGAGAAAAACTTAGGAAGCACATAATAGTTCATCATATTAATACAATTTCAATGCTTTACTGCAGCATTCTGAATCATTCACCTCTGAAGAGACAATGGTTCGGTGTTTCTCTAATTCAGCTAGACAGCAAACCGTCCAATGTTCTGAAAATGCTCATACCTCGACAAATACATGTTGTTTGGGCCTAAAACTGTTTGACAAACAACGCTTTAGCAGCATATACTAGTTCACCATTGTATTTAAACTGTCTGACACTGTCACACAGAGTTATGACTGAAGCGTTTAACCAATTCCCCTTTTCGACGTTTAAATCGGCTGAAAATGCATTTTTTCCCACATGTGCACACAATGATGAAAATGATCATAACTCGACAAATACATTTTACATGGGCCTAAAACTGTTTGACAAACAACACTTTAGCAGCATATACTAGTTCACCATTGTATTTAAACTGTCTGACACTGTCACACAGAGTAATGACTGAAGCGTTTAACCAATTCCCCTTTTCGACGTTTAAATCGGCTGAAAATGCGTTTTTTCCCACATGTGCACACTATGATGAAAATGATCCTAACTCCACAAATACATGTTAGATGGGCATAGAAATCTGTTAGAAAAACTTAGGAAGCACATAATAGTTCATCATATTAATAAATGTTCTATGCTGTACTGCAGCATTCTGAATCATTCACCTCTGAAGAGACAATGGTTCGGTGTTTCTCTAATTCAGCTAGACAGCAAACCGTCAAAAGTTCTGAAAATGATCATAACTCCACAAATACATGTTAGATGGGCATAGAAATCTGAGAGAAACACTTAGGAAGCACATAATAGTTCATCATATTAATAAAATTTCAATGCTGTACTGCAGCATTCTGAATCATTCACCTCTGAAGAGACAATGGTTCGGTGTTTCTCTAATTCAGCTAGACAGCAAACCGTCCAATGTTCTGAAAATGCTCATACCTCGACAAATACATGTTGTATGGGCCTAAAACTGTTTGACAAACAACGCTTTAGCAGCATATACTAGTTCACCATTGTATTTAAACTGTCTGACACTGTCACACAGAGTAATGACTGAAGCGTTTAACCAATTCACCTTTTCGACGTTTAAATCGGCTGAAAATGCGTTTTTTCCCACATGTGCACATAATGATGAAAATGATCATAACTCGACAAATACATGTTAGATGGGCCGAAAACTGTTTGACAAACAACACTTTAGCAGCATATACTAGTTCACCATTGTATTTAAACTGTCTGACACTGTCACACAGAGTAATGACTGAAGCGTTTAACCAATTCCCCTTTTCGACGTTTAAATCGGCTGAAAATGCGTTTTTTCCCACATGTGCACACAATGATGAAAATGATCATAACTCCACAAATACATGTTAGATGGGCCTAGAAATCCGTGAGAAACACTTAAGAAGCACATAATAGTTCATCATATTAATAAAATTTCTATGCTGTACTGCAGCATTCTGAATCATTCACCTCTGAAGAGACAATGGTTCGGTGTTTTTCTAAATCAGCTAGACAGCAAACCGTCCAATGTTCTGAAAATGCTCATACCTCGTCAAATACATGTTGTATGGGCCTAAAACTGTTTGACAAACAACGCTTTAGCAGCATATACTAGTTCACCATTGTATTTAAACTGTCTGACACTGTCACACAGAGAAATGACTGAAGCGTTTAAGCAATTCCCCTTTTCGACGTTTAAATCGGCTGAAAATGCGTTTTTTCCCACATGTACACATAATGATGAAAATGATCATAACTCGACAAATACATGTTAGATGGGCCTAAAACTGGTTGACAAACAACACTTTAGCAGCATATACTAGTTCACCAATGTATTTAAACTGTCTGACACTGTCACACAGAGTAATGACTGAAGCGTTTAACCAATTCCCCTTTTCGACGTTTAAATCGGCTGAAAATGCGTTTTTTCCCACATGTGCACACAATGATGAAAATGATCATAACTCGACAAATACATTTTACATGGGCCTAAAACTGGTTGACAAACAACACTTTAGCAGCATATACTAGTTCACCATTGTATTTAAACTGTCTGACACTGTCACACAGAGTAATGACTGAAGCGTTTAACCAATTCCCCTTTTCGACGTTTAAATCGGCTGAAAATGCGTTTTTTCCCACATGTGCCCACTATGATGAAAATGATCATAACTCCACAAATACATGTTAGATGGGCCTAGAAATCTGTGAGAAACACTTAAGAAGCACATAATAGTTCATCATATTAATTAAATTTCTATGCTGTACTGCAGCATTCTGAATCATTCACCTCTGAAGAGACAATGGTTCGGTGTTTCTCAAATTCAGCTAGACAGCAAACCGTCACAAGTTCTGAAAATGATCATAACCCCAGAAATACATGTTAGATGGGCATAGAAATCTGAGAGAAAAACTTAGGAAGCACATAATAGTTCATCATATTAATACAATTTCAATGCTTTACTGCAGCATTCTGAATCATTCACCTCTGAAGAGACAATGGTTCGGTGTTTCTCTAATTCAGCTAGACAGCAAACCGTCCAATGTTCTGAAAATGCTCATACCTCGACAAATACATGTTGTTTGGGCCTAAAACTGTTTGACAAACAACGCTTTAGCAGCATATACTAGTTCACCATTGTATTTAAACTGTCTGACACTGTCACACAGAGTTATGACTGAAGCGTTTAACCAATTCCCCTTTTCGACGTTTAAATCGGCTGAAAATGCATTTTTTCCCACATGTGCACACAATGATGAAAATGATCATAACTCGACAAATACATTTTACATGGGCCTAAAACTGTTTGACAAACAACACTTTAGCAGCATATACTAGTTCACCATTGTATTTAAACTGTCTGACACTGTCACACAGAGTAATGACTGAAGCGTTTAACCAATTCCCCTTTTCGACGTTTAAATCGGCTGAAAATGCGTTTTTTCCCACATGTGCACACTATGATGAAAATGATCCTAACTCCACAAATACATGTTAGATGGGCATAGAAATCTGTTAGAAAAACTTAGGAAGCACATAATAGTTCATCATATTAATAAATTTTCTATGCTGTACTGCAGCATTCTGAATCATTCACCTCTGAAGAGACAATGGTTCGGTGTTTCTCTAATTCAGCTAGACAGCAAACCGTCCAATGTTCTGAAAATGCTCATACCTCGACAAATACATGTTGTATAGGCCTAAAACTGTTTGACAAACAACGCTTTAGCAGCATATACTAGTTCACCATTGTATTTAAACTGTCTGACACTGTCACACAGAGTAATGACTGAAGCGTTTAAGCAATTCCCCTTTTCGACGTTTAAATCGGCTGAAAATGCGTTTTTTCCCACATGTACACATAATGATGAAAATGATCATAACTCGACAAATACATGTTAGATGGGCCTAAAACTGGTTGACAAACAACACTTTAGCAGCATATACTAGTTCACCAATGTATTTAAACTGTCTGACACTGTCACACAGAGTAATGACTGAAGCGTTTAACCAATTCCCCTTTTCGACGTTTAAATCGGCTGAAAATGCGTTTTTTCCCACATGTGCACACAATGATGAAAATGATCATAACTCGACAAATACATTTTACATGGGCCTAAAACTGGTTGACAAACAACACTTTAGCAGCATATACTAGTTCACCATTGTATTTAAACTGTCTGACACTGTCACACAGAGTAATGACTGAAGCGTTTAACCAATTCCCCTTTTCGACGTTTAAATCGGCTGAAAATGCGTTTTTTCCCACATGTGCACACTATGATGAAAATGATCATAACTCCACAAATACATGTTAGATGGGCCTAGAAATCTGTGAGAAACACTTAAGAAGCACATAATAGTTCATCATATTAATTAAATTTCTATGCTGTACTGCAGCATTCTGAATCATTCACCTCTGAAGAGACAATGGTTCGGTGTTTCTCAAATTCAGCTAGACAGCAAACCGTCACAAGTTCTGAAAATGATCATAACCCCAGAAATACATGTTAGATGGGCATAGAAATCTGAGAGAAAAACTTAGGAAGCACATAATAGTTCATCATATTAATACAATTTCAATGCTTTACTGCAGCATTCTGAATCATTCACCTCTGAAGTGACAATGGTTCGGTGTTTCTCTAATTCAGCTAGACAGCAAACCGTCCAATGTTCTGAAAATGCTCATACCTCGACAAATACATGTTGTTTGGGCCTAAAACTGTTTGACAAACAACGCTTTAGCAGCATATACTAGTTCACCATTGTATTTAAACTGTCTGACACTGTCACACAGAGTTATGACTGAAGCGTTTAACCAATTGCCCTTTTCGACGTTTAAATCGGCTGAAAATGCATTTTTTCCCACATGTGCACACAATGATGAAAATGATCATAACTCGACAAATACATTTTACATGGGCCTAAAACTGTTTGACAAACAACACTTTAGCAGCATATACTAGTTCACCATTGTATTTAAACTGTCTGACACTGTCACACAGAGTAATGACTGAAGCGTTTAACCAATTCCCCTTTTCGACGTTTAAATCGGCTGAAAATGCGTTTTTTCCCACATGTGCACACTATGATGAAAATGATCCTAACTCCACAAATACATGTTAGATGGGCATAGAAATCTGTTAGAAAAACTTAGGAAGCACATAATAGTTCATCATATTAATAAATTTTCTATGCTGTACTGCAGCATTCTGAATCATTCACCTCTGAAGAGACAATGGTTCGGTGTTTCTCTAATTCAGCTAGACAGCAAACCGTCCAATGTTCTGAAAATGCTCATACCTCGACAAATACATGTTGTATAGGCCTAAAACTGTTTGACAAACAACGCTTTAGCAGCATATACTAGTTCACCATTGTATTTAAACTGTCTGACACTGTCACACAGAGTAATGACTGAAGCGTTTAAGCAATTCCCCTTTTCGACGTTTAAATCGGCTGAAAATGCGTTTTTTCCCACATGTACACATAATGATGAAAATGATCATAACTCGACAAATACATGTTAGATGGGCCTAAAACTGGTTGACAAACAACACTTTAGCAGCATATACTAGTTCACCAATGTATTTAAACTGTCTGACACTGTCACACAGAGTAATGACTGAAGCGTTTAACCAATTCCCCTTTTCGACGTTTAAATCGGCTGAAAATGCGTTTTTTCCCACATGTGCACACAATGATGAAAATGATCATAACTCCACAAATACATGTTAGATGGGCCTAGAAATCTGTGGGAAACACTTAAGAAGCACATAATAGTTCATCTTATTAATAAAATTTCTATGCTGTACTGCAGCATTCTGAATCATTCACCTCTGAAGAGACAATGGTTCGGTGTTTCTCTAATTCAGCTAGACAGCAAACCGTCCAATGTTCTGAAAATGCTCATACCTCGTCAAATACATGTTGTATGGGCCTAAAACTGTTTGACAAACAACGCTTTAGCAGCATATACTAGTTCACCATTGTATTTAAACTGTCTGACACTGTCACACAGAGAAATGACTGAAGCGTTTAAGCAATTCCCCTTTTCGACGTTTAAAACGGCTGAAAATGCGTTTTTTCCCACATGTACACATAATGATGAAAATGATCATAACTCGACAAATACATGTTAGATGGGCCTAAAACTGGTTGACAAACAACACTTTAGCAGCATATACTAGTTCACCAATGTATTTAAACTGTCTGACACTGTCACACAGAGTAATGACTGAAGCGTTTAACCAATTCCCCTTTTCGACGTTTAAATCGGCTGAAAATGCGTTTTTTCCCACATGTGCACACAATGATGAAAATGATCATAACTCGACAAATACATGTTAGATGGGCCTAGAAATCTGCGAGAAACACTTAAGAAGCACATAATAGTTCATCATATTAATTAAATTTCTATGCTGTACTGCAGCATTCTGAATCATTCACCTCTGAAGAGACAATGGTTCGGTGTTTCTCTAATACAGTTAGACAGCAAACCGTCACAAGTTCTGAAAATGATCATAACTCCAGAAATACATGTTAGATGGGCATAGAAATCTGAGAGAAAAACTTAGGAAGCACATAATAGTTCATCATATTCATAAAATTTCTATGCTGTACTGCAGCATTCTGAATCATTCACCTCTGAAGAGACAATGGTTCGGTGTTTCTCTAATTCAGCTAGACAGCAAACCGTCCAATGTTCTGAAAATGCTCATACCTCGACAAATACATGTTGTGTGGGCCTAAAACTGTTTGACAAACAACGCTTTAGCAGCATATACTAGTTCACCATTGTATTTAAACTGTCTGACACTGTCACACAGAGTAATGACTGAAGCGTTTAAGCAATTCCCCTTTTCGACGTTTAAATCGGCTGAAAATGCGTTTTTTCCCACATGTACACATAATGATGAAAATGATCATAACTCGACAAATACATGTTAGATGGGCCTAAAACTGGTTGACAAACAACACTTTAGCAGCATATACTAGTTCACCATTGTATTTAAACTGTCTGACACTGTCACACAGAGTAATGACTGAAGCGTTTAACCAATTCCCCTTTTCGACGTTTAAATCGGCTGAAAATGTGTTTTTTCCCACATGTACACATAATGATGAAAATGATCATAACTCGACAAATACATGTTAGATGGGCCTAAAACTGGTTGACAAACAACACTTTAGCAGCATATACTAGTTCACCATTGTATTTAAACTGTCTGACACTGTCACACAGAGTAATGACTGAAGCGTTTAACCAATTCCCCTTTTCGACGTTTAAATCGGCTGAAAATGCGTTTTTTCCCACATGTGCACACAATGATGAGAATGATCATAACTCCACAAATACATGTTAGATGGGCCTAGAAATCTGTGAGAAACACTTAAGAAGCACATAATAGTTCATCATATTAATTACATTTCTATGCTGTACTGCAGCATTCTGAATCATTCACCTCTGAAGAGACAATGGTTCGGTGTTTCTCTAATTCAGTTAGACAGCAAACCGTCACAAGTTCTGAAAATGATCATACCTCGACAAATACATGTTGTATGGGCCTAAAACTGTTTGACAAACAACGCTTCAGCAGCATATACTAGTTCACCATTGTATTTAAACTGTCTGACACTGTCACACAGAGTAATGACTGAAGCGTTCAAGCAATTCCCCTTTTCGACGTTTAAATCGGCTGAAAATGCGTTTTTTCCCACATGTACACATAATGATGAAAATGATCATAACTCGATAAATACATGTAAGATGGGCCTAAATCTTGTTGACAAACAACACTTTAGCAGCATTTACTAGTTCACCATTGTCTTTAAACTGTCTGACACTGTCACACAGAGTATTGACTGAAGCGTTTAACCAATTCCCCTTTTCGACGTTTAAATCGGCTGAAAATGCGTTTTTTCCCACATGTGCACACAATGATGAAAATAATCATAACTCGACAAATACATTTTACATGGGCCTAAAACTGTTTGACAAACAACACTTTAGCAGCATATACTAGTTCACCATTGTATTTAAACTGTCTGACACTGTCACACAGAGTAATGACTGAAGCGTTTAACCAATTCCCCTTTTCGACGTTTAAATCGGCTGAAAATGCATTTTTTCCCACATGTGCACACAATGATGAAAATGATCATAACTCCACAAATACATGTTAGATGGGCCTAGAAATCTGTGAGAAACACTAAAGAAGCACATAATAGTTCATCATATTAATTACATTTCTATGCTGTACTGCAGCATTCTGAATCATTCACCTCTGAAGAGACAATAGTTCGGTGTTTCTCTAATTCAGCTAGACAGCAAACCGTCCAATGTTCTGAAAATGCTCATACCTCGACAAATACATGTTGTATGGGCCTAAAACTGTTTGACAAACAACGCTTTAGCAGCATATACTAGTTCACCATTGTATTTAAACTGTCTGACACTGTCACACAGAGTAATGACTGAAGCGTTTAAGCAATTCCCCTTTTCGACGTTTAAATCGGCTGAAAATGCGTTTTTTCCCACATGTACACATAATGATGAAAATGATCATAACTCGACAAATACATGTTAGATGGGCCTAAAACTGGTTGACAAACAACACTTTAGCAGCATATACTAGTTCACCATTGTATTTAAACTGTCTGACACTGTCACACAGAGTAATGACTGAAGCGTTTAACCAATTCCCCTTTTCGACGTTTAAATCGGCTGAAAATGCGTTTTTTCCCACATGTGCACACTAAGATGAAAATGATCATAACTCCACAAATACATGTTAGATGGGCCTAGAAATCTGTGAGAAACACTTAAGAAGCACATAATAGTTCATCATATTAATTAAATTTCTATGCTGTACTGCAGCATTCTGAATCATTCACCTCTGAAGAGACAATGGTTCGGTGTTTCTCAAATTCAGCTAGACAGCAAAACGTCACAAGTTCTGAAAATGATCATAACTCCAGAAATACATGTTAGATGGGCATAGAAATCTGAGAGAAAAACTTAGGAAGAACATAATAGTTCATCATATTAATACAATTTCAATGCTGTACTGCAGCATTCTGAATCATTCACCTCTGAAGAGACAATGGTTCGGTGTTTCTCTAATTCAGCTAGACAGCAAACCGTCCAATGTTCTGAAAATGCTCATACCTCGACATATACATGTTGTTTGGGCCTAAAACTGTTTGACAAACAACGCTTTAGCAGCATATACTAGTTCACCATTGTATTTAAACTGTCTGACACTGTCACACAGAGTAATGACTGAAGCGTTTAACCAATTCCCCTTTTCGACGTTTAAATCGGCTGAAAATGCGTTTTTTCCCACATGTGCACACAATGATGAGAATGATCATAACTCCACAAATACATGTTAGATGGGCCTAGAAATCTGTGAGAAACACTTAAGAAGCACATAATAGTTCATCATATTAATAAAATTTCTATGCTGTACTGCAGCATTCTGAATCATTCACCTCTGAAGAGACAATGGTTCGGTGTTTCTCTAATTCAGCTAGACAGCAAACCGTCCAATGTTCTGAAAATGCTCATACCTCGACAAATACATGTTGTATGGGCCTAAAACTGTTTGACAAACAACGCTTCAGCAGCATATACTAGTTCACCATTGTATTTAAACTGTTTGATACTGTCACACAGAGTAATGACTGAAGCGTTCAAGCAATTCCCCTTTTCGACGTTTAAATCGGCTGAAAATGCGTTTTTTCCCACATGTACACATAATGATGAAAATGATCATAACTCGATAAATACATGTTAGATGGGCCTAAAACTTGTTGACAAACAACACTTTAGCAGCATATACTAGTTCACCATTGTCTTTAAACTGTCTGACACTGTCACACAGAGTAATGACTGAAGCGTTTAACCAATTCCCCTTTTCGACGTTTAAATCGGCTGAAAATGCGTTTTTTCCCACATGTGCACACAATGATGAAAATAATCATAACTCGACAAATACATGTTGTATGGGCCTAAAACTGTTTGACAAACAACGCTTTAGCAGCATATACTAGTTCACCATTGTATTTAAACTGTCTGACACTGTCACACAGAGTAATGACTGAAGCGTTTAAGCAATTCCCCTTTTCGACGTTTAAATCGGCTGAAAATGCGTTTTTTCCCACATGTACACATAATGATGAAAATGATCATAACTCGACAAATACATGTTAGATGGGCCTAAAACTGGTTGACAAACAACACTTTAGCAGCATATACTAGTTCACCATTGTATTTAAATTGTCTGACACTGTCACACAGAGTAATGACTGAAGCGTTTTACCAATTCCCCTTTTCGACGTTTAAATCCGCTGAAAATGCATTTTTTCCCACATGTGCACACAATGATGAAAATAATCATAACTCGACAAATACATTTTACATGGGCCTAAAACTGTTTGACAAACAACACTTTAGCAGCATATACTAGTTCACCATTGTATTTAAACTGTCTGACACTGTCACACAGAGTAATGACTGAAGCGTTTAACCAATTCCCCTTTTCGACGTTTAAATCGGCTGAAAATGCGTTTTTTCCCACATGTGCACACAATGATGAGAATGATCATAACTCCACAAATACATGTTAGATGGGCCTAGAAATCTGTGAGAAACACTTAAGAAGCACATAATAGTTCATCATATTGATTAAATTTCTATGCTGTACTGCAGCATTCTGAATCATTCACCTCTGAAGAGACAATGGTTCGGTGTTTCTCTAATTCAGTTAGACAGCAAACCGTCACAAGTTCTGAAAATGATCATACCTCGACAAATACATGTTGTATGGGCCTAAAACTGTTTGACAAACAACGCTTCAGCAGCATATACTAGTTCACCATTGTATTTAAACTGTCTGACACTGTCACACAGAGTAATGACTGAAGCGTTCAAGCAATTCTCCTTTTCGACGTTTAAATCGGCTGAAAATGCGTTTTTTCCCACATGTACACATAATGATGAAAATGATCATAACTCGATAAATACATGTAAGATGGGCCTAAATCTTGTTGACAAACAACACTTTAGCAGCATATACTAGTTCACCATTGTCTTTAAACTGTCTGACACTGTCACACAGAGTATTGACTGAAGCGTTTAACCAATTCCCCTTTTCGACGTTTAAATCGGCTGAAAATGCGTTTTTTCCCACATGTGCACACAATGATGAAAATAATCATAACTCGACAAATACATTTTACATGGGCCTAAAACTGTTTGACAAACAACACTTTAGCAGCATATACTAGTTCACCATTGTATTTAAACTGTCTGACACTGTCACACAGAGTAATGACTGAAGCGTTTAACCAATTCCCCTTTTCGACGTTTAAATCGGCTGAAAATGCATTTTTTCCAACATGTGCACACAATGATGAAAATGATCATAACTCCACAAATACATGTTAGATGGGCCTAGAAATCTGTGAGAAACACTAAAGAAGCACATAATAGTTCATCATATTAATACAATTTCAATGCTGTACTGCAGCATTCTGAATCATTCACCTCTGAAGAGACAATGGTTCGGTGTTTCTCTAATTCAGCTAGACAGCAAACCGTCCAATGTTCTGAAAATGCTCATACCTCGACATATACATGTTGTTTGGGCCTAAAACTGTTTGACAAACAACGCTTTAGCAGCATATACTAGTTCACCATTGTATTTAAACTGTCTGACACTGTCACACAGAGTAATGACTAAAGCGTTTAACCAATTCCCCTTTTCGACGTTTAAATCGGCTGAAAATGCGTTTTTTCCCACATGTGCACACTATGATGAAAATGATCCTAACTCCACAAATACATGTAAGATGGGCATAGAAATCTGAGAGAAAAACTTAGGAAGCACATAATGGTTCATCATATTAATAAAATTTCTATGCTGTACTGCAGCATTCTGAATCATTCACCTCTGAAGAGACAATGGTTCGGTGTTTCTCTAATTCAGCTAGACAGCAAACCGTCCAATGTTCTGAAAATGCTCATACCTCGACAAATACATGTTGTATGGGCCAAAAACTGTTTGACAAACAACGCTTCAGCAGCATATACTAGTTCACCATTGTATTTAAACTGTCTGATACTGTCACACAGAGTACTGACTGAAGCGTTCAAGCAATTCCCCTTTTCGACGTTTAAATCGGCTGAAAATGCGTTTTTTCCCACATGTACACATAATGATGAAAATGATCATAACTCGACAAATACATGTTAGATGGGCCTAAAACTTGTTGACAAACAACACTTTAGCAGCATATACTAGTTCACCATTGTATTTAAACTGTCTGACACTGTCACACAGAGTAATGACTGAAGCGTTTAACCAATTCCCCTTTTCGACGTTTAAATCGGCTGAAAATGCGTTTTTTCCCACATGTGCACACTAAGATGAAAATGATCATAACTCCACAAATACATGTTAGATGGGCCTAGAAATCTGTGAGAAACACTTAAGAAGCACATAATAGTTCATCATATTAATTAAATTTCTATGCTGTACTGCAGCATTCTGAATCATTCACCTCTGAAGAGACAATGGTTCGGTGTTTCTCAAATTCAGCTAGACAGCAAAACGTCACAAGTTCTGAAAATGATCATAACTCCAGAAATACATGTTAGATGGGCATAGAAATCTGAGAGAAAAACTTAGGAAGAACATAATAGTTCATCATATTAATACAATTTCAATGCTGTACTGCAGCATTCTGAATCATTCACCTCTGAAGAGACAATGGTTCGGTGTTTCTCTAATTCAGCTAGACAGCAAACCGTCCAATGTTCTGAAAATGCTCATACCTCGACATATACATGTTGTTTGGGCCTAAAACTGTTTGACAAACAACGCTTTAGCAGCATATACTAGTTCACCATTGTATTTAAACTGTCTTACACTGTCACACAGAGTAATGACTAAAGCGTTTAACCAATTCCCCTTTTCGACGTTTAAATCGGCTGAAAATGCATTTTTTCCCACATGTGCACACTTTGATGAAAATGATCCTAACTCCACAAATACATGTAAGATGGGCATAGAAATCTGAGAGAAAAACTTAGGAAGCACATAATGGTTCATCATATTAATAAAATTTCTATGCTGTACTGCAGCATTCTGAATCATTCACCTCTGAAGAGACAATGGTTCGGTGTTTCTCTAATTCAGCTAGACAGCAAACCGTCCAATGTTCTGAAAATGCTCATACCTCGACAAATACATGTTGTATGGGCCAAAAACTGTTTGACAAACAACGCTTCAGCAGCATATACTAGTTCACCATTGTATTTAAACTGTCTGATACTGTCACACAGAGTACTGACTGAAGCGTTCAAGCAATTCCCCTTTTCGACGTTTAAATCGGCTGAAAATGCGTTTTTTCCCACATGTACACATAATGATGAAAATGATCATAACTCGACAAATACATGTTAGATGGGCCTAAAACTTGTTGACAAACAAAACTTTAGCAGCATATACTAGTTCACCATTGTATTTAAACTGTCTGACACTGTCACACAGAGTAATGACTGAAGCGTTTAACCAATTCCCCTTTTCGACGTTTAAATCGGCTGAAAATGCGTTTTTTCCCACATGTGCACACAATGATGAGAATGATCATAACTCCACAAATACATGTTAGATGGGCCTAGAAATCTGTGAGAAACACTTAAGAAGCACATAATAGTTCATCATATTAATAAAATTTCTATGCTGTACTGCAGCATTCTGAATCATTCACCTCTGAAGAGACAATGGTTCGGTGTTTCTCTAATTCAGCTAGACAGCAAACCGTCCAATGTTCTGAAAATGCTCATACCTCGACAAATACATGTTGTATGGGCCTAAAACTGTTTGACAAACAACGCTTCAGCAGCATATACTAGTTCACCATTGTATTTAAACTGTTTGATACTGTCACACAGAGTAATGACTGAAGCGTTCAAGCAATTCCCCTTTTCGACGTTTAAATCGGCTGAAAATGCGTTTTTTCCCACATGTACACATAATGATGAAAATGATCATAACTCGATAAATACATGTTAGATGGGCCTAAAACTTGTTGACAAACAACACTTTAGCAGCATATACTAGTTCACCATTGTCTTTAAACTGTCTGACACTGTCACACAGAGTAATGACTGAAGCGTTTAACCAATTCCCCTTTTCGACGTTTAAATCGGCTGAAAATGCGTTTTTTCCCACATGTGCACACAATGATGAAAATAATCATAACTCGACAAATACATGTTGTATGGGCCTAAAACTGTTTGACAAACAACGCTTTAGCAGCATATACTAGTTCACCATTGTATTTAAACTGTCTGACACTGTCACACAGAGTAATGACTGAAGCGTTTAAGCAATTCCCCTTTTCGACGTTTAAATCGGCTGAAAATGCGTTTTTTCCCACATGTACACATAATGATGAAAATGATCATAACTCGACAAATACATGTTAGATGGGCCTAAAACTGGTTGACAAACAACACTTTAGCAGCATATACTAGTTCACCATTGTATTTAAATTGTCTGACACTGTCACACAGAGTAATGACTGAAGCGTTTTACCAATTCCCCTTTTCGACGTTTAAATCCGCTGAAAATGCATTTTTTCCCACATGTGCACACAATGATGAAAATAATCATAACTCGACAAATACATTTTACATGGGCCTAAAACTGTTTGACAAACAACACTTTAGCAGCATATACTAGTTCACCATTGTATTTAAACTGTCTGACACTGTCACACAGAGTAATGACTGAAGCGTTTAACCAATTCCCCTTTTCGACGTTTAAATCGGCTGAAAATGCGTTTTTTCCCACATGTGCACACAATGATGAGAATGATCATAACTCCACAAATACATGTTAGATGGGCCTAGAAATCTGTGAGAAACACTTAAGAAGCACATAATAGTTCATCATATTGATTAAATTTCTATGCTGTACTGCAGCATTCTGAATCATTCACCTCTGAAGAGACAATGGTTCGGTGTTTCTCTAATTCAGTTAGACAGCAAACCGTCACAAGTTCTGAAAATGATCATACCTCGACAAATACATGTTGTATGGGCCTAAAACTGTTTGACAAACAACGCTTCAGCAGCATATACTAGTTCACCATTGTATTTAAACTGTCTGACACTGTCACACAGAGTAATGACTGAAGCGTTCAAGCAATTCTCCTTTTCGACGTTTAAATCGGCTGAAAATGCGTTTTTTCCCACATGTACACATAATGATGAAAATGATCATAACTCGATAAATACATGTAAGATGGGCCTAAATCTTGTTGACAAACAACACTTTAGCAGCATATACTAGTTCACCATTGTCTTTAAACTGTCTGACACTGTCACACAGAGTATTGACTGAAGCGTTTAACCAATTCCCCTTTTCGACGTTTAAATCGGCTGAAAATGCGTTTTTTCCCACATGTGCACACAATGATGAAAATAATCATAACTCGACAAATACATTTTACATGGGCCTAAAACTGTTTGACAAACAACACTTTAGCAGCATATACTAGTTCACCATTGTATTTAAACTGTCTGACACTGTCACACAGAGTAATGACTGAAGCGTTTAACCAATTCCCCTTTTCGACGTTTAAATCGGCTGAAAATGCATTTTTTCCCACATGTGCACACAATGATGAAAATGATCATAACTCCACAAATACATGTTAGATGGGCCTAGAAATCTGTGAGAAACACTAAAGAAGCACATAATAGTTCATCATATTAATACAATTTCAATGCTGTACTGCAGCATTCTGAATCATTCACCTCTGAAGAGACAATGGTTCGGTGTTTCTCTAATTCAGCTAGACAGCAAACCGTCCAATGTTCTGAAAATGCTCATACCTCGACATATACATGTTGTTTGGGCCTAAAACTGTTTGACAAACAACGCTTTAGCAGCATATACTAGTTCACCATTGTATTTAAACTGTCTGACACTGTCACACAGAGTAATGACTAAAGCGTTTAACCAATTCCCCTTTTCGACGTTTAAATCGGCTGAAAATGCGTTTTTTCCCACATGTGCACACTATGATGAAAATGATCCTAACTCCACAAATACATGTAAGATGGGCATAGAAATCTGAGAGAAAAACTTAGGAAGCACATAATGGTTCATCATATTAATAAAATTTCTATGCTGTACTGCAGCATTCTGAATCATTCACCTCTGAAGAGACAATGGTTCGGTGTTTCTCTAATTCAGCTAGACAGCAAACCGTCCAATGTTCTGAAAATGCTCATACCTCGACAAATACATGTTGTATGGGCCAAAAACTGTTTGACAAACAACGCTTCAGCAGCATATACTAGTTCACCATTGTATTTAAACTGTCTGATACTGTCACACAGAGTACTGACTGAAGCGTTCAAGCAATTCCCCTTTTCGACGTTTAAATCGGCTGAAAATGCGTTTTTTCCCACATGTACACATAATGATGAAAATGATCATAACTCGACAAATACATGTTAGATGGGCCTAAAACTTGTTGACAAACAACACTTTAGCAGCATATACTAGTTCACCATTGTATTTAAACTGTCTGACACTGTCACACAGAGTAATGACTGAAGCGTTTAACCAATTCCCCTTTTCGACGTTTAAATCGGCTGAAAATGCGTTTTTTCCCACATGTGTAAACAATGATGAAAATGATCATAACTCCACAAATACATGTTAGATGGGCCTAGAAATCTGTGAGAAACACTTAAGAAGCACATAATAGTTCATCATATTAATTAAATTTCTATGCTGTACTGCAGCATTCTGAATCATTCACCGCTGTAGAGACAATGGTTCGGTGTTTCTCTATTTCACCTAGACAGCAAACCGTCACAAGTTCTGAAAATGATCATAACTCCAGAAATACATGTTAGATGGGCATAGAAATCTGAGAGAAAAACTTAGGAAGCACATAATAGTTCATCATATTAATTAAATTTCAATGCTGTACTGCAGCATTCTGAATCATTCACCTCTGAAGAGACAATGGTTCGGTGTTTCTCTAATTCAGCTAGACAGCAAACCGTCCAATGTTCTGAAAATGCTCATACCTCGACAAATACATGTTGTATGGGCCTAAAACTGTTTGACAAACAACGCTTTAGCAGCATATACTAGTTCACCATTGTATTTAAACTGTCTGACACTGTCACACAGAGTTATGACTGAAGCGTTTAACCAATTCCCCTTTTCGACGTTTAAATCGGCTGAAAATGCGTTTTTTCCCACATGTGCACACAATGATGAAAATGATCATAACTCGACAAATACATTTTACATGGGCCTAAAACTGTTTGACAAACAACACTTTAGCAGCATATACTAGTTCACCATTGTATTTAAACTGTCTGACACTGTCACACAGAGTTATGACTGAAGCGTTTAACCAATTCCCCTTTTCGACGTTTAAATCGGCTGAAAATGCGTTTTTTCCCACATGTGCACACAATGATGAAAATGATCATAACTCGACAAATACATTTTACATGGGCCTAAAACTTTTTGAAAAACAACACTTTAGCAGCATATACTAGTTCACCATTGTATTTAAACTGTCTGACACTGTCACACAGAGTAATGACTGAAGCGTTTAACCAATTCCCCTTTTCAACGTTTAAATCGGCTGAAAATGCGTTTTTTCCCACATGTGCACACTATGATGAAAATGATCCTAACTCCACAAATACATGTTAGATGGGCATAGAAATCTGAGAGAAAAACTTAGGAAGCACATAATAGTTCATGATATTAATACAATTTCTATGCTGTACTGCAGCATTCTGAATCATTCACCTCTGAAGAGACAATGGTTCGGTGTTTTTCTAATTCAGCTAGACAGCAAACCGTCACAAGTTCTGAAAATGATCAGAACTCCAGAAATACATGTTAGATGGGCATAGAAATCTGAGAGAAAAACTTAGGAAGCACATAATAGTTCATCATATTAATAAAATTTCTATGCTGTACTGCAGCATTCTGAATCGTTCACCTCTGAAGAGACAATGGTTCGGTGTTTCTCTAATTCAGCTAGACAGCAAACCGTCCAATGTTCTGAAAATGCTCATACCTCGACAAATACATGTTGTATGGGCCTAAAACTGTTTGACAAACAACGCTTTAGCAGCATATACTAGTTCACCATTGTATTTAAACTGTCTGACACTGTCACACAGAGTTATGACTGAAGCGTTTAACCAATTCCCCTTTTCGACGTTTAAATCGGCTGAAAATGCGTTTTTTCCCACATGTGCACACAATGATGAAAATGATCATAACTCGACAAATACATTTTACATGGGCCTAAAACTTTTTGACAAACAACACTTTAGCAGCATATACTAGTTCACCATTGTATTTAAACTGTCTGACACCGTCACACAGAGTAATGACTGAAGCGTTTAAGCAATTCCCCTTTTCGACGTTTAAATCGGCTGAAAATGCGTTTTTTCCCACATGTACACATAATGATGAAAATGATCATAACTCGACAAATACATGTTAGATGGGCCTAAAACTGGTTGACAAACAACACTTTAGCAGCATATACTAGTTCACCATTGTATTTAAACTGTCTGACACTGTCACACAGAGTAATGACTGAAGCGTTTAAGCAATTCCCCTTTTCGACGTTTAAATCGGCTGAAAATGCGTTTTTTCCCACATGTACACATAATGATGAAAATGATCATAACTCGACAAATACATGTTAGATGGGCCTAAAACTGGTTGACAAACAACACTTTAGCAGCATATACTAGTTCACCATTGTATTTATACTGTCTGACACTGTCACACAGAGTAATGACTGAAGCGTTTAACCAATTCCCCTTTTCGACGTTTAAATCGGCTGAAAATGCGTTTTTTCCCACATGTGCACACTATGATGAAAATCATCCTAACTCCACAAATACATGTTAGATGGGCATAGAAATCTGAGAGAAAAACTTAGGAAGCACATAATAGTTCATCATATTAATAAAATTTCTATGCTGTACTGCAGCATTCTGAATCATTCACCTCTGAAGAGACAATGGTTCGGTGTTTCTCTAATTCAGCTAGACAGCAAACCGTCACAAGTTCTGAAAATGATCATAACTCCAGAAATACATGTTTGATGGGCATAGAAATCTGAGAGAAAAACTTAGGAAGCACATAATAGTTCATCATATTAATTAAATTTCAATGCTGTACTGCAGCATTCTGAATCATTCACCTCTGAAGAGACAATGGTTCGGTGTTTCTCTAATTCAGCAAGACAGCAAACCGTCCAATGTTCTGAAAATGCTCATACCTCGACAAATACATGTTGTATGGGCCTAAAACTGTTTGACAAACAACGCTTTAGCAGCATATACTAGTTCACCATTGTATTTAAACTGTCTGACACTGTCACACAGAGTAATGACTGAAGCGTTTAAGCAATTCCCCTTTTCGACGTTTAAATCGGCTGAAAATGCGTTTTTTCCCACATGACACATAATGGTGAAAATGATCATAACTCGACAAATACATGTTAGATGGGCCTAAAACTGGTTGACAAACAACACTTTAGCAGCATATACTAGTTCACCATGGTATTTAAACTGTCTGACACTGTCACACAGAGTAATGACTGAAGCGTTTAACCAATTCCCCTTTTCGACGTTTAAATCGGCTGAAAATGCGTTTTTTCCCACATGTGCACACAATGATGAAAATGATCATAACTCCACAAATACATGTTAGATGGGCCTAAAACTGTTTGACAAAAAACACTTTAGCAGCATATACTAGTTCACCATTGTATTTAAACTGTCAGACACTGTCACACAGAGTAATGACTGAAGCGTTTAACCAATTCCCCTTTTCGACGTTTAAATCGGCTGAAAATGCGTTTTTTCCCACATGTGCACACAATGATGAAAATGATCATAACTCCACAAATACATTTTACATGGGCCTAAAACTGTTTGACAAACAACACTTTAGCAGCATATACTAGTTCACCATTGTATTTAAACTGTCTGACACTGTCACACAGAGTTATGACTGAAGCGTTTAACCAATTCCCCTTTTCGACGTTTAAATCGGCTGAAAATGCGTTTTTTCCCACATGTGCACACAATGATGAAAATGATCATAACTCGACAAATACATTTTACATGGGCCTAAAACTTTTTGAAAAACAACACTTTAGCAGCATATACTAGTTCACCATTGTATTTAAACTGTCTGACACTGTCACACAGAGTTATGACTGAAGCGTTTAACCAATTCCCCTTTTCGACGTTTAAATCGGCTGAAAATGCGTTTTTTCCCACATGTGCACACTATGATGAAAATGATCCTAACTCCACAAATACATGTTAGATGGGCATAGAAAACTGAGAGAAAAACTTAGGAAGCACATAATAGTTCATCATATTAATAAAATTTCTATGCTGTACTGCAGCATTCTGAATCGTTCACCTCTGAAGAGACAATGGTTCGGTGTTTCTCTAATTCAGCTAGACAGCAAACCGTCCAATGTTCTGAAAATGCTCATACCTCGACAAATACATGTTGTATGGGCCTAAAACTGTTTGACAAACAACGCTTTAGCAGCATATACTAGTTCACCATTGTATTTAAACTGTCTGACACTGTCACACAGAGTTATGACTGAAGCGTTTAACCAATTCCCCTTTTCGACGTTTAAATCGGCTGAAAATGCGTTTTTTCCCACATGTGCACACAATGATGAAAATGATCATAACTCGACAAATACATTTTACATGGGCCTAAAACTTTTTGACAAACAACACTTTAGCAGCATATACTAGTTCACCATTGTATTTAAACTGTCTGACACTGTCACACAGAGTAATGACTGAAGCGTTTAACCAATTCCCCTTTTCGACGTTTAAATCGGCTGAAAATGCGTTTTTTTCCCACATGTGCACACAATGATGAAAATGATCATAACTCCAGAAATACATGTTAGATGGGCATAGAAATCTGAGAGAAAAACTTAGGAAGCACATAATAGTTCATCATATTAATAAAATTTCTATGCTGTACTGCAGCATTCTGAATCATTCACCTCTGAAGAGACAATGGTTCGGTGTTTCTCTAATTCAGCTAGACAGCAAACCGTCACAAGTTCTGAAAATGATCATAACTCCAGAAATACATGTTTGATGGGCATAGAAATCTGAGAGAAAAACTTAGGAAGCACATAATAGTTCATCATATTAATTAAATTTCAATGCTGTACTGCAGCATTCTGAATCATTCACCTCTGAAGAGACAATGGTTCGGTGTTTCTCTAATTCAGCAAGACAGCAAACCGTCCAATGTTCTGAAAATGCTCATACCTCGACAAATACATGTTGTATGGGCCTAAAACTGTTTGACAAACAACGCTTTAGCAGCATATACTAGTTCACCATTGTATTTAAACTGTCTGACACTGTCACACAGAGTAATGACTGAAGCGTTTAAGCAATTCCCCTTTTCGACGTTTAAATCGGCTGAAAATGCGTTTTTTCCCACATGACACATAATGGTGAAAATGATCATAACTCGACAAATACATGTTAGATGGGCCTAAAACTGGTTGACAAACAACACTTTAGCAGCATATACTAGTTCACCATGGTATTTAAACTGTCTGACACTGTCACACAGAGTAATGACTGAAGCGTTTAACCAATTCCCCTTTTCGACGTTTAAATCGGCTGAAAATGCGTTTTTTCCCACATGTGCACACAATGATGAAAATGATCATAACTCCACAAATACATGTTAGATGGGCCTAAAACTGTTTGACAAAAAACACTTTAGCAGCATATACTAGTTCACCATTGTATTTAAACTGTCAGACACTGTCACACAGAGTAATGACTGAAGCGTTTAACCAATTCCCCTTTTCGACGTTTAAATCGGCTGAAAATGCGTTTTTTCCCACATGTGCACACAATGATGAAAATGATCATAACTCCACAAATACATTTTACATGGGCCTAAAACTGTTTGACAAACAACACTTTAGCAGCATATACTAGTTCACCATTGTATTTAAACTGTCTGACACTGTCACACAGAGTTATGACTGAAGCGTTTAACCAATTCCCCTTTTCGACGTTTAAATCGGCTGAAAATGCGTTTTTTCCCACATGTGCACACAATGATGAAAATGATCATAACTCGACAAATACATTTTACATGGGCCTAAAACTTTTTGAAAAACAACACTTTAGCAGCATATACTAGTTCACCATTGTATTTAAACTGTCTGACACTGTCACACAGAGTTATGACTGAAGCGTTTAACCAATTCCCCTTTTCGACGTTTAAATCGGCTGAAAATGCGTTTTTTCCCACATGTGCACACTATGATGAAAATGATCCTAACTCCACAAATACATGTTAGATGGGCATAGAAATCTGAGAGAAAAACTTAGGAAGCACATAATAGTTCATCATATTAATAAAATTTCTATGCTGTACTGCAGCATTCTGAATCGTTCACCTCTGAAGAGACAATGGTTCGGTGTTTCTCTAATTCAGCTAGACAGCAAACCGTCCAATGTTCTGAAAATGCTCATACCTCGACAAATACATGTTGTATGGGCCTAAAACTGTTTGACAAACAACGCTTTAGCAGCATATACTAGTTCACCATTGTATTTAAACTGTCTGACACTGTCACACAGAGTTATGACTGAAGCGTTTAACCAATTCCCCTTTTCGACGTTTAAATCGGCTGAAAATGCGTTTTTTCCCACATGTGCACACAATGATGAAAATGATCATAACTCGACAAATACATTTTACATGGGCCTAAAACTTTTTGACAAACAACACTTTAGCAGCATATACTAGTTCACCATTGTATTTAAACTGTCTGACACTGTCACACAGAGTAATGACTGAAGCGTTTAACCAATTCCCCTTTTCGACGTTTAAATCGGCTGAAAATGCGTTTTTTTCCCACATGTGCACACAATGATGAAAATGATCATAACTCCAGAAATACATGTTAGATGGGCATAGAAATCTGAGAGAAAAACTTAGGAAGCACATAATAGTTCATCATATTAATTACATTTCTATGCTGTACTGCAGCATTCTGAATCATTCACCTCTGAAGAGACAATGGTTCGGTGTTTCTCTAATTCAGCTAGACAGCAAACCGTCACAAATTCTGAAAATGATCATAACTCCAGAAATCATGTTTGATGTGCATAGAAATCTGAGAGAAAAACTTAGGAAGCACATAATAGTTCATCATATTAATTAAATTTCAATGCTGTACTGCAGCATTCTGAATCATTCACCTCTGAAGAGACAATGGTTCGGTGTTTCTCTAATTCAGCAAGACAGCAAACCGTCCAATGTTCTGAAAATGCTCATACCTCGACAAATACATGTTGTATGGGCCTAAAACTGTTTGACAAACAACGCTTTAGCAGCATATACTAGTTCACCATTGTATTTAAACTGTCTGACACTGTCACACAGAGTAATGACTGAAGCGTTTAAGCAATTCCCCTTTTCGACGTTTAAATCGGCTGAAAATGCGTTTTTTCCCACATGACACATAATGGTGAAAATGATCATAACTCGACAAATACATGTTAGATGGGCCTAAAACTGGTTGACAAACAACACTTTAGCAGCATATACTAGTTCACCATGGTATTTAAACTGTCTGACACTGTCACACAGAGTAATGACTGAAGTGTTTAAGCAATTCCCCTTTTCGACGTTTAAATCGGCTGAAAATGCGTTTTTTCCCACATGTACACATAATGATGAAAATGATCATAACTCGACAAATACATGTTAGATGGGCCTAAAACTGGTTGACAAACAACACTTTAGCAGCATATACTAGTTCACCATGGTATTTAAACTGTCTGACACTGTCACACAGAGTAATGACTGAAGCGTTTAACCAATTCCCCTTTTCGACGTTTAAATCGGCTGAAAATGCGTTTTTTCCCACATGTGCACACAATGATGAAAATGATCATAACTCCACAAATACATGTTAGATGGGCCTAAAACTGGTTGACAAACAACACTTTAGCAGCATATACTAGTTCACCATTGTATTTAAACTGTCTGACACTGTCACACAGAGTAATGACTGAAGCGTTTAACCAATTCCCCTTTTCGACGTTTAAATCGGCTGAAAATGCGTTTTTTCCCACATGTGCACACAATGATGAAAATGATCATAACTCCACAAATACATTTTACATGGGCCTAAAACTGTTTGACAAACAACACTTTAGCAGCATATACTAGTTCACCATTGTATTTAAACTGTCTGACACTGTCACACAGAGTTATGACTGAAGCGTTTAAGCAATTCCCCTTTTCGACGTTTAAATCGGCTGAAAATGCGTTTTTTCCCACATGTGCACACTATGATGAAAATGATCCTAACTCCACAAATACATGTTAGATGGGCATAGAAATCTGAGAGAAAAACTTAGGAAGCACATAATAGTTCATCATATTAATTACATTTCTATGCTGTACTGCAGCATTCTGAATCATTCACCTCTGAAGAGACAATGGTTCGGTGTTTCTCTAATTCAGCTAGACAGCAAACCGTCCAATGTTCTGAAAATGCTCATACCTCGACAAATACATGTTGTATGGGCCTAAAACTGTTTGACAAACAACGCTTTAGCAGCATATACTAGTTCACCATTGTATTTAAGCTGTCTGACACTGTCACACAGAGTTATGACTGAAGCGTTTAACCAATTCCCCTTTTCGACGTTTAAATCGGCTGAAAATGCGTTTTTTCCCACATGTGCACCCAATGATGAAAATGATCATAACTCGACAAATACATTTTACATGGGCCTAAAACTGTTTGACAAACAACACTTTAGCAGCATATACTAGTTCACCATTGTATTTAAACTGTCTGACACTGTCACACAGAGTAATGACTAAAGCGTTTAACCAATTCCCCTTTTCGACGTTTAAATCGGCTGAAAATGCGTTTTTTCCCACAGGTACACATAATGATGAAAATGATCCTAACTCCACAAATACATGTTAGATGGGCATAGAAATCTGAGAGAAAAACTTAGGAAGCACATAATAGTTCATCATATTAATAAATTTTCTATGCTGTACTGCAGCATTCTGAATCATTCACCTCTGAAGAGACAATGGTTCGGTGTTTCTCTAATTCAGCTAGACAGCAAACCGTCCAATGTTCTGAAAATGCTCATACCTCAACAAATACATGTTGTATGGGCCTAAAACTGTTTGACAAACAACGCTTTAGCAGCATATACTAGTTCACCATTGTATTTAAGCTGTCTGACACTGTCACACAGAGTAATGACTGAAGCGTTTAACCAATTCCCCTTTTCGACGTTTAAATCGGCTGAAAATGCGTTTTTTCCCACATGTGCACACAATGATGAAAATAATCATAACTCGACAAATACATGTTGTATGGGCCTAAAACTGTTTGACAAACAACGCTTTAGCAGCATATACTGGTTCACCATTGTATTTAAACTGTCAGACACTGTCACACAGAGTAATGACTGAAGCGTTTAACCAATTCCCCTTTTCGACGTTTAAATCGGCTGAAAATGCGTTTTTTTCCCACATGTGCACACAATGATGAAAATGATCATAACTCCAGAAATACATGTTAGATGGGCATAGAAATCTGAGAGAAAAACTTAGGAAGCACATAATAGTTCATCATATTAATTACATTTCTATGCTGTACTGCAGCATTCTGAATCATTCACCTCTGAAGAGACAATGGTTCGGTGTTTCTCTAATTCAGCTAGACAGCAAACCGTCCAATGTTCTGAAAATGCTCATACCTCGACAAATACATGTTGTATGGGCCTAAAACTGTTTGACAAACAACGCTTTAGCAGCATATACTAGTTCACCATTGTATTTAAGCTGTCTGACACTGTCACACAGAGTTATGACTGAAGCGTTTAACCAATTCCCCTTTTCGACGTTTAAATCGGCTGAAAATGCGTTTTTTCCCACATGTGCACCCAATGATGAAAATGATCATAACTCGACAAATACATTTTACATGGGCCTAAAACTGTTTGACAAACAACACTTTAGCAGCATATACTAGTTCACCATTGTATTTAAACTGTCTGACACTGTCACACAGAGTAATGACTAAAGCGTTTAACCAATTCCCCTTTTCGACGTTTAAATCGGCTGAAAATGCGTTTTTTCCCACAGGTACACATAATGATGAAAATGATCCTAACTCCACAAATACATGTTAGATGGGCATAGAAATCTGAGAGAAAAACTTAGGAAGCACATAATAGTTCATCATATTAATAAATTTTCTATGCTGTACTGCAGCATTCTGAATCATTCACCTCTGAAGAGACAATGGTTCGGTGTTTCTCTAATTCAGCTAGACAGCAAACCGTCCAATGTTCTGAAAATGCTCATACCTCAACAAATACATGTTGTATGGGCCTAAAACTGTTTGACAAACAACGCTTCAGCAGCATATACTAGTTCACCATTGTATTTAAACTGTCTGACACTGTCACACAGAGTAATGACTGAAGCGTTCAAGCAATTCCCCTTTTCGACGTTTAAATCGGCTGAAAATGCGTTTTTTCCCACATGTACACATAATGATGAAAATGATCATAACTCGATAAATACATGTAAGATGGGCCTAAAACTTGTTGACAAACAACACTTTAGCAGCATATACTAGTTCACCATTGTCTTTAAACTGTCTGACACTGTCACACAGAGTAATGACTGAAGCGTTTAACCAATTCCCCTTTTCGACGTTTAAATCGGCTGAAAATGCGTTTTTTCCCACATGTGCACACAATGATGAAAATAATCATAACTCGACAAATACATGTTGTATGGGCCTAAAACTGTTTGACAAACAACGCTTTAGCAGCATATACTAGTTCACCATTGTATTTAAACTGTCTGACACTGTCACACAGAGTTATGACTGAAGCGTTTAACCAATTCCCCTTTTCGACGTTTAAATCGGCTGAAAATGCGTTTTTTCCCACATGTGCACACAATGATGAAAATGATCATAACTCGACAAATACATTTTACATGGGCCTAAAACTGTTTGACAAACAACACTTTAGCAGCATATACTAGTTCACCATTGTATTTCAACTGTCTGACACTGTCAAACAGAGTAATGACTGAAGCGTTTAACCAATTCCCCTTTTCGACGTTTAAATCGGCTGAAAATGCGTTTTTTCCCACATGTGCACACTATGATGAAGATGATCCTAACTCCACAAATACATGTTAGATGGGCATAGAAATCTGAGAGAAAAACTTAGGAAGCACATAATAGTTCATCATATTAATAAAATTTCTATGCTGTACTGCAGCATTCTGAATCGTTCACCTCTGAAGAGACAATGGTTCGGTGTTTCTCTAATTCAGCTAGACAGCAAACCGTCCAATGTTCTGAAAATGCTCATACCTCGACAAATACATGTTGTATGGGCCTAAAACTGTTTGACAAACAACGCTTTAGCAGCATATACTAGTTCACCATTGTATTTAAACTGTCTGACACTGTCACACAGAGTTATGACTGAAGCGTTTAACCAATTCCCCTTTTCGACGTTTAAATCGGCTGAAAATGCATTTTTTCCCACATGTGCACACAATGATGAAAATGATCATAACTCGACAAATACATTTTACATGGGCCTAAAACTTTTTGACAAACAACACTTTAGCAGCATATACTTGTTCACCATTGTATTTAAACTGTCTGACACTGTCACACAGAGTAATGACTGAAGCGTTTAAGCAATTCCCCTTTTCGACGTTTAAATCGGCTGAAAATGCGTTTTTTCCCACATGTACACATAATGATGAAAATGATCATAACTCGACAAATACATGTTAGATGGGCCTAAAACTGGTTGACAAACAACACTTTAGCAGCATATACTAGTTCACCATTGTATTTAAACTGTCTGACACTGTCACACAGAGTAATGACTGAAGCGTTTAACCAATTCCCCTTTTCGACGTTTAAATCGGCTGAAAATGCGTTTTTTCCCACATGTGCACACTATGATGAAAATGATCCTAACTCCACAAATACATGTTAGATGGGCATAGAAATCAGAGAGAAAAACTTAGGAAGCACATAATAGTTCATCATATTAATAACATTTCTATGCTGTACTGCAGCATTCTGAATCATTCACCTCTGAAGAGACAATGGTTCGGTGTTTCTCTAATTCAGCTAGACAGCAAACCGTCACAAGTTCTGAAAATGATCATAACTCCAGAAATACATGTTAGATGGGCATAGAAATCTGAGAGAAAAACTTAGGAAGCACATAATAGTTCATCATATTAATTAAATTTCAATGCTGTACTGCAGCATTCTGAATCATTCACCTCTGAAGAGACGATGGTTCGGTGTTTCTCTAATTCAGCAAGACAGCAAACCGTCCAATGTTCTGAAAATGCTCATACCTCGACAAATACATGTTGTATGGGCCTAAAACTGTTTGACAAACAACGCTTTAGCAGCATATACTAGTTCACCATTGTATTTAAACTGTCTGACACTGTCACACAGAGTAATGACTGAAGCGTTTAAGCAATTCCCCTTTTCGACGTTTAAATCGGCTGAAAATGTATTTTTTCCCACATGTACACATAATGATGAAAATGATCATAACTCGACAAATACATGTTACATGGGCCTAAAACTGTTTGACAAACAACACTTTAGCAGCATTTACTAGTTCACCATTGTATTTAAACTGTCTGACACTGTCACACAGAGTAATGACTAAAGCGTTTAACCAATTCCCCTTTTCGACGTTTAAATCGGCTGAAAATGCATTTTTTCCCACATGTGCACATAATGATGAAAATGATCATAACTCGACAAATACATGTTAGATGGGCCTAAAACTGTTTGACAAACAACACTTTAGCAGCATTTACTAGTTCACCATTGTATTTAAACTGTCTGACACTGTCACACAGAGTAATGACTGAAGCGTTTAACCAATTCCCCTTTTCGACGTTTAAATCGGCTGAAAATGCATTTTTTCCCACTTGTGCACATAATGATGAAAATAATCATAACTCGACAAATACATTTTACATGGGCCAAAAACTGTTTGACAAACAACACTTTAGCAGCATATACTAGTTCACCATTGTATTTAAACTGTCAGACACTGTCACACAGAGTAATGACTGAAGCGTTTATCCAATTCCCCTTTTCGACGTTTAAATCGGCTGAAAATGCGTTTTTTCCCACATGTGCACATAATGATGAAAATGATCATAACTCGACAAATACATGTTAGATGGGCCTAAAACTGTTTGACAAACAACACTTTAGCAGCATATACTAGTTCACCATTGTATTTAAACTGTCTGACACTGTCACACAGAGTAATGACTGAAGCGTTTAACCAATTCCCCTTTTCGACGTTTAAATCGGCTGAAAATGCGTTTTTTCCCACATGTGCACACAATGATGAAAATGATCATAACTCCAGAAATACATGTTTGATGGGCATAGAAATCTGAGAGAAAAACTTAGGAAGCACATAATATTTCATCATATCAATTACATTTCTATGCTGTACTGCAGCATTCTGAATCATTCACCTCTGAAGAGACAATGGTTAGGTGTTTCTCTAATTCAGCTAGACAGCAAACCGTCCAATGTTCTGAAAATGATCATAACTCCAGAAATACATGTTAGATGGGCATAGAAATCTGAGAGAAAAACTTAGGAAGCACATAATAGTTCATCATATTAATAAAATTTCTATGCTGTACTGCAGCATTCTGAATCGTTCACCTCTGAAGAGACAATGGTTCGGTGTTTCTCTAATTCAGCTAGACAGCAAACCGTCCAATGTTCTGAAAATGCTCATTCCTCGACAAATACATGTTGTATGGGCCTAAAACTGTTTGACAAACAACGCTTTAGCAGCATATACTAGTTCACCATTGTATTTAAACTGTCTGACACTGTCATACAGAGTAATGACTGAAGCCTTTAAGCAATTCACCTTTTCGACGTTTAAATCGGCTGAAAATGCGTTTTTTCCCACATGTACACATAATGATGAAAATGATCATAACTCGACAAATACATGTTAGATGGGCCTAAAACTGTTTGACAAACAACACTTTAGCAGCATATACTAGTTCACCATGGTATTTAAACTGTCTGACACTGTCACACAGAGTAATGACTGAAGCGTTTAACCAATTCCCCTTTTCGACGTTTAAATCGGCTGAAAATGCGTTTTTTCCCACTTGTGCACACAATGATGAAAATGATCATAACTCCACAAATACATTTTACATGGGCCTAAAACTGTTTGACAAACAACACTTTAGCAGCATTTACTAGTTCACCATTGTATTTAAACTGTCTGACACTGTCACACAGAGTAATGACTAAAGCGTTTAACCAATTCCCCTTTTCGACGTTTAAATCGGCTGAAAATGCATTTTTTCCCACATGTGCACATAATGATGAAAATGATCATAACTCGACAAATACATGTTAGATGGGCCTAAAACTGTTTGACAAACAACACTTTAGCAGCATTTACTAGTTCACCATTGTATTTAAACTGTCTGACACTGTCACTCAGAGTAATGACTGAAGCGTTTAAGCAATTCCCCTTTTCGACGTTTAAATCGGCTGAAAATGCGTTTTTTCCCACATGTACACATAATGATGAAAATGATCATAACTCGACAAATACATGTTAGATGGGCCCAAAACTGGTTGACAAACAACACTTTAGCAGCATATACTAGTTCACCATTGTATTTAAACTGTCTGACACTGTCACACAGAGTAATGACTGAAGCGTTTAACCAATTCCCCTTTTCGACGTTTAAATCGGCTGAAAATGCGTTTTTTCCCACATGTACACATAACGATGAAAATGATCATAACTCCACAAATACATGTTAGATGGGCCTAGAAATCTGTGAGAAACACTTAAGAAGCACATAATAGTTCATCATATTAATTAAATTTCTATGCTGTACTGCAGCATTCTGAATCATTCACCTCTGAAGAGACAATGGTTCGGTGTTTCTCTAATTCAGCTAGACAGCAAACCGTCACAAGTTCTGAAAATGATCATAACTCCAGAAATACATGTTAGATGGGCATAGAAATCTGAGTGAAAAACTTAGGAAGCTCATAATAGTTCATCATATTAATAAAATTTCTATGCTGTCCTGCAGCATTCTGAATCATTCACCTCTGAAGAGACAATGGTTCGGTGTTTCTCTAATTCAGCTAGACAGCAAACCGTCCAATGTTCTGAAAATTCTCATACCTCAACAAATACATGTTGTATGGGCCATAAACTGTTTGACAAACAACGCTTTAGCAGCATATACTAGTTCACCATTGTATTTAAACTGTCTGACACTGTCACACAGAGTAATGACTGAAGCGTTTAAGCAATTCCCCTTTTCGACGTTTAAATCGGCTGAAAATGTATTTTTTCCCACATGTACACATAATGATGAAAATGATCATAACTCGACAAATACATGTTACATGGGCCTAAAACTGTTTGACAAACAACACTTTAGCAGCATTTACTAGTTCACCATTGTATTTAAACTGTCTGACACTGTCACACAGAGTAATGACTAAAGCGTTTAACCAATTCCCCTTTTCGACGTTTAAATCGGCTGAAAATGCATTTTTTCCCACATGTGCACATAATGATGAAAATGATCATAACTCGACAAATACATGTTAGATGGGCCTAAAACTGTTTGACAAACAACACTTTAGCAGCATTTACTAGTTCACCATTGTATTTAAACTGTCTGACACTGTCACACAGAGTAATGACTGAAGCGTTTAACCAATTCCCCTTTTCGACGTTTAAATCGGCTGAAAATGCATTTTTTCCCACTTGTGCACATAATGATGAAAATAATCATAACTCGACAAATACATTTTACATGGGCCAAAAACTGTTTGACAAACAACACTTTAGCAGCATATACTAGTTCACCATTGTATTTAAACTGTCAGACACTGTCACACAGAGTAATGACTGAAGCGTTTATCCAATTCCCCTTTTCGACGTTTAAATCGGCTGAAAATGCGTTTTTTCCCACATGTGCACATAATGATGAAAATGATCATAACTCGACAAATACATGTTAGATGGGCCTAAAACTGTTTGACAAACAACACTTTAGCAGCATATACTAGTTCACCATTGTATTTAAACTGTCTGACACTGTCACACAGAGTAATGACTGAAGCGTTTAACCAATTCCCCTTTTCGACGTTTAAATCGGCTGAAAATGCGTTTTTTCCCACATGTGCACACAATGATGAAAATGATCATAACTCCAGAAATACATGTTTGATGGGCATAGAAATCTGAGAGAAAAACTTAGGAAGCACATAATATTTCATCATATCAATTACATTTCTATGCTGTACTGCAGCATTCTGAATCATTCACCTCTGAAGAGACAATGGTTAGGTGTTTCTCTAATTCAGCTAGACAGCAAACCGTCCAATGTTCTGAAAATGATCATAACTCCAGAAATACATGTTAGATGGGCATAGAAATCTGAGAGAAAAACTTAGGAAGCACATAATAGTTCATCATATTAATAAAATTTCTATGCTGTACTGCAGCATTCTGAATCGTTCACCTCTGAAGAGACAATGGTTCGGTGTTTCTCTAATTCAGCTAGACAGCAAACCGTCCAATGTTCTGAAAATGCTCATTCCTCGACAAATACATGTTGTATGGGCCTAAAACTGTTTGACAAACAACGCTTTAGCAGCATATACTAGTTCACCATTGTATTTAAACTGTCTGACAATGTCATACAGAGTAATGACTGAAGCCTTTAAGCAATTCACCTTTTCGACGTTTAAATCGGCTGAAAATGCGTTTTTTCCCACATGTACACATAATGATGAAAATGATCATAACTCGACAAATACATGTTAGATGGGCCTAAAACTGTTTGACAAACAACACTTTAGCAGCATATACTAGTTCACCATGGTATTTAAACTGTCTGACACTGTCACACAGAGTAATGACTGAAGCGTTTAACCAATTCCCCTTTTCGACGTTTAAATCGGCTGAAAATGCGTTTTTTCCCACTTGTGCACACAATGATGAAAATGATCATAACTCGACAAATACATGTTAGATGGGCCTAAAACTGTTTGACAAACAACACTTTAGCAGCATTTACTAGTTCACCATTGTATTTAAACTGTCTGACACTGTCACTCAGAGTAATGACTGAAGCGTTTAAGCAATTCCCCTTTTCGACGTTTAAATCGGCTGAAAATGCGTTTTTTCCCACATGTACACATAATGATGAAAATGATCATAACTCGACAAATACATGTTAGATGGGCCCAAAACTGGTTGACAAACAACACTTTAGCAGCATATACTAGTTCACCATTGTATTTAAACTGTCTGACACTGTCACACAGAGTAATGACTGAAGCGTTTAACCAATTCCCCTTTTCGACGTTTAAATCGGCTGAAAATGCGTTTTTTCCCACATGTACACATAACGATGAAAATGATCATAACTCCACAAATACATGTTAGATGGGCATAGAAATCTGAGTGAAAAACTTAGGAAGCTCATAATAGTTCATCATATTAATAAAATTTCTATGCTGTCCTGCAGCATTCTGAATCATTCACCTCTGAAGAGACAATGGTTCGGTGTTTCTCTAATTCAGCTAGACAGCAAACCGTCCAATGTTCTGAAAATGCTCATACCTCAACAAATACATGTTGTATGGGCCATAAACTGTTTGACAAACAACGCTTTAGCAGCATATACTAGTTCACCATTGTATTTAAACTGTCTGACACTGTCACACAGAGTAATGACTGAAGCGTTTAACCAATTCCCCTTTTCGACGTTTAAATCGGCTGAAAATGCATTTTTTCCCACATGTGCACACAATGATGAAAATGATCATAACTCGACAAATACATGGTAGATGGGCCTAAAACTGGTTGACAAACAACACTTTAGCAGCATATACTAGTTCACCATTGTATTTAAACTGTCTGACACTGTCACAGAGTAATGACTGAAGCGTTTAACCAATTCCCCTTTTCGACGTTTAAATCGGCTGAAAATGCGTTTTTTCCCACATGTGCACATAATGATGAAAATGATCATAACTCGACAAATACATGGTAGATGGGCCTAAAAGTGTTTGACAAACAACACTTTAGCAGCATATACTAGTTCACCATTGTATTTAAACTGTCTGACACTGTCACACAGAGTAATGACTGAAGCGTTTAAGCAATTCCCCTTTTCGACGTTTAAATCGGCTGAAAATGCTTTTTTTCCCACATGTGCACATAATGATGAAAATGATCATAACTCGACAAATACATGTTAGATGGGCCTAAAACTGTTTGACAAACAACACTTTAGCAGCATATACTAGTTCACCATTGTATTTAAACTGTCTGACACTGTCACACAGAGTAATGACTGAAGCGTTTAAGCAATTCCCCTTTTCGACGTTTAAATCGGCTGAAAATGTATTTTTTCCCACATGTACACATAATGATGAAAATGATCATAACTCGACAAATACATGTTACATGGGCCTAAAACTGTTTGACAAACAACACTTTAGCAGCATTTACTAGTTCACCATTGTATTTAAACTGTCTGACACTGTCACACAGAGTAATGACTAAAGCGTTTAACCAATTCCCCTTTTCGACGTTTAAATCGGCTGAAAATGCATTTTTTCCCACATGTGCATATAATGATGAAAATGATCATAACTCGACAAATACATGTTAGATGGGCCTAAAACTGTTTGACAAACAACACTTTAGCAGCATTTACTAGTTCACCATTGTATTTAAACTGTCTGACACTGTCACACAGAGTAATGACTGAAGCGTTTAACCAATTCCCCTTTTCGACGTTTAAATCGGCTGAAAATGCATTTTTTCCCACTTGTGCACATAATGATGAAAATAATCATAACTCGACAAATACATTTTACATGGGCCAAAAACTGTTTGACAAACAACACTTTAGCAGCATATACTAGTTCACCATTGTATTTAAACTGTCAGACACTGTCACACAGAGTAATGACTGAAGCGTTTATCCAATTCCCCTTTTCGACGTTTAAATCGGCTGAAAATGCGTTTTTTCCCACATGTGCACATAATGATGAAAATGATCATAACTCGACAAATACATGTTAGATGGGCCTAAAACTGTTTGACAAACAACACTTTAGCAGCATATACTAGTTCACCATTGTATTTAAACTGTCTGACACTGTCACACAGAGTAATGACTGAAGCGTTTAACCAATTCCCCTTTTCGACGTTTAAATCGGCTGAAAATGCGTTTTTTCCCACATGTGCACACAATGATGAAAATGATCATAACTCCAGAAATACATGTTTGATGGGCATAGAAATCTGAGAGAAAAACTTAGGAAGCACATAATATTTCATCATATCAATTACATTTCTATGCTGTACTGCAGCATTCTGAATCATTCACCTCTGAAGAGACAATGGTTAGGTGTTTCTCTAATTCAGCTAGACAGCAAACCGTCCAATGTTCTGAAAATGATCATAACTCCAGAAATACATGTTAGATGGGCATAGAAATCTGAGAGAAAAACTTAGGAAGCACATAATAGTTCATCATATTAATAAAATTTCTATGCTGTACTGCAGCATTCTGAATCGTTCACCTCTGAAGAGACAATGGTTCGGTGTTTCTCTAATTCAGCTAGACAGCAAACCGTCCAATGTTCTGAAAATGCTCATTCCTCGACAAATACATGTTGTATGGGCCTAAAACTGTTTGACAAACAACGCTTTAGCAGCATATACTAGTTCACCATTGTATTTAAACTGTCTGACAATGTCATACAGAGTAATGACTGAAGCCTTTAAGCAATTCACCTTTTCGACGTTTAAATCGGCTGAAAATGCGTTTTTTCCCACATGTACACATAATGATGAAAATGATCATAACTCGACAAATACATGTTAGATGGGCCTAAAACTGTTTGACAAACAACACTTTAGCAGCATATACTAGTTCACCATGGTATTTAAACTGTCTGACACTGTCACACAGAGTAATGACTGAAGCGTTTAACCAATTCCCCTTTTCGACGTTTAAATCGGCTGAAAATGCGTTTTTTCCCACTTGTGCACACAATGATGAAAATGATCATAACTCCACAAATACATTTTACATGGGCCTAAAACTGTTTGACAAACAACACTTTAGCAGCATTTACTAGTTCACCATTGTATTTAAACTGTCTGACACTGTCACACAGAGTAATGACTAAAGCGTTTAACCAATTCCCCTTTTCGACGTTTAAATCGGCTGAAAATGCATTTTTTCCCACATGTGCACATAATGATGAAAATGATCATAACTCGACAAATACATGTTAGATGGGCCTAAAACTGTTTGACAAACAACACTTTAGCAGCATTTACTAGTTCACCATTGTATTTAAACTGTCTGACACTGTCACTCAGAGTAATGACTGAAGCGTTTAAGCAATTCCCCTTTTCGACGTTTAAATCGGCTGAAAATGCGTTTTTTCCCACATGTACACATAATGATGAAAATGATCATAACTCGACAAATACATGTTAGATGGGCCCAAAACTGGTTGACAAACAACACTTTAGCAGCATATACTAGTTCACCATTGTATTTAAACTGTCTGACACTGTCACACAGAGTAATGACTGAAGCGTTTAACCAATTCCCCTTTTCGACGTTTAAATCGGCTGAAAATGCGTTTTTTCCCACATGTACACATAACGATGAAAATGATCATAACTCCACAAATACATGTTAGATGGGCATAGAAATCTGAGTGAAAAACTTAGGAAGCTCATAATAGTTCATCATATTAATAAAATTTCTATGCTGTCCTGCAGCATTCTGAATCATTCACCTCTGAAGAGACAATGGTTCGGTGTTTCTCTAATTCAGCTAGACAGCAAACCGTCCAATGTTCTGAAAATGCTCATACCTCAACAAATACATGTTGTATGGGCCATAAACTGTTTGACAAACAACGCTTTAGCAGCATATACTAGTTCACCATTGTATTTAAACTGTCTGACACTGTCACACAGAGTAATGACTGAAGCGTTTAACCAATTCCCCTTTTCGACGTTTAAATCGGCTGAAAATGCGTTTTTTCCCACATGTACACATAACGATGAAAATGATCATAACTCCACAAATACATGTTAGATGGGCCTAGAAATCTGTGAGAAACACTTAAGAAGCACATAATAGTTCATCATATTAATTAAATTTCTATGCTGTACTGCAGCATTCTGAATCATTCACCTCTGAAGAGACAATGGTTCGGTGTTTCTCTAATTCAGCTAGACAGCAAACCGTCACAAGTTCTGAAAATGATCATAACTCCAGAAATACATGTTAGATGGGCATAGAAATCTGAGTGAAAAACTTAGGAAGCTCATAATAGTTCATCATATTAATAAAATTTCTATGCTGTCCTGCAGCATTCTGAATCATTCACCTCTGAAGAGACAATGGTTCGGTGTTTCTCTAATTCAGCTAGACAGCAAACCGTCCAATGTTCTGAAAATGCTCATACCTCAACAAATACATGTTGTATGGGCCATAAACTGTTTGACAAACAACGCTTTAGCAGCATATACTAGTTCACCATTGTATTTAAACTGTCTGACACTGTCACACAGAGTAATGACTGAAGCGTTTAACCAATTCCCCTTTTCGACGTTTAAATCGGCTGAAAATGCGTTTTTTCCCACATGTGCACACAATGATGAAAATGATCATAACTCGACAAATACATGGTAGATGGGCCTAAAACTGGTTGACAAACAACACTTTAGCAGCATATACTAGTTCACCATTGTATTTAAACTGTCTGACACTAGCACACAGAGTAATGACTGAAGCGTTTAAACAATTCCCCTTTTCGACGTTTAAATCGGCTGAAAATGCATTTTTTCCCACATGTGCACACAATGATGAAAATAATCATAACTCGACAAATACATTTTACATGGGCCTAAAACTGTTTGACAAACAACACATTACCAGCATATACTAGTTCACCATTGTATTTAAACTGTCTGACACTGTCACACAGAGTAATGACTGAAGCGTTTAAGCAATTCCCCTTTTCGACGTTTAAATCGGCTGAAAATGCGTTTTTTCCCACATGTACACATAATGATGAAAATGATCATAACTCGACAAATACATGGTAGATGGGCCTAAAACTGTTTGACAAACAACACTTTAGCAGCATATACTAGTTCACCATTGTATTTAAACTGTCTGACACTGTCACACAGAGTAATGACTGAAGCGTTTAAGCAATTCCCCTTTTCGACGTTTAAATCGGCTGAAAATGCGTTGTTTCCCACATGTGCACATAATGATGAAAATGATCATAACTCGACAAATACATGTTAGATGGGTCTAAAACTGTTTGATAAACAACACTTTAGCAGCATATACTAGTTCACCATTGTATTTAAACTGTCTGACACTGTCACACAGAGTAATGACTGAAGCGTTTAAGCAATTCCCCTTTTCGACGTTTAAATAGGCTGAAAATGCGTTTTTTCCCACATGTGCACATAATGATGAAAATGATCATAACTCGACAAATACATGTTAGATGGGCCTAAAACTGTTTGATAAACAACACTTTAGCAGCATATACTAGTTCACCATTGTATTTAAACTGTCTGACACTGTCACACAGAGTAATGACTGAAGCGTTTAAGCAATTCCCCTTTTCGACGTTTAAATCGGCTGAAAATGCGTTTTTTCCCACATGTACACATAATGATGAAAATGATCATAACTCGACAAATACATGGTAGATGGGCCTAAAACTGGTTGACAAACAACACATTAGCAGCATATACTAGTTCACCATTGTATTTAAACAGTCTGACACTGTCACACAGAGTAATGACTGAAGCGTTTAACCAATTCCCCTTTTCGACGTTTAAATCGGCTGAAAATGTGTTTTTTCCCACATGTGCACATAATGATGAAAATGATCATAACTCGACAAATACATGGTAGATGGGCCTAAAACTGTTTGACAAACAACACTTTAGCAGCATATACTAGTTCACCATTGTATTTAAACTGTCTGACACTGTCACACAGAGTAATGACTGAAGCGTTTAAGCAATTCCCCTTTTCGACGTTTAAATCGGCTGAAAATGCGTTTTTTCCCACATGTGCACATAATGATGAAAATGATCATAACTCGACAAATACATGTTAGATGGGCCTAAAACTGTTTGATAAACAACACATTAGCAGCATATACTAGTTCACCATTGTATTTAAACAGTCTGACACTGTCACACAGAGTAATGACTGAAGCGTTTAACCAATTCCCCTTTTCGACGTTTAAATCGGCTGAAAATGCGTTTTTTCCCACATGTGCACATAATGATGAAAATGATCATAACTCGACAAATACATGGTAGATGGGCCTAAAACTGTTTGACAAACAACACTTTAGCAGCATATACTAGTTCACCATTGTATTTAAACTGTCTGACACTGTCACACAGAGTAATGACTGAAGCGTTTAAGCAATTCCCCTTTTCGACGTTTAAATCGGCTGAAAATGCGTTGTTTCCCACATGTGCACATAATGATGAAAATGATCATAACTCGACAAATACATGTTAGATGGGTCTAAAACTGTTTGATAAACAACACTTTAGCAGCATATACTAGTTCACCATTGTATTTAAACTGTCTGACACTGTCACACAGAGTAATGACTGAAGCGTTTAAGCAATTCCCCTTTTCGACGTTTAAATCGGCTGAAAATGCGTTGTTTCCCACATGTGCACATAATGATGAAAATGATCATAACTCGACAAATACATGTTAGATGGGTCTAAAACTGTTTGATAAACAACACTTTAGCAGCATATACTAGTTCACCATTGTATTTAAACTGTCTGACACTGTCACACAGAGTAATGACTGAAGCGTTTAAGCAATTCCCCTTTTCGACGTTTAAATAGGCTGAAAATGCGTTTTTTCCCACATGTGCACATAATGATGAAAATGATCATAACTCGACAAATACATGTTAGATGGGCCTAAAACTGTTTGATAAACAACACTTTAGCAGCATATACTAGTTCACCATTGTATTTAAACTGTCTGACACTGTCACACAGAGTAATGACTGAAGCGTTTAAGCAATTCCCCTTTTCGACGTTTAAATCGGCTGAAAATGCGTTTTTTCCCACATGTACACATAATGATGAAAATGATCATAACTCGACAAATACATGGTAGATCGGCCTAAAACTGGTTGACAAACAACACATTAGCAGCATATACTAGTTCACCATTGTATTTAAACAGTCTGACACTGTCACACAGAGTAATGACTGAAGCGTTTAACCAATTCCCCTTTTCGACGTTTAAATCGGCTGAAAATGCGTTTTTTCCCACATGTGCACATAATGATGAAAATGATCATAACTCGACAAATACATGGTAGATGGGCCTAAAACTGTTTGACAAACAACACTTTAGCAGCATATACTAGTTCACCATTGTATTTAAACTGTCTGACACTGTCACACAGAGTAATGACTGAAGCGTTTAAGCAATTCCCCTTTTCGACGTTTAAATCGGCTGAAAATGCGTTTTTTCCCACATGTGCACATAATGATGAAAATGATCATAACTCGACAAATACATGTTAGATGGGCCTAAAACTGTTTGATAAACAACACTTTAGCAGCATATACTAGTTCACCATTGTATTTAAACTGTCTGACACTGTCACACAGAGTAATGACTGAAGCGTTTAAGCAATTCCCCTTTTCGACGTTTAAATCGGCTGAAAATGCGTTTTTTCCCACATGTGCACATAATGATGAAAATGACCATAACTCGACAAATACATGTTAGATGGGCCTAAAACTGTTTGACAAACAACACTTTAGCAGCACATACTAGTTCACCATTGTATTTAAACTGTCTGACACTGTCACACCGAGTAATGACTGAAGCGTTTAAGCAATTCCCCTTTTCGACGTTTAAATCGGCTGAAAATGCGTTTTTTCCCACATGTACACATAATGATGAAAATGATCATAACTCGACAAATACATGTTAGATGGGCCTAAAACTGGTTGACAAACAACACTTTAGCAGCATATACTAGTTGTATTTAAACTGTCTGACACTGTCACACAGAGTAATGACTGAAGCGTTTAACCAATTCCCCTTTTCAACGTTTAAATCGGCTGAAAATGCGTTTTTTCCCACATGTGCACACGATGATGAAAATGATCATAACTCAACAAATACATGTTAGATGGGCCTAGAAATCTATGAGAAACACTTAAGAAGCACATAATAGTTCATCATATTAATTAAATTTCTATGCTGTACTGCAGCATTCTGAATCATTCACCTCTGAAGAGACAATGGTTCGGTGTTTCTCTAATTCAGCTAGACAGCAAACCGTCCAATGTTCTGAAAATGCTCATACCTCAACAAATACATGTTGTATGGGCCTAAAACTGTTTGACAAACAACGCTTTAGCAGCATATACTAGTTCACCATTGTATTTAAACTGTCTGACACTGTCACACAGAGTAATGACTGAAGCGTTTAACCAATTCCCCTTTTCGACGTTTAAATCGGCTGAAAATGCGTTTTTTCCCACATGTGCACACAATGATGAAAATGATCATAACTCGACAAATACATGGTAGATGGGCCTAAAACTGGTTGACAAACAACACTTTAGCAGCATATACTAGTTCACCATTGTATTTAAACTGTCTGACACTGTCACAGAGTAATGACTGAAGCGTTTAAACAATTCCCCTTTTCGACGTTTAAATCGGCTGAAAATGCATTTTTTCCCACATGTGCACACAATGATTAAAATAATCATAACTCGACAAATACATTTTACATGGGCCTAAAACTGTTTGACAAACAACACATTAGCAGCATATACTAGTTCACCATTGTATTTAAACTGTCTGACACTGTCACACAGAGTAATGACTGAAGCGTTTAAGCAATTCCCCTTTTCGACGTTTAAATCGGCTGAAAATGCGTTTTTTCCCACATGTACACATAATGATGAAAATGATCATAACTCGACAAATACATGGTAGATGGGCCTAAAACTGGTTGACAAACAACACATTAGCAGCATATACTAGTTCACCATTGTATTTAAACTGTCTGACACTGTCACACAGAGTAATGACTGAAGCGTTTAACCAATTCCCCTTTTCGACGTTTAAATCGGCTGAAAATGCGTTTTTTCCCACATGTGCACATAATGATGAAAATGATCATAACTCGACAAATACATGGTAGATGGGCCTAAAACTGTTTGACAAACAACACTTTAGCAGCATATACTAGTTCACCATTGTATTTAAACTGTCTGACACTGTCACACAGAGTAATGACTGAAGCGTTTAAGCAATTCCCCTTTTCGACGTTTAAATCGGCTGAAAATGCGTTGTTTCCCACATGTGCACATAATGATGAAAATGATCATAACTCGACAAATACATGTTAGATGGGTCTAAAACTGTTTGATAAACAACACTTTAGCAGCATATACTAGTTCACCATTGTATTTAAACTGTCTGACACTGTCACACAGAGTAATGACTGAAGCGTTTAAGCAATTCCCCTTTTCGACGTTTAAATAGGCTGAAAATGCGTTTTTTCCCACATGTGCACATAATGATGAAAATGATCATAACTCGACAAATACATGTTAGATGGGCCTAAAACTGTTTGATAAACAACACTTTAGCAGCATATACTAGTTCACCATTGTATTTAAACTGTCTGACACTGTCACACAGAGTAATGACTGAAGCGTTTAAGCAATTCCCCTTTTCGACGTTTAAATCGGCTGAAAATGCGTTTTTTCCCACATGTACACATAATGATGAAAATGATCATAACTCGACAAATACATGGTAGATGGGCCTAAAACTGGTTGACAAACAACACATTAGCAGCATATACTAGTTCACCATTGTATTTAAACAGTCTGACACTGTCACACAGAGTAATGACTGAAGCGTTTAACCAATTCCCCTTTTCGACGTTTAAATCGGCTGAAAATGTGTTTTTTCCCACATGTGCACATAATGATGAAAATGATCATAACTCGACAAATACATGGTAGATGGGCCTAAAACTGTTTGACAAACAACACTTTAGCAGCATATACTAGTTCACCATTGTATTTAAACTGTCTGACACTGTCACACAGAGTAATGACTGAAGCGTTTAAGCAATTCCCCTTTTCGACGTTTAAATCGGCTGAAAATGCGTTTTTTCCCACATGTGCACATAATGATGAAAATGATCATAACTCGACAAATACATGTTAGATGGGCCTAAAACTGTTTGATAAACAACACATTAGCAGCATATACTAGTTCACCATTGTATTTAAACAGTCTGACACTGTCACACAGAGTAATGACTGAAGCGTTTAACCAATTCCCCTTTTCGACGTTTAAATCGGCTGAAAATGCGTTTTTTCCCACATGTGCACATAATGATGAAAATGATCATAACTCGACAAATACATGGTAGATGGGCCTAAAACTGTTTGACAAACAACACTTTAGCAGCATATACTAGTTCACCATTGTATTTAAACTGTCTGACACTGTCACACAGAGTAATGACTGAAGCGTTTAAGCAATTCCCCTTTTCGACGTTTAAATCGGCTGAAAATGCGTTGTTTCCCACATGTGCACATAATGATGAAAATGATCATAACTCGACAAATACATGTTAGATGGGTCTAAAACTGTTTGATAAACAACACTTTAGCAGCATATACTAGTTCACCATTGTATTTAAACTGTCTGACACTGTCACACAGAGTAATGACTGAAGCGTTTAAGCAATTCCCCTTTTCGACGTTTAAATAGGCTGAAAATGCGTTTTTTCCCACATGTGCACATAATGATGAAAATGATCATAACTCGACAAATACATGTTAGATGGGCCTAAAACTGTTTGATAAACAACACTTTAGCAGCATATACTAGTTCACCATTGTATTTAAACTGTCTGACACTGTCACACAGAGTAATGACTGAAGCGTTTAAGCAATTCCCCTTTTCGACGTTTAAATCGGCTGAAAATGCGTTTTTTCCCACATGTACACATAATGATGAAAATGATCATAACTCGACAAATACATGGTAGATGGGCCTAAAACTGGTTGACAAACAACACATTAGCAGCATATACTAGTTCACCATTGTATTTAAACTGTCTGACACTGTCACACAGAGTAATGACTGAAGCGTTTAACCAATTCCCCTTTTCGACGTTTAAATCGGCTGAAAATGCGTTTTTTCCCACATGTGCACATAATGATGAAAATGATCATAACTCAACAAATACATGGTAGATGGGCCTAAAACTGTTTGACAAACAACACTTTAGCAGCATATACTAGTTCACCATTGTATTTAAACTGTCTGACACTGTCACACAGAGTAATGACTGAAGCGTTTAAGCAATTCCCCTTTTCGACGTTTAAATCGGCTGAAAATGCGTTTTTTCCCACATGTGCACATAATGATGAAAATGATCATAACTCGACAAATACATGTTAGATGGGCCTAAAACTGTTTGATAAACAACACTTTAGCAGCATATACTAGTTCACCATTGTATTTAAACTGTCTGACACTGTCACACAGAGTAATGACTGAAGCGTTTAAGCAATTCCCCTTTTCGACGTTTAAATCGGCTGAAAATGCGTTTTTTCCCACATGTGCACATAATGATGAAAATGACCATAACTCGACAAATACATGTTAGATGGGCCTAAAACTGTTTGACAAACAACACTTTAGCAGCACATACTAGTTCACCATTGTATTTAAACTGTCTGACACTGTCACACCGAGTAATGACTGAAGCGTTTAAGCAATTCCCCTTTTCGACGTTTAAATCGGCTGAAAATGCGTTTTTTCCCACATGTACACATAATGATGAAAATGATCATAACTCGACAAATACATGTTAGATGGGCCTAAAACTGGTTGACAAACAACACTTTAGCAGCATATACTAGTTGTATTTAAACTGTCTGACACTGTCACACAGAGTAATGACTGAAGCGTTTAACCAATTCCCCTTTTCAACGTTTAAATCGGCTGAAAATGCGTTTTTTCCCACATGTGCACACGATGATGAAAATGATCATAACTCAACAAATACATGTTAGATGGGCCTAGAAATCTATGAGAAACACTTAAGAAGCACATAATAGTTCATCATATTAATTAAATTTCTATGCTGTACTGCAGCATTCTGAATCATTCACCTCTGAAGAGACAATGGTTCGGTGTTTCTCTAATTCAGCTAGACAGCAAACCGTCCAATGTTCTGAAAATGCTCATACCTCAACAAATACATGTTGTATGGGGCTAAAACTGTTTGACAAACAACGCTTTAGCAGCATATACTAGTTCACCATTGTATTTAAACTGTCTGACACTGTCACACAGAGTAATGACTGAAGCGTTTAACCAATTCCCCTTTTCGACGTTTAAATCGGCTGAAAATGCGTTTTTTCACACATGTGCACACAATGATGAAAATGATCATAACTCGACAAATACATGGTAGATGGGCCTAAAACTGGTTGACAAACAACACTTTAGCAGCATATACTAGTTCACCATTGTATTTAAACTGTCTGACACTGTCACAGAGTAATGACTGAAGCGTTTAAACAATTCCCCTTTTCGACGTTTAAATCGGCTGAAAATGCATTTTTTCCCACATGTGCACACAATGATTAAAATAATCATAACTCGACAAATACATTTTACATGGGCCTAAAACTGTTTGACGAACAACACATTAGCAGCATATACTAGTTCACCATTGTATTTAAACTGTCTGACACTGTCACACAGAGTAATGACTGAAGCGTTTAAGCAATTCCCCTTTTCGACGTTTAAATCGGCTGAAAATGCCTTTTTTCCCACATGTGCACATAATGATGAAAATGATCATAACTCGACAAATACATGTTAGATGGGCCTAAAACTGTTTGATAAACAACACTTTAGCAGCATATACTAGTTCACCATTGTATTTAAACTGTCTGACACTGTCACACAGAGTAATGACTGAAGCGTTTAAGCAATTCCCCTTTTCGACGTTTAAATCGGCTGAAAATGCGTTTTTTCCCACATGTGCACATAATGATGAAAATGACCATAACTCGACAAATACATGTTAGATGGGCCTAAAACTGGTTGACAAACAACACTTTAGCAGCATATACTAGTTCACCATTGTATTTAAACTGTCTGACACTGTCACAGAGTAATGACTGAAGCGTTTAAACAATTCCCCTTTTCAACGTTTAAATCGGCTGAAAATGCGTTTTTTCCCACATGTGCACACGATGATGAAAATGATCATAACTCAACAAATACATGTTAGATGGGCCTAGAAATCTATGAGAAACACTTAAGAAGCACATAATAGTTCATCATATTAATTAAATTTCTATGCTGTACTGCAGCATTCTGAATCATTCACCTCTGAAGAGACAATGGTTCGGTGTTTCTCTAATTCAGCTAGACAGCAAACCGTCCAATGTTCTGAAAATGCTCATACCTCAACAAATACATGTTGTATGGGCCGAAAACTGTTTGACAAACAACGCTTTAGCAGCATATACTAGTTCACCATTGTATTTAAACTGTCTGACACTGTCACACAGAGTAATGACTGAAGCGTTTAACCAATTCCCCTTTTCGACGTTTAAATCGGCTGAAAATGCGTTTTTTCCCACATGTGCACACAATGATGAAAATGATCATAACTCGACAAATACATGGTAGATGGGCCTAAAACTGGTTGACAAACAACACATTAGCAGCATATACTAGTTCACCATTGTATTTGAACTGTCTGACACTGTCACACAGAGTAATGACTGAAGCGTTTAACCAATTCCCCTTTTCGACGTTTAAATCGGCTGAAAATGCGTTTTTTCCCACATGTGCACATAATGATGAAAATGATCATAACTCGACAAATACATGGTAGATGGGCCTAAAACTGGTTGACAAACAACACATTAGCAGCATATACTAGTTCACCATTGTATTTAAACAGTCTGACACTGTCACACAGAGTAATGACTGAAGCGTTTAACCAATTCCCCTTTTCGACGTTTAAATCGGCTGAAAATGCGTTTTTTCCCACATGTGCACATAATGATGAAAATGACCATAACTCGACAAATACATGTTAGATGGGCCTAAAACTGGTTGACAAACAACACTTTAGCAGCATATACTAGTTCACCATTGTATTTAAACTGTCTGACACTGTCACAGAGTAATGACTGAAGCGTTTAAACAATTCCCCTTTTCAACGTTTAAATCGGCTGAAAATGCGTTTTTTCCCACATGTGCACACGATGATGAAAATGATCATAACTCAACAAATACATGTTAGATGGGCCTAGAAATCTATGAGAAACACTTAAGAAGCACATAATAGTTCATCATATTAATTAAATTTCTATGCTGTACTGCAGCATTCTGAATCATTCACCTCTGAAGAGACAATGGTTCGGTGTTTCTCTAATTCAGCTAGACAGCAAACCGTCCAATGTTCTGAAAATGCTCATACCTCAACAAATACATGTTGTATGGGCCTAAAACTGTTTGACAAACAACGCTTTAGCAGCATATACTAGTTCACCATTGTATTTAAACTGTCTGACACTGTCACACAGAGTAATGACTGAAGCGTTTAACCAATTCCCCTTTTCGACGTTTAAATCGGCTGAAAATGCGTTTTTTCCCACATGTGCACACAATGATGAAAATGATCATAACTCGACAAATACATGGTAGATGGGCCTAAAACTGGTTGACAAACAACACTTTAGCAGCATATACTAGTTCACCATTGTATTTAAACTGTCTGACACTGTCACAGAGTAATGACTGAAGCGTTTAAAAAATTCCCCTTTTCGACGTTTAAATCGGCTGAAAATGCGTTTTTTCCCACATGTGCACATAATGATGAAAATGATCATAACTCGACAAATACATTGTAGATGGGCCTAAAACTGGTTGACAAACAACACTTTAGCAGCATATACTAGTTCACCATTGTATTTAAACTGTCTGACACTGTCACACAGAGTAATGACTGAAGCGTTTAAGCAAATCCCCTTTTCGACGTTTAAATCGGCTGAAAATGCGTTTTTTCCCACATGTGCACATAATGATGAAAATGATCATAACTCGACAAATACATGTTAGATGGACCTAAAACTGTTTGATAAACAACACATTAGCAGCATATACTAGTTCACCATTGTACTTAAACTGTCTGACACTGTCACACAGAGTAATGACTGAAGCGTTTAACCAATTCCCCTTTTCGACGTTTAAATCGGCTGAAAATGCGTTTTTTCCCACATGTGCACATAATGATGAAAATGATCATAACTCGACAAATACATGGTAGATGGGCCTAAAACTGGTTGACAAACAACACTTTAGCAGCATATACTAGTTCACCATTGTATTTAAACTGTCTGACACTGTCACACAGAGTAATGACTGAAGCGTTTAAGCAAATCCCCTTTTCGACGTTTAAATCGGCTGAAAATGCGTTTTTTCCCACATGTACACATAATGATGAAAATGATCATAACTCAACAAATACATGTTAGATGGGCCTAGAAATCTATGAGAAACACTTAAGAAGCACATAATAGTTCATCATATTAATTAAATTTCTATGCTGTACTGCAGCATTCTGAATCATTCACCTCTGAAGAGACAATGGTTCGGTGTTTCTCTAATTCAGCTAGACAGCAAACCGTCCAATGTTCTGAAAATGCTCATACCTCAACAAATACATGTTGTATGGGCCTAAAACTGTTTGACAAACAACGCTTTAGCAGCATATACTAGTTCACCATTGTATTTAAACTGTCTGACACTGTCACACAGAGTAATGACTGAAGCGTTTAACCAATTCCCCTTTTCGACGTTTAAATCGGCTGAAAATGCGTTTTTTCCCACATGTGCACACAATGATGAAAATGATCATAACTCGACAAATACATGGTAGATGGGCCTAAAACTGGTTGACAAACAACACTTTAGCAGCATATACTAGTTCACCATTGTATTTAAACTGTCTGACACTGTCACAGAGTAATGACTGAAGCGTTTAAAAAATTCCCCTTTTCGACGTTTAAATCGGCTGAAAATGCGTTTTTTCCCACATGTGCACATAATGATGAAAATGATCATAACTCGACAAATACATTGTAGATGGGCCTAAAACTGGTTGACAAACAACACTTTAGCAGCATATACTAGTTCACCATTGTATTTAAACTGTCTGACACTGTCACACAGAGTAATGACTGAAGCGTTTAAGCAAATCCCCTTTTCGACGTTTAAATCGGCTGAAAATGCGTTTTTTCCCACATGTGCACATAATGATGAAAATGATCATAACTCGACAAATACATGTTAGATGGACCTAAAACTGTTTGATAAACAACACATTAGCAGCATATACTAGTTCACCATTGTACTTAAACTGTCTGACACTGTCACACAGAGTAATGACTGAAGCGTTTAACCAATTCCCCTTTTCGACGTTTAAATCGGCTGAAAATGCGTTTTTTCCCACATGTGCACATAATGATGAAAATGATCATAACTCGACAAATACATGGTAGATGGGCCTAAAACTGGTTGACAAACAACACTTTAGCAGCATATACTAGTTCACCATTGTATTTAAACTGTCTGACACTGTCACACAGAGTAATGACTGAAGCGTTTAAGCAAATCCCCTTTTCGACGTTTAAATCGGCTGAAAATGCGTTTTTTCCCACATGTACACATAATGATGAAAATGATCATAACTCGACAAATACATGGTAGATGGGCCTAAAACTGGTTGACAAACAACACTTTAGCAGCATATACTAGTTCACCATTGTATTTAAACTGTCTGACACTGTCACACAGAGTAATGACTGAAGCGTTTAAGCAAATCCCCTTTTCGACGTTTAAATCGGCTGAAAATGCGTTTTTTCCCACATGTACACATAATGATGAAAATGATCATAACTCGACAAATACATGGTAGATGGGCCTAAAACTGGTTGACAAACAACACATTAGCAGCATATACTAGTTCACCATTGTATTTGAACTGTCTGACACTGTCACACAGAGTAATGACTGAAGCGTTTAACCAATTCCCCTTTTCGACGTTTAAATCGGCTGAAAATGCGTTTTTTCCCACATGTGCACATAATGATGAAAATGATCATAACTCGACAAATACATGGTAGATGGGCCTAAAACTGGTTGACAAACAACACATTAGCAGCATATACTAGTTCACCATTGTATTTAAACAGTCTGACACTGTCACACAGAGTAATGACTGAAGCGTTTAACCAATTCCCCTTTTCGACGTTTAAATCGGCTGAAAATGCGTTTTTTCCCACATGTGCACATAATGATGAAAATGATCATAACTCGACAAATACATGGTAGATGGGCCTAAAACTGGTTGACAAACAACACATTAGCAGCATATACTAGTTCACCATTGTACTTAAACTGTCTGACACTGTCACACAGAGTAATGACTGAAGCGTTTAACCAATTCCCCTTTTCGACGTTTAAATCGGCTGAAAATGCGTTTTTTCCCACATGTGCACATAATGATGAAAATGATCATAACTCGACAAATACATTGTAGATGGGCCTAAAACTGGTTGACAAACAACACTTTAGCAGCATATACTAGTTCACCATTGTATTTAAACTGTCTGACACTGTCACACAGAGTAATGACTGAAGCGTTTAAGCAAATCCCCTTTTCGACGTTTAAATCGGCTGAAAATGCGTTTTTTCCCACATGTACACATAATGATGAAAATGATCATAACTCGACAAATACATGGTAGATGGGCCTAAAACTGGTTGACAAACAACACATTAGCAGCATATACTAGTTCACCATTGTATTTGAACTGTCTGACACTGTCACACAGAGTAATGACTGAAGCGTTTAACCAATTCCCCTTTTCGACGTTTAAATCGGCTGAAAATGCGTTTTTTCCCACATGTGCACATAATGATGAAAATGATCATAACTCGACAAATACATGGTAGATGGGCCTAAAACTGGTTGACAAACAACACATTAGCAGCATATACTAGTTCACCATTGTATTTAAACAGTCTGACACTGTCACACAGAGTAATGACTGAAGCGTTTAACCAATTCCCCTTTTCGACGTTTAAATCGGCTGAAAATGCGTTTTTTCCCACATGTGCACATAATGATGAAAATGATCATAACTCGACAAATACATGGTAGATGGGCCTAAAACTGTTTGACAAACAACACTTTAGCAGCATATACTAGTTCACCATTGTATTTAAACTGTCTGACACTGTCACACAGAGTAATGACTGAAGCGTTTAACCAATTCCCCTTTTCGACGTTTAAATCGGCTGAAAATGCGTTTTTTCCCACATGTGCACACAATGATGAAAATGATCATAACTCGACAAATACATGGTAGATGGGCCTAAAACTGGTTGACAAACAACACTTTAGCAGCATATACTAGTTCACCATTGTATTTAAACTGTCTGACACTGTCACACAGAGTAATGACTGAAGCGTTTAACCAATTCCCCTTTTCGACGTTTAAATCGGCTGAAAATGCGTTTTTTCCCACATGTGCACACAATGATGAAAATGATCATAACTCGACAAATACATGGTAGATGGGCCTAAAACTGGTTGACAAACAACACTTTAGCAGCATATACTAGTTCACCATTGTATTTAAACTGTCTGACACTGTCACAGAGTAATGACTGAAGCGTTTAAACAATTCCCCTTTTCGACGTTTAAATGGGCTGAAAATGCGTTTTTTCCCACATGTGCACATAATGATGAAAATGATCATAACTCGACAAATACATGTTAGATGGACCTAAAACTGTTTGATAAACAACACATTAGCAGGATATACTAGTTCACCATTGTACTTAAACTGTCTGACACTGTCACACAGAGTAATGACTGAAGCGTTTAACCAATTCCCCTTTTCGACGTTTAAATCGGCTGAAAATGCGTTTTTTCCCACATGTGCACATAATGATGAAAATGATCATAACTCGACAAATACATGGTAGATGGGCCTAAAACTGGTTGACAAACAACACTTTAGCAGCATATACTAGTTCACCATTGTATTTAAACTGTCTGACACTGTCACACAGAGTAATGACTGAAGCGTTTAAGCAAATCCCCTTTTCGACGTTTAAATCGGCTGAAAATGCGTTTTTTCCCACATGTACACATAATGATGAAAATGATCATAACTCGACAAATACATGGTAGATGGGCCTAAAACTGGTTGACAAACAACACATTAGCAGCATATACTAGTTCACCATTGTATTTGAACTGTCTGACACTGTCACACAGAGTAATGACTGAAGCGTTTAACCAATTCCCCTTTTCGACGTTTAAATCGGCTGAAAATGCGTTTTTTCCCACATGTGCACATAATGATGAAAATGATCATAACTCGACAAATACATGGTAGATGGGCCTAAAACTGGTTGACAAACAACACATTAGCAGCATATACTAGTTCACCATTGTATTTAAACAGTCTGACACTGTCACACAGAGTAATGACTGAAGCGTTTAACCAATTCCCCTTTTCGACGTTTAAATCGGCTGAAAATGCGTTTTTTCCCACATGTGCACATAATGATGAAAATGATCATAACTCGACAAATACATGGTAGATGGGCCTAAAACTGTTTGACAAACAACACTTTAGCAGCATATACTAGTTCACCATTGTATTTAAACTGTCTGACACTGTCACACAGAGTAATGACTGAAGCGTTTAAGCAATTCCCCTTTTCGACGTTTAAATCGGCTGAAAATGCGTTTTTTCCCACATGTGCACATAATGATGAAAATGATCATAACTCGACAAATACATGTTAGATGGGCCTAAAACTGTTTGATAAAAAACACTTTAGCAGCATATACTAGTTCACCATTGTATTTAAACTGTCTGACACTGTCACACAGAGTAATGACTGAAGCGTTTAAGCAATTCCCCTTTTCGACGTTTAAATCGGCTGAAAATGCATTTTTTCCCACATGTGCACATAATGATGAAAATGACCATAACTCGACAAATACATATTAGATGGGCCTAAAACTGTTTGACAAACAACACTTTAGCAGCATATACTAGTTGTATTTAAACTGTCTGACACTGTCACACAGAGTAATGACTGAAGCGTTTAACCAATTCCCCTTTTCGACGTTTAAATCGGCTGAAAATGCGTTTTTTCCCACATGTGCACACGATGATGAAAATGATCATAACTCAACAAATACATGTTAGATGGGCCTAGAAATCTATGAGAAACACTTAAGAAGCACATAATAGTTCATCATATTATTTAAATTTCTATGCTGTACTGCAGCATTCTGAATCATTCACCTCTGAAGAGACAATGGTTCGGTGTTTCTCTAATTCAGCTAGACAGCAAACCGTCCAATGTTCTGAAAATGCTCATACCTCAACAAATACATGTTGTATGGGCCTAAAACTGTTTGACAAACAACGCTTTAGCAGCATATACTAGTTCACCATTGTATTTAAACTGTCTGACACTGTCACAGAGTAATGACTGAAGCGTTTAAACAATTCCCCTTTTCGACGTTTAAATCGGCTGAAAATGCATTTTTTCCCACATGTGCACACAATGATTAAAATAATCATAACTCGACAAATACATTTTACATGGGCCTAAAACTGTTTGACAAACAACACATTAGCAGCATATACTAGTTCACCATTGTATTTAAACTGTCTGACACTGTCACACAGAGTAATGACTGAAGCGTTTAACCAATTCCCCTTTTCGACGTTTAAATCGGCTGAACATGCGTTTTTTCCCACATGTACACATAATGATGAAAATGATCATAACTCGACAAATACATGTTAGATGGGCCTAAAACTGGTTGACAAACAACACTTTAGCAGCATATACTAGTTCACCATTGTATTTAAACTGTCTGACACTGTCACACAGAGTAATGACTAAAGCGTTTAACCAATTCCCCTTTTCGACGTTTAAATCGGCTGAAAATGCGTTTTTTCCCACATGTGCACACAATGATGAAAATGATCATAACTCCACAAATACATGTTCGATGGGCCTAGAAATCTGTGAGAAACACTTAAGAAGCACATAATAGTTCATCATATTAATAAAATTTCTATGCTGTACTGCAGCATTCTGAATCATTAACCTCTGAAGAGACAATGGTTCGGTGTTTCTCTAATTCAGCTAGACAGCAAACCGTCACAAGTTCTGAAAATGATCATAACTCCAGAAATACATGTTAGATGGGCATAGAAATCTGAGAGAAAAACTTAGGAAGCACATAATAGTTCATCATATTAATTAAATTTCAATGCTGTACTGCAGCATTCTGAATCAATCACCTCTAAAGAGACAATGGTTCGGTGTTTCTCTAATTCAGCTAGACAGCAAACCGTCCAATGTCCTGAAAATGCTCATACCTCGACAAATACATGTTGTATGGGCCTAAAACTGTTTGACAAACAACGCTTTAGCAGCATATACTAGTTCACCATTGTATTTAAACTGTCTGACACTGTCACACAGAGTAATGACTGAAGCGTTTAAGCAATTCCCCTTTTCGACGTTTAAATCGGCTGAAAATGCGTTTTTTCCCACATGTGCACATAATGATGAAAATGATCATAACTCAACAAATACATGTTAGATGGGCCTAAAACTGGTTGACAAACAACACTTTAGCAGCATATACTAGTTCACCATTGTATTTAAACTGTCTGACACTGTCACACAGAGTAATGACTGAAGAGTTTAACCAATTCCCCTTTTCGACGTTTAAATCGGCTGAAAATGCGTTTTTTCCCACATGTGCACACATTGATGAAAATGATCATAACTCGACAAATACATTTTACATGGGCCTAAAACTGTTTGACAAACAACACTTTAGCAGCATATACTAGTTCACCATTGTATTTAAACTGTCTGACACTGTCACACAGAGTAATGACTGAAGAGTTTAACCAATTCCCCTTTTCGACGTTTAAATCGGCTGAAAATGCGTTTTTTCCCACATGTGCACATAATGATGAAAATGATCATAACTCTGACAAATACATGGTAGATGGGCCTAAAACTGTTTGACAAACAACACTTTAGCAGCATATACTAGTTCACCATTGTATTTAAACTGTCTGACACTGTCACACAGAGTAATGACTGAAGCGTTTAACCAATTCCCCTTTTCGACGTTTAAATCGGCTGAACATGCGTTTTTTCCCACATGTACACATAATGATGAAAATGATCATAACTCGACAAATACATGTTAGATGGGCCTAAAACTGGTTGACAAACAACACTTTAGCAGCATATACTAGTTCACCATTGTATTTAAACTGTCTGACACTGTCACACAGAGTAATGACTGAAGCGTTTAAGCAATTCCCCTTTTCGACGTTTAAATCGGCTGAAAATGCGTTTTTTCCCACATGTGCACATAATGATGAAAATGATCATAACTCGACAAATACATGTTTTTTTTTTTTTTTTTTTTTTTTTTTAATATAAAAATACAGAATCATCAACAGTAACAATTATGCCAAGAAAACATTTTTAAACACTTGGGAAATACATGTTTTCCCTTTTTCTCCCATTCTCTATCCTATCAGAATGCGAAGGAGAGAGAGTGGCATTCAGTTTCCTGGAGTAGGGTAGTTTGTTGCATGAATTGGCTTACAAAAAGGTCTTTGTTTCCTCCATATACCAACGATAGGTGGGCTTTTAGTGAGTTTCCAAAGAGGCTTTGTATGCTTACGTCTCTACCCTCATATAGTGCCAAGTTCCTTCTTGTCCATGTTGCGCGCCTGGCAAATGCCAGCACAGTGTTTATCAGTAAGTTTTCCGTTGGACTCTTTGTTTTGGGGGGGGGGCCAAACATGTAGGCCCAGTCCCATGTAAGCCCTGTTAGTCTCCTAAGGCCACAATGTTCCACCAGTAGGCTCTTGACCCTCTCCCTATAGTTCGTGAGGGCCGTGCACCTAAGGAACAGGTGCTCAATGTCTTCTGCTTCTTCCATGCAGACCGCACACTCCCTCTTGTGCAAGTCTTTGTGTATTTGATGCAGGATGATGCCAGTAAAAATCCTCCTGTGCCTTATCTTGAAATCCAGGTGGAAGATGGCTGATGTGGCAAAAGGGATTTCCATGTTGTTCCATATATTTCTAATTGAATAGCCAGGAAATATCCTTGACCAGGCCTTTTCTGAAGCTGGAATTGTCACAATCTTTGAAATGAGTAATCTATACCAGTCTCTGGTTTTCACTGATTGGATGGTGGGGAATTTTCCTCTAAGGCACAGGAGGAAGTTCAGGGCATCATCCTGCACCTTGGGTCCTTTCTCTTTGAGCATGCCTCGCCACTCAGGTAGTAGGCTTTGATCAAATTTTTCCCCGAAAGAGACAATCAGTTTTTCCCTGTATTGCACCTTCCATCTGTCTAATTCCCAAAGTACATTCCCTATATCAAAGTTCCCTTTGTGGTCGGTCACCTGTCCCACTCTTGTTAGGCCTGCTGCCGTCAAGTGACTGCTGACGAGGTTTCTCCCATTATAGGTGAAGCATGGATTCGAGAGGAAAGGTAACTGCAGCACATGCTCTTTTTTACTGCACTCGGGTCTGAGGTGGGGGAGTATCCTTCCCCATGCCTCCAGCACCTCCTGGTAGAAGCCCGGCAGGCCACTGTAGGTTTTTCTGGGGTAGTGGGTACAGAGATTGTATTTGCTCCTCTCCCCAAACTCCGCCAGGTAGCCTGCGAGTGCGTCCTCCCAGGGATACTGCCTGGTCGAATCCAAGAATTTCCCTATCAATTTAACCCTCAGTGCGTCTCTTTTGGCACCAATGTCAATCAGCCCTAATCCCCCCTCCCGTTTATTAGCAATTAACGTCCTGTGGGCGATCATATTTCCCTTACCCTTCCAAAGAAAGGAGGATATCTCACCGTTCAATGAATTTAGTGCCCAATCGGGCAGCTCACAGGTTCCCAAAGCATGATTAATTTTTGACAGCACTAAGGCATTAGATACTATTACCTTTCCTTTTAGACTAAGCCCCCTCGCCCTCCACAGGTTCAAGGTACACTGTATTTTAATTATCACACTCTTCCATGTTTTATCTCTTGCTTCACTCTCGTCTTTCCCAATGTACACACCCAAGATTTCTCTGCACCCTGTGGTCTCTTTAAGGCCCCATTTGTTTATCGTTTTTTGATTCTTACCGCAGAACATTATTGCAGATTTTTCTTTATTGATTCTTGCGCCAGAGGCTTTCTCATAGGCCCCTAGGTGTTTGAAGACATGGTCTATGCTGTCACCATCCGAGACCATGATATTAATGTCGTCTGCATATTGGACTATTTTGGTTTTGTTGCCATTTGGCGTTAAGATACCTTTTATATTTTTGTCTTTCAGTATTAGGAGTGCGAGGGGTTCTGCGACCAGGGTGTATAGCAGAGCTGAGAGGGGGCATCCCTGTCTCACAGACCTCTCGATCCGAATGTCCCTGGTGAGAAGTCCGTTGCATTTCACCCTGCTACTCGCACTTCGATATAACACCTTGATCCAATCGATGAACTTTGCTCCGAAGCCGAACTTTTCCATTACGGACCAGAGGAACGGATGCTCAACCCTGTCAAAAGCTTTTTCTAGGTCTACTCCAAGCAGCAGGCCCCTCTGCATAGTCATTGTTTTTACTGTATCCCTAATTGTATTGATGGAGTCTGTAATATCTCTGCCTGGGATACTGTAAGTTTGCGTATTGCTGATGATTGAGCCTATTACTGCTTTAAGTCTATTAGCCAGAATTTTTGCCAGAATCTTATAATCTGAATTGAGTAGGCTAATTGGCCTATAGTTTTTCAGTTGGTTCCGGCATCCTTTATTCTTAAATACAATTGTGATGATACCTTTTGTGAGGGAGTCCGGAGTTGTCTGGTTTACTCTAATACTAGTGTAAAGTTTTAGCAGCAAGGGGGCCAGCTGGGCTTTGAAGCACTGGTAGAACTCTGTCGAGATTCCGTCTGGGCCTGGGCTTTTGTTCTTATTTAGTCCATCTATTGCCAGTTCTACTTCCGCTAATGTGATTACCGTGTCGCACTCTTCTTTGTCGATGTGATTTATTTCCCTATCAATACATTCCAGTATTTCTTTAGTTTGTTTTGGATTGGAGCTGTTACTAGTAAAGAGGTTCTCGTAATACCTATGTATTTCGTCCAGTATGTCTTCCTGCTCAACTATTATTTCCCCCTTACTATTTTCAATCGGACCCATTCTGGCTTTGTTTTGGTTTTTTTTTTCTAGGCCAAGGAAAAAAGCTGTACATTTCTCCCCATCTGTGATATTTTTAAATCTACTTCTAACAGCTGCTCCTATGCATCTTTTCTTTTCAAAAGAGTGAAGTTTAGCTTCATATTCTTCAAATTTTGCACAACTTCTGTCAGGGTCATGGTCAAGTAATGTAATTTCTTTTGCGAGGAGGTCCCTTAATGTTCTCTCCTCCATTCCTTCCCGCCATCCTTTCTCTTTACTATAATTTATACAGGCTCTCTTAATTCGTCTTTTTACATCGTCCCATGATTTAATGTAGTTTCCTTCTACAGCTAGTTCATCTGTTATATTGCTCAGTAGATTCCTTATCTTTTTTTTGAAGGTTTGGTCCTCAAGGAGACTGGCATTGAAGCACCAGATGCCCCCACCTCTGGGCCTTCCATCGTCCCCTAATTGCCAATATAAGGATGCGTGATCGCTCCAGCTATTGAACTCATATTTAATTTTGTTAATGTCTCTGATAATGCTGGAGGAAGCCAGACAGAGATCGATTCTGGACTGTTTGAGGACCCCCTTTACAATCTGCCTTCTCGAGAAGTCCCGCTTCAAAGGGTTTGAGATTCTCCACATTTCTACTAGGTTATGGTGATTTATCAAATTCATTAGGGTTGTTCGACTGGCGTCACTCTTGAAGGTATTGTTTACTGACACGTCCATTTTTGTTAGAGCCACATTAAAGTCTCCAGTTATTATTACATTGTTTCCGTACCATTTCTTTAATTTAATAAAAAACTGCTTTCTATGATTTTCATTGTTTGGTGCATATATGTTAATTATTCTATATCGTTGTTTATTAAGTGAAAAATCTACAATTAATACTCTGCCTTGATCGTCTTTGTATATCTCTTCAGCACTCATGCCTAAAGCAATCTTAGATATGATTGCCACCCCGCATGATCTTGCTGACCCGTGGTTTGAAAATACCTGCTTGTTTCTCTGGTTCGCCACATAGTCGTGATGCTCCTGGTCCCACCAAGTTTCTTGCAGGCAGACTACATCCGAGTTCAAAGTTTGCAGTACAGAATCTATTTTCGATTTTGAGCGCAGGCCGTTAGCATTTAGAGAAGTGAAGCTAATCATAAGAGTCACACTGAGAAGAGAGTATGATTTTCGACATTTAGTTATTAACTCTGTCTTTGTTTCTCTTGCTTCTCCTTCTCATCTGCTTTTCACTTAGCCTTTTCCCAATTCTGTTCATATGAGACAAGTCTATCTCGGATTCGGCCTCACTTGCACTTGAGATCAGGTTATCAAGAGGCAGTCGCTGGAGGGGCTGGGACTGAGATGATGACCTATTCATCATTCCCATCTCAGATGCAGGATCTCTGATTTGCTTCAGCAGCAGCGGGGTAGGAGCGGGGGTGGGGCCCACTCCCAAGGCTAGCACCTCCCCTCCCACCTCCGCCTTCAGCCTCGCTCCTCGTCTCGCTCCGCTCTCCTCGTCAGAGCCGGGGCTCAGATCTAGCCTCACCTCGCTTGCTTGGTTCATACTACCCGCCACTGCAGGTTGAGTTTCATCCCTCACATCCGCCTGCCCCGTCTCAGTCTCCATTTTATTTTCATCCTCGCTATGCAGTTCGCCTTGCCTATCGGTTGAAGCGGCCGTCGTCACCAGCGGAGTGCCGCCGTCCTCCTCGCTCTTATTGCAGTCACATTCATTCCAAGTGTTATGACACAGGTCACATTTCTTGGCACTTTGGCACTCTCGCGCAAAGTGTCCTTGCGATCCACATTTGCGACAGAAGAACTCCGGACATTCCCGTAGGATATGTCCAGGCTGTATACAGAGGCGGCAGACCTTTGATTGTCTATCGTGAATGACGCGGAAGTACTCTGGCCCTATGGCAGTGTGAAACTTTGCAGAGTATGGAAGACTCTGAACTAATTTATTGAATTTTACTCTCATAAACCGTGTACCGTCCGCAATACGGGTTCCTGGCCACATTCTGCGCTTAATCGGCGAGGTGGCCGACACGCCCCAACCATGTAGCTTCCCCAGTATTTCGTCGTCAGTAATATAAGCCGGGAGGTTGAGGAAGGAAACGACCATCTCGTCATTCCTCAATTCTCTGGCTATTATTCTTACCTCTCCAATCTTGAATCCCTCCAGCAGGCGATCTTTCCCTCTTTGGTCACTCATTGTAAGTTCGTATCGTCGATCTCCGGTGGTGCGGCAAGCTAGTAAACCGCCGCAGAGCTCTCGCACGTTCTTCATCAATTCCGTCGTCGTAATACTTTCCTCCCCTTGCAGTTCCACACAGACTGTAAGCTCTTTTCCATAGCTTCTGTCTGCTTCGCCGCCACCTTTTGGTGCGTTTGCTTCTTCATTCAGCCGTACGTGATCCATTTTCCCGGTCGCAGAGTTTGTTTCAATGTGATCGGTCATCGCACACCCGAAGAAAAAGGGTGGTTGGGGTGTGTGGGGGGGGGGACCCCCCACGCACTGAAAACAACCACTGCTGGAGGATCAGTCACATAAAAATGAAAAAGATTCCGTAAAGAAGTTCTGGAGTCCGGAAAAAACTCCCTTCCGTGTTCCACCCGCGGTGTTCCACTTCCTGGTGCTGTCGGATGCCAGTCGCGCATGCGCACTGGTTGACAAACAACACTTTAGCAGCATATACTAGTTCACCATTGTATTTAAACTGTCTGACACTGTCACACAGAGTAATGACTGAAGCGTTTAAGCAATTCCCCTTTTCGACGTTTAAATCGGCTGAAAATACGTTTTTTCCCACATGTGCACATAATGATGAAAATGATCATAACTCGACAAATACATGTTAGATGGGCCTAAAACTGTTTGATAAACAACACATTAGCAGCATATACTAGTTCACCATTGTACTTAAACTGTCTGACACTGTCACACAGAGTAATGACTGAAGCGTTTAACCAATTCCCCTTTTCGACGTTTAAATCGGCCGAAAATGCGTTTTTTCCCACATGTGCACACAATGATGAAAATGATCATAACTCGACAAATACATGGTAGATGGGCCTAAAACTGGTTGACAAACAACACTTTAGCAGCATATACTAGTTCACCATTGTATTTAAACTGTCTGACACTGTCACACAGAGTAATGACTAAAGCGTTTAACCAATTCCCCTTTTCGACGTTTAAATCGGCTGAAAATGCGTTTTTTCCCACATGTGCACACAATGATGAAAATGATCATAACTCCACAAATACATGTTCGATGGGCCTAGAAATCTGTGAGAAACACTTAAGAAGCACATAATAGTTCATCATATTAATTAAATTTCTATGCTGTACTGCAGCATTCTGAATCATTAACCTCTGAAGAGACAATGGTTCGGTGTTTCTCTAATTCAGCTAGACAGCAAACCGTCCAATGTTCTGAAAATGCTCATACCTCGACAAATACATGTTGTATGGGCCTAAAACTGTTTGACAAACAACGCTTTAGCAGCATATACTAGTTCACCATTGTATTTAAACTGTCTGACACTGTCACACAGAGTAATGACTGAAGCGTTTAACCAATTCCCCTTTTCGACGTTTAAATCGGCTGAAAATGCGTTTTTTCCCACATTTGCACATAATGATGAAAATGATCATAACTCAACAAATACATGTTAGATGGGCCTAAAACTGGTTGACAAACAACACTTTAGCAGCATATACTAGTTCACCATTGTATTTAAACTGTCTGACACTGTCACACAGAGTAATGATTAAAGCGTTTAACCAATTCGCCTTTTCGACGTTTAAATCGGCTGAAAATGCATTTTTTCCCATATGTGCACACAATGATGAAAATGATCATAACTCGACAAATACATGTTAGATGGGCCTAAAACTGGTTGACAAACAACACTTTAGCAGCATATACTAGTTCACCATTGTATTTAAACTGTCTGACACTGTCACACAGAGTAATGACTGAAGCGTTTAAGCAATTCCCCTTTTCGACGTTTAAATCGGCTGAAAATGCCTTTTTTCCCACATGTGCACATAATGATGAAAATGATCATAACTCGACAAATACATGTTAGATGGGCCTAAAACTGTTTGATAAACAACACATTAGCAGCATATACTAGTTCACCATTGTACTTAAACTGTCTGACACTGTCACACAGAGTAATGACTGAAGCGTTTAACCAATTCCCCTTTTCGACGTTTAAATCGGCTGAAAATGCGTTTTTTCCCACATGTGCACATAATGATGAAAATGATCATAACTCGACAAATACATGGTAGATGGGCCTAAAACTGGTTGACAAACAACACTTTAGCAGCATATACTAGTTCACCATTGTATTTAAACTGTCTGACACTGTCACACAGAGTAATGACTGAAGCGTTTAAGCAAATCCCCTTTTCGACGTTTAAATCGGCTGAAAATGCGTTTTTTCCCACATGTACACATAATGATGAAAATGATCATAACTCGACAAATACATGGTAGATGGGCCTAAAACTGGTTGACAAACAACACATTAGCAGCATATACTAGTTCACCATTGTATTTGAACTGCCTGACACTGTCACACAGAGTAATGACTGAAGCGTTTAACCAATTCCCCTTTTCGACGTTTAAATCGGCTGAAAATGCGTTTTTTCCCACATGTGCACATAATGATGAAAATGATCATAACTCGACAAATACATGGTAGATGGGCCTAAAACTGGTTGACAAACAACACATTAGCAGCATATACTAGTTCACCATTGTATTTAAACAGTCTGACACTGTCACACAGAGTAATGACTGAAGCGTTTAACCAATTCCCCTTTTCGACGTTTAAATCGGCTGAAAATGCGTTTTTTCCCACATGTGCACATATTGATGAAAATGATCATAACTCGACAAATACATGGTAGATGGGCCTAAAACTGTTTGACAAACAACACTTTAGCAGCATATACTAGTTCACCATTGTATTTAAACTGTCTGACACTGTCACACAGAGTAATGACTGAAGCGTTTAAGCAATTCCCCTTTTCGACGTTTAAATCGGCTGAAAATGCGTTTTTTCCCACATGTGCACATAATGATGAAAATGATCATAACTCGACAAATACATGTTAGATGGGCCTAAAACTGTTTGATAAACAACACTTTAGCAGCATATACTAGTTCACCATTGTATTTAAACTGTCTGACACTGTCACACAGAGTAATGACTGAAGCGTTTAAGCAATTCCCCTTTTCGACGTTTAAATCGGCTGAAAATGCATTTTTTCCACAAATACATGTTCGATGGGCCTAGAAATCTGTGAGAAACACTTAAGAAGCACATAATAGTTCATCATATTAATTAAATTTCTATGCTGTACTGCAGCATTCTGAATCATTAACCTCTGAAGAGACAATGGTTCGGTGTTTCTCTAATTCAGCTAGACAGCAAACCGTCCAATGTTCTGAAAATGCTCATACCTCGACAAATACATGTTGTATGGGCCTAAAACTGTTTGACAAACAACGCTTTAGCAGCATATACTAGTTCACCATTGTATTTAAACTGTCTGACACTGTCACACAGAGTAATGACTGAAGCGTTTAACCAATTCCCCTTTTCGACGTTTAAATCGGCTGAAAATGCGTTTTTTCCCACATTTGCACATAATGATGAAAATGATCATAACTCAACAAATACATGTTAGATGGGCCTAAAACTGGTTGACAAACAACACTTTAGCAGCATATACTAGTTCACCATTGTATTTAAACTGTCTGACACTGTCACACAGAGTAATGATTAAAGCGTTTAACCAATTCGCCTTTTCGACGTTTAAATCGGCTGAAAATGCATTTTTTCCCATATGTGCACACAATGATGAAAATGATCATAACTCGACAAATACATGTTAGATGGGCCTAAAACTGGTTGACAAACAACACTTTAGCAGCATATACTAGTTCACCATTGTATTTAAACTGTCTGACACTGTCACACAGAGTAATGACTGAAGCGTTTAAGCAATTCCCCTTTTCGACGTTTAAATCGGCTGAAAATGCCTTTTTTCCCACATGTGCACATAATGATGAAAATGATCATAACTCGACAAATACATGTTAGATGGGCCTAAAACTGTTTGATAAACAACACATTAGCAGCATATACTAGTTCACCATTGTACTTAAACTGTCTGACACTGTCACACAGAGTAATGACTGAAGCGTTTAACCAATTCCCCTTTTCGACGTTTAAATCGGCTGAAAATGCGTTTTTTCCCACATGTGCACATAATGATGAAAATGATCATAACTCGACAAATACATGGTAGATGGGCCTAAAACTGGTTGACAAACAACACTTTAGCAGCATATACTAGTTCACCATTGTATTTAAACTGTCTGACACTGTCACACAGAGTAATGACTGAAGCGTTTAAGCAAATCCCCTTTTCGACGTTTAAATCGGCTGAAAATGCGTTTTTTCCCACATGTACACATAATGATGAAAATGATCATAACTCGACAAATACATGGTAGATGGGCCTAAAACTGGTTGACAAACAACACATTAGCAGCATATACTAGTTCACCATTGTATTTGAACTGCCTGACACTGTCACACAGAGTAATGACTGAAGCGTTTAACCAATTCCCCTTTTCGACGTTTAAATCGGCTGAAAATGCGTTTTTTCCCACATGTGCACATAATGATGAAAATGATCATAACTCGACAAATACATGGTAGATGGGCCTAAAACTGGTTGACAAACAACACATTAGCAGCATATACTAGTTCACCATTGTATTTAAACAGTCTGACACTGTCACACAGAGTAATGACTGAAGCGTTTAACCAATTCCCCTTTTCGACGTTTAAATCGGCTGAAAATGCGTTTTTTCCCACATGTGCACATATTGATGAAAATGATCATAACTCGACAAATACATGGTAGATGGGCCTAAAACTGTTTGACAAACAACACTTTAGCAGCATATACTAGTTCACCATTGTATTTAAACTGTCTGACACTGTCACACAGAGTAATGACTGAAGCGTTTAAGCAATTCCCCTTTTCGACGTTTAAATCGGCTGAAAATGCGTTTTTTCCCACATGTGCACATAATGATGAAAATGATCATAACTCGACAAATACATGTTAGATGGGCCTAAAACTGTTTGATAAACAACACTTTAGCAGCATATACTAGTTCACCATTGTATTTAAACTGTCTGACACTGTCACACAGAGTAATGACTGAAGCGTTTAAGCAATTCCCCTTTTCGACGTTTAAATCGGCTGAAAATGCATTTTTTCCCACATGTGCACACAATGATTAAAATAATCATAACTCGACAAATACATTTTACATGGGCCTAAAACTGTTTGACAAACAACACATTAGCAGCCTATACTAGTTCACCATTGTATTTAAACTGTCTGACATTGTCACACAGAGTAATGACTGAAGCGTTTAACCAATTCCCCTTTTCGACGTTTAAATCGGCTGAAAATGCGTTTTTTCCCACATGTGCACATAATGATGAAAATGATCATAACTCGACAAATACATGGTAGATGGGCCTAAAAGTGTTTGACAAACAACACTTTAGCAGCATATACTAGTTCACCATTGTATTTAAACTGTCTGACACTGTCACACAGAGTAATGACTGAAGCGTTTAAGCAATTCCCCTTTTCGACGTTTAAATCGGCTGAAAATGCTTTTTTTCCCACATGTGCACATAATGATTAAAATGACCATAACTCGACAAATACATGTTAGATGGGCCTAAAACTGTTTGACAAACAACACTTTAGCAGCATATACTAGTTCACCATTGTATTTAAACTGTCTGACACTGTCACACAGAGTGATGACTGAAGCGTTTAACCAATTCCCCTTTTCGACGTTTAAATCGGCCGAAAATGCGTTTTTTCCCACATGTGCACATAATGATGAAAATGATCATAACTCGACAAATACATGGTAGATGGGCCTAAAACTGGTTGACAAACAACACATTAGCAGCATATACTAGTTCACCATTGTATTTAAACAGTCTGACACTGTCACACAGAGTAATGACTGAAGCGTTTAACCAATTCCCCTTTTCGACGTTTAAATCGGCTGAAAATGCGTTTTTTCCCACATGTGCACATATTGATGAAAATGATCATAACTCGACAAATACATGGTAGATGGGCCTAAAACTGTTTGACAAACAACACTTTAGCAGCATATACTAGTTCACCATTGTATTTAAACTGTCTGACACTGTCACACAGAGTAATGACTGAAGCGTTTAAGCAATTCCCCTTTTCGACGTTTAAATCGGCTGAAAATGCGTTTTTTCCCACATGTGCACATAATGATGAAAATGATCATAACTCGACAAATACATGTTAGATGGGCCTAAAACTGTTTGATAAACAACACTTTAGCAGCATATACTAGTTCACCATTGTATTTAAACTGTCTGACACTGTCACACAGAGTAATGACTGAAGCGTTTAAGCAATTCCCCTTTTCGACGTTTAAATCGGCTGAAAATGCATTTTTTCCCACATGTGCACACAATGATTAAAATAATCATAACTCGACAAATACATTTTACATGGGCCTAAAACTGTTTGACAAACAACACATTAGCAGCATATACTAGTTCACCATTGTATTTAAACTGTCTGACACTGTCACACAGAGTAATGACTGAAGCGTTTAACCAATTCCCCTTTTCGACGTTTAAATCGGCTGAAAATGCGTTTTTTCCCACATGTGCACATAATGATGAAAATGATCATAACTCGACAAATACATGGTAGATGGGCCTAAAAGTGTTTGACAAACAACACTTTAGCAGCATATACTAGTTCACCATTGTATTTAAACTGTCTGACACTGTCACACAGAGTAATGACTGAAGCGTTTAAGCAATTCCCCTTTTCGACGTTTAAATCGGCTGAAAATGCTTTTTTTCCCACATGTGCACATAATGATTAAAATGACCATAACTCGACAAATACATGTTAGATGGGCCTAAAACTGTTTGACAAACAACACTTTAGCAGCATATACTAGTTCACCATTGTATTTAAACTGTCTGACACTGTCACACAGAGTGATGACTGAAGCGTTTAACCAATTCCCCTTTTCGACGTTTAAATCGGCCGAAAATGCGTTTTTTCCCACATGTGCACACAATGATGAAAATGATCATAACTCGACAAATACATGGTAGATGGGCCTAAAACTGGTTGACAAACAACACTTTAGCAGCATATACTAGTTCACCATTGTATTTAAACTGTCTGACACTGTCACACAGAGTAATGACTAAAGCGTTTAACCAATTCCCCTTTTCGACGTTTAAATCGGCTGAAAATGCGTTTTTTCCCACATGTGCACACAATGATGAAAATGATCATAACTCCACAAATACATGTTCGATGGGCCTAGAAATCTGTGAGAAACACTTAAGAAGCACATAATAGTTCATCATATTAATTAAATTTCTATGCTGTACTGCAGCATTCTGAATCATTAACCTCTGAAGAGACAATGGTTCGGTGTTTCTCTAATTCAGCTAGACAGCAAACCGTCCAATGTTCTGAAAATGCTCATACCTCGACAAATACATGTTGTATGGGCCTAAAACTGTTTGACAAACAACGCTTTAGCAGCATATACTAGTTCACCATTGTATTTAAACTGTCTGACACTGTCACACAGAGTAATGACTGAAGCGTTTAACCAATTCCCCTTTTCGACGTTTAAATCGGCTGAAAATGCGTTTTTTCCCACATTTGCACATAATGATGAAAATGATCATAACTCAACAAATACATGTTAGATGGGCCTAAAACTGGTTGACAAACAACACTTTAGCAGCATATACTAGTTCACCATTGTATTTAAACTGTCTGACACTGTCACACAGAGTAATGATTAAAGCGTTTAACCAATTCGCCTTTTCGACGTTTAAATCGGCTGAAAATGCATTTTTTCCCATATGTGCACACAATGATGAAAATGATCATAACTCGACAAATACATGTTAGATGGGCCTAAAACTGGTTGACAAACAACACTTTAGCAGCATATACTAGTTCACCATTGTATTTAAACTGTCTGACACTGTCACACAGAGTAATGACTGAAGCGTTTAAGCAATTCCCCTTTTCGACGTTTAAATCGGCTGAAAATGCGTTTTTTCCCACATGTGCACATAATGATGAAAATGATCATAACTCGACAAATACATGTTAGATGGGCCTAAAACTGTTTGATAAACAACACATTAGCAGCATATACTAGTTCACCATTGTACTTAAACTGTCTGACACTGTCACACAGAGTAATGACTGAAGCGTTTAACCAATTCCCCTTTTCGACGTTTAAATCGGCTGAAAATGCGTTTTTTCCCACATGTGCACATAATGATGAAAATGATCATAACTCGACAAATACATGTTAGATGGGCCTAAAACTGTTTGATAAACAACACATTAGCAGCATATACTAGTTCACCATTGTACTTAAACTGTCTGACACTGTCACACAGAGTAATGACTGAAGCGTTTAACCAATTCCCCTTTTCGACGTTTAAATCGGCTGAAAATGCGTTTTTTCCCACATGTGCACATAATGATGAAAATGATCATAACTCGACAAATACATGGTAGATGGGCCTAAAACTGGTTGACAAACAACACTTTAGCAGCATATACTAGTTCACCATTGTATTTAAACTGTCTGACACTGTCACACAGAGTAATGACTGAAGCGTTTAAGCAAATCCCCTTTTCGACGTTTAAATCGGCTGAAAATGCGTTTTTTCCCACATGTACACATAATGATGAAAATGATCATAACTCGACAAATACATGGTAGATGGGCCTAAAACTGGTTGACAAACAACACATTAGCAGCATATACTAGTTCACCATTGTATTTGAACTGTCTGACACTGTCACACAGAGTAATGACTGAAGCGTTTAACCAATTCCCCTTTTCGACGTTTAAATCGGCTGAAAATGCGTTTTTTCCCACATGTGCACATAATGATGAAAATGATCATAACTCGACAAATACATGGTAGATGGGCCTAAAACTGGTTGACAAACAACACATTAGCAGCATATACTAGTTCACCATTGTATTTAAACAGTCTGACACTGTCACACAGAGTAATGACTGAAGCGTTTAACTAATTCCCCTTTTCGACGTTTAAATCGGCTGAAAATGCGTTTTTTCCCACATGTGCACATAATGATGAAAATGATCATAACTCGACAAATACATGGTAGATGGGCCTAAAACTGTTTGACAAACAACACTTTAGCAGCATATACTAGTTCACCATTGTATTTAAACTGTCTGACACTGTCACACAGAGTAATGACTGAAGCGTTTAAGCAATTCCCCTTTTCGACGTTTAAATCGGCTGAAAATGCGTTTTTTCCCACATGTGCACATAATGATGAAAATGATCATAACTCGACAAATACATGTTAGATGGGCCTAAAACTGTTTGATAAACAACACTTTAGCAGCATATACTAGTTCACCATTGTATTTAAACTGTCTGACACTGTCACACAGAGTAATGACTGAAGCGTTTAAGCAATTCCCCTTTTCGACGTTTAAATCGGCTGAAAATGCATTTTTTCCCACATGTGCACACAATGATTAAAATAATCATAACTCGACAAATACATTTTACATGGGCCTAAAACTGTTTGACAAACAACACATTAGCAGCCTATACTAGTTCACCATTGTATTTAAACTGTCTGACATTGTCACACAGAGTAATGACTGAAGCGTTTAACCAATTCCCCTTTTCGACGTTTAAATCGGCTGAAAATGCGTTTTTTCCCACATGTGCACATAATGATGAAAATGATCATAACTCGACAAATACATGGTAGATGGGCCTAAAAGTGTTTGACAAACAACACTTTAGCAGCATATACTAGTTCACCATTGTATTTAAACTGTCTGACACTGTCACACAGAGTAATGACTGAAGCGTTTAAGCAATTCCCCTTTTCGACGTTTAAATCGGCTGAAAATGCTTTTTTTCCCACATGTGCACATAATGATTAAAATGACCATAACTCGACAAATACATGTTAGATGGGCCTAAAACTGTTTGACAAACAACACTTTAGCAGCATATACTAGTTCACCATTGTATTTAAACTGTCTGACACTGTCACACAGAGTGATGACTGAAGCGTTTAACCAATTCCCCTTTTCGACGTTTAAATCGGCCGAAAATGCGTTTTTTCCCACATGTGCACATAATGATGAAAATGATCATAACTCGACAAATACATGGTAGATGGGCCTAAAACTGGTTGACAAACAACACATTAGCAGCATATACTAGTTCACCATTGTATTTAAACAGTCTGACACTGTCACACAGAGTAATGACTGAAGCGTTTAACCAATTCCCCTTTTCGACGTTTAAATCGGCTGAAAATGCGTTTTTTCCCACATGTGCACATATTGATGAAAATGATCATAACTCGACAAATACATGGTAGATGGGCCTAAAACTGTTTGACAAACAACACTTTAGCAGCATATACTAGTTCACCATTGTATTTAAACTGTCTGACACTGTCACACAGAGTAATGACTGAAGCGTTTAAGCAATTCCCCTTTTCGACGTTTAAATCGGCTGAAAATGCGTTTTTTCCCACATGTGCACATAATGATGAAAATGATCATAACTCGACAAATACATGTTAGATGGGCCTAAAACTGTTTGATAAACAACACTTTAGCAGCATATACTAGTTCACCATTGTATTTAAACTGTCTGACACTGTCACACAGAGTAATGACTGAAGCGTTTAAGCAATTCCCCTTTTCGACGTTTAAATCGGCTGAAAATGCATTTTTTCCCACATGTGCACACAATGATTAAAATAATCATAACTCGACAAATACATTTTACATGGGCCTAAAACTGTTTGACAAACAACACATTAGCAGCATATACTAGTTCACCATTGTATTTAAACTGTCTGACACTGTCACACAGAGTAATGACTGAAGCGTTTAACCAATTCCCCTTTTCGACGTTTAAATCGGCTGAAAATGCGTTTTTTCCCACATGTGCACATAATGATGAAAATGATCATAACTCGACAAATACATGGTAGATGGGCCTAAAAGTGTTTGACAAACAACACTTTAGCAGCATATACTAGTTCACCATTGTATTTAAACTGTCTGACACTGTCACACAGAGTAATGACTGAAGCGTTTAAGCAATTCCCCTTTTCGACGTTTAAATCGGCTGAAAATGCTTTTTTTCCCACATGTGCACATAATGATTAAAATGACCATAACTCGACAAATACATGTTAGATGGGCCTAAAACTGTTTGACAAACAACACTTTAGCAGCATATACTAGTTCACCATTGTATTTAAACTGTCTGACACTGTCACACAGAGTGATGACTGAAGCGTTTAACCAATTCCCCTTTTCGACGTTTAAATCGGCCGAAAATGCGTTTTTTCCCACATGTGCACACAATGATGAAAATGATCATAACTCGATAAATACATGGTAGATGGGCCTAAAACTGGTTGACAAACAACACTTTAGCAGCATATACTAGTTCACCATTGTATTTAAACTGTCTGACACTGTCACACAGAGTAATGACTAAAGCGTTTAACCAATTCCCCTTTTCGACGTTTAAATCGGCTGAAAATGCGTTTTTTCCCACATGTGCACACAATGATGAAAATGATCATAACTCCACAAATACATGTTCGATGGGCCTAGAAATCTGTGAGAAACACTTAAGAAGCACATAATAGTTCATCATATTAATTAAATTTCTATGCTGTACTGCAGCATTCTGAATCATTAACCTCTGAAGAGACAATGGTTCGGTGTTTCTCTAATTCAGCTAGACAGCAAACCGTCCAATGTTCTGAAAATGCTCATACCTCGACAAATACATGTTGTATGGGCCTAAAACTGTTTGACAAACAACGCTTTAGCAGCATATACTAGTTCACCATTGTATTTAAACTGTCTGACACTGTCACACAGAGTAATGACTGAAGCGTTTAACCAATTCCCCTTTTCGACGTTTAAATCGGCTGAAAATGCGTTTTTTCCCACATTTGCACATAATGATGAAAATGATCATAACTCAACAAATACATGTTAGATGGGCCTAAAACTGGTTGACAAACAACACTTTAGCAGCATATACTAGTTCACCATTGTATTTAAACTGTCTGACACTGTCACACAGAGTAATGATTAAAGCGTTTAACCAATTCGCCTTTTCGACGTTTAAATCGGCTGAAAATGCATTTTTTCCCATATGTGCACACAATGATGAAAATGATCATAACTCGACAAATACATGTTAGATGGGCCTAAAACTGGTTGACAAACAACACTTTAGCAGCATATACTAGTTCACCATTGTATTTAAACTGTCTGACACTGTCACACAGAGTAATGACTGAAGCGTTTAAGCAATTCCCCTTTTCGACGTTTAAATCGGCTGAAAATGCGTTTTTTCCCACATGTGCACATAATGATGAAAATGATCATAACTCGACAAATACATGTTAGATGGGCCTAAAACTGTTTGATAAACAACACATTAGCAGCATATACTAGTTCACCATTGTACTTAAACTGTCTGACACTGTCACACAGAGTAATGACTGAAGCGTTTAACCAATTCCCCTTTTCGACGTTTAAATCGGCTGAAAATGCGTTTTTTCCCACATGTGCACATAATGATGAAAATGATCATAACTCGACAAATACATGTTAGATGGGCCTAAAACTGTTTGATAAACAACACATTAGCAGCATATACTAGTTCACCATTGTACTTAAACTGTCTGACACTGTCACACAGAGTAATGACTGAAGCGTTTAACCAATTCCCCTTTTCGACGTTTAAATCGGCTGAAAATGCGTTTTTTCCCACATGTGCACATAATGATGAAAATGATCATAACTCGACAAATACATGGTAGATGGGCCTAAAACTGGTTGACAAACAACACTTTAGCAGCATATACTAGTTCACCATTGTATTTAAACTGTCTGACACTGTCACACAGAGTAATGACTGAAGCGTTTAAGCAAATCCCCTTTTCGACGTTTAAATCGGCTGAAAATGCGTTTTTTCCCACATGTACACATAATGATGAAAATGATCATAACTCGACAAATACATGGTAGATGGGCCTAAAACTGGTTGACAAACAACACATTAGCAGCATATACTAGTTCACCATTGTATTTGAACTGTCTGACACTGTCACACAGAGTAATGACTGAAGCGTTTAACCAATTCCCCTTTTCGACGTTTAAATCGGCTGAAAATGCGTTTTTTCCCACATGTGCACATAATGATGAAAATGATCATAACTCGACAAATACATGGTAGATGGGCCTAAAACTGGTTGACAAACAACACATTAGCAGCATATACTAGTTCACCATTGTATTTAAACAGTCTGACACTGTCACACAGAGTAATGACTGAAGCGTTTAACTAATTCCCCTTTTCGACGTTTAAATCGGCTGAAAATGCGTTTTTTCCCACATGTGCACATAATGATGAAAATGATCATAACTCGACAAATACATGGTAGATGGGCCTAAAACTGTTTGACAAACAACACTTTAGCAGCATATACTAGTTCACCATTGTATTTAAACTGTCTGACACTGTCACACAGAGTAATGACTGAAGCGTTTAAGCAATTCACCTTTTCGACGTTTAAATCGGCTGAAAATGCGTTTTTTCCCACATGTGCACATAATGATGAAAATGATCATAACTCGACAAATACATGTTAGATGGGCCTAAAACTGTTTGATAAACAACACTTTAGCAGCATATACTAGTTCACCATTGTATTTAAACTGTCTGACACTGTCACACAGAGTAATGACTGAAGCGTTTAAGCAATTCCCCTTTTCGACGTTTAAATCGGCTGAAAATGCGTTTTTTCCCACATGTGCACATAATGATGAAAATGACCATAACTCGACAAATACATGTTAGATGGGCCTAAAACTGTTTGACAAACAACACTTTAGCAGCATATACTAGTTGTATTTAAACTGTCTGACACTGTCACACAGAGTAATGACTGAAGCGTTTAACCAATTCCCCTTTTCGACGTTTAAATCGGCTGAAAATGCGTTTTTTCCCACATGTGCACACGATGGTGAAAATGATCATAACTGAACAAATACATGTTAGATGGGCCTAGAAATCTATGAGAAACACTTAAGAAGCACATAATAGTTCATCATATTAATTAAATTTCTATGCTGTACTGCAGCATTCTGAATCATTCACCTCTGAAGAGACAATGGTTCGGTGTTTCTCTAATTCAGCTAGACAGCAAACCGTCCAATGTTCTGAAAATGCTCATACCTCAACAAATACATGTTGTATGGGCCTAAAACTGTTTGACAAACAACGCTTTAGCAGCATATACTAGTTCACCATTGTATTTAAACTGTCTGACACTGTCACACAGAGTAATGACTGAAGCGTTTAACCAATTCCCCTTTTCGACGTTTAAATCGGCTGAAAATGCGTTTTTTCCCACATGTGCACACAATGATGAAAATGATCATAACTCGACAAATACATGGTAGATGGGCCTAAAACTGGTTGACAAACAACACTTTAGCAGCATATACTAGTTCACCATTGTATTTAAACTGTCTGACACTGTCACACAGAGTAATGACTGAAGCGTTTAAGCAATTCCCCTTTTCGACGTTTAAATCGGCTGAAAATGCTTTTTTTCCCACATGTGCACATAATAATGAAAATGATCATAACTCGACAAATACATGTTAGATGGGCCTAAAACTGTTTGACAAACAACACTTTAGCAGCATATACTAGTTCACCATTGTATTTAAACTGTCTGACACTGTCACACAGAGTAATGACTGAAGCGTTTAACCAATTACCCTTTTCGACGTTTAAATCGGCCGAACATGCGTTTTTTCCCACATGTACACATAATGATGAAAATGATCATAACTCGACAAATACATGTTAGATGGGCCTAAAACTGGTTGACAAACAACACATTAGCAGCATATACTAGTTCACCATTGTATTTAAACAGTCTGACACTGTCACACAGAGTAATGACTGAAGCGTTTAACCAATTCCCCTTTTCGACGTTTAAATCGGCTGAAAATGCGTTTTTTCCCACATGTGCACATATTGATGAAAATGATCATAACTCGACAAATACATGGTAGATGGGCCTAAAACTGTTTGACAAACAACACTTTAGCAGCATATACTAGTTCACCATTGTATTTAAACTGTCTGACACTGTCACACAGAGTAATGACTGAAGCGTTTAAGCAATTCCCCTTTTCGACGTTTAAATCGGCTGAAAATGCGTTTTTTCCCACATGTGCACATAATGATGAAAATGATCATAACTCGACAAATACATGTTAGATGGGCCTAAAACTGTTTGATAAACAACACTTTAGCAGCATATACTAGTTCACCATTGTATTTAAACTGTCTGACACTGTCACACAGAGTAATGACTGAAGCGTTTAAGCAATTCCCCTTTTCGACGTTTAAATCGGCTGAAAATGCATTTTTTCCCACATGTGCACACAATGATTAAAATAATCATAACTCGACAAATACATTTTACATGGGCCTAAAACTGTTTGACAAACAACACATTAGCAGCATATACTAGTTCACCATTGTATTTAAACTGTCTGACACTGTCACACAGAGTAATGACTGAAGTGTTTAACCAATTCCCCTTTTCGACGTTTAAATCGGCTGAAAATGCGTTTTTTCCCACATGTGCACATAATGATGAAAATGATCATAACTCGACAAATACATGGTAGATGGGCCTAAAAGTGTTTGACAAACAACACTTTAGCAGCATATACTAGTTCACCATTGTATTTAAACTGTCTGACACTGTCACACAGAGTAATGACTGAAGCGTTTAAGCAATTCCCCTTTTCGACGTTTAAATCGGCTGAAAATGCTTTTTTTCCCACATGTGCACATAATGATTAAAATGACCATAACTCGACAAATACATGTTAGATGGGCCTAAAACTGTTTGACAAACAACACTTTAGCAGCATATACTAGTTCACCATTGTATTTAAACTGTCTGACACTGTCACACAGAGTGATGACTGAAGCGTTTAACCAATTCCCCTTTTCGACGTTTAAATCGGCCGAAAATGCGTTTTTTCCCACATGTGCACACAATGATGAAAATGATCATAACTCGACAAATACATGGTAGATGGGCCTAAAACTGGTTGACAAACAACACTTTAGCAGCATATACTAGTTCACCATTGTATTTAAACTGTCTGACACTGTCACACAGAGTAATGACTAAAGCGTTTAACCAATTCCCCTTTTCGACGTTTAAATCGGCTGAAAATGCGTTTTTTCCCACATGTGCACACAATGATGAAAATGATCATAACTCCACAAATACATGTTCGATGGGCCTAGAAATCTGTGAGAAACACTTAAGAAGCACATAATAGTTCATCATATTAATTAAATTTCTATGCTGTACTGCAGCATTCTGAATCATTAACCTCTGAAGAGACAATGGTTCGGTGTTTCTCTAATTCAGCTAGACAGCAAACCGTCCAATGTTCTGAAAATGCTCATACCTCGACAAATACATGTTGTATGGGCCTAAAACTGTTTGACAAACAACGCTTTAGCAGCATATACTAGTTCACCATTGTATTTAAACTGTCTGACACTGTCACACAGAGTAATGACTGAAGCGTTTAACCAATTCCCCTTTTCGACGTTTAAATCGGCTGAAAATGCGTTTTTTCCCACATTTGCACATAATGATGAAAATGATCATAACTCAACAAATACATGTTAGATGGGCCTAAAACTGGTTGACAAACAACACTTTAGCAGCATATACTAGTTCACCATTGTATTTAAACTGTCTGACACTGTCACACAGAGTAATGATTAAAGCGTTTAACCAATTCGCCTTTTCGACGTTTAAATCGGCTGAAAATGCATTTTTTCCCATATGTGCACACAATGATGAAAATGATCATAACTCGACAAATACATGTTAGATGGGCCTAAAACTGGTTGACAAACAACACTTTAGCAGCATATACTAGTTCACCATTGTATTTAAACTGTCTGACACTGTCACACAGAGTAATGACTGAAGCGTTTAAGCAATTCCCCTTTTCGACGTTTAAATCGGCTGAAAATGCGTTTTTTCCCACATGTGCACATAATGATGAAAATGATCATAACTCGACAAATACATGTTAGATGGGCCTAAAACTGTTTGATAAACAACACATTAGCAGCATATACTAGTTCACCATTGTACTTAAACTGTCTGACACTGTCACACAGAGTAATGACTGAAGCGTTTAACCAATTCCCCTTTTCGACGTTTAAATCGGCTGAAAATGCGTTTTTTCCCACATGTGCACATAATGATGAAAATGATCATAACTCGACAAATACATGTTAGATGGGCCTAAAACTGTTTGATAAACAACACATTAGCAGCATATACTAGTTCACCATTGTACTTAAACTGTCTGACACTGTCACACAGAGTAATGACTGAAGCGTTTAACCAATTCCCCTTTTCGACGTTTAAATCGGCTGAAAATGCGTTTTTTCCCACATGTGCACATAATGATGAAAATGATCATAACTCGACAAATACATGGTAGATGGGCCTAAAACTGGTTGACAAACAACACTTTAGCAGCATATACTAGTTCACCATTGTATTTAAACTGTCTGACACTGTCACACAGAGTAATGACTGAAGCGTTTAAGCAAATCCCCTTTTCGACGTTTAAATCGGCTGAAAATGCGTTTTTTCCCACATGTACACATAATGATGAAAATGATCATAACTCGACAAATACATGGTAGATGGGCCTAAAACTGGTTGACAAACAACACATTAGCAGCATATACTAGTTCACCATTGTATTTGAACTGTCTGACACTGTCACACAGAGTAATGACTGAAGCGTTTAACCAATTCCCCTTTTCGACGTTTAAATCGGCTGAAAATGCGTTTTTTCCCACATGTGCACATAATGATGAAAATGATCATAACTCGACAAATACATGGTAGATGGGCCTAAAACTGGTTGACAAACAACACATTAGCAGCATATACTAGTTCACCATTGTATTTAAACAGTCTGACACTGTCACACAGAGTAATGACTGAAGCGTTTAACTAATTCCCCTTTTCGACGTTTAAATCGGCTGAAAATGCGTTTTTTCCCACATGTGCACATAATGATGAAAATGATCATAACTCGACAAATACATGGTAGATGGGCCTAAAACTGTTTGACAAACAACACTTTAGCAGCATATACTAGTTCACCATTGTATTTAAACTGTCTGACACTGTCACACAGAGTAATGACTGAAGCGTTTAAGCAATTCCCCTTTTCGACGTTTAAATCGGCTGAAAATGCGTTTTTTCCCACATGTGCACATAATGATGAAAATGATCATAACTCGACAAATACATGTTAGATGGGCCTAAAACTGTTTGATAAACAACACTTTAGCAGCATATACTAGTTCACCATTGTATTTAAACTGTCTGACACTGTCACACAGAGTAATGACTGAAGCGTTTAAGCAATTCCCCTTTTCGACGTTTAAATCGGCTGAAAATGCGTTTTTTCCCACATGTGCACATAATGATGAAAATGACCATAACTCGACAAATACATGTTAGATGGGCCTAAAACTGTTTGACAAACAACACTTTAGCAGCATATACTAGTTGTATTTAAACTGTCTGACACTGTCACACAGAGTAATGACTGAAGCGTTTAACCAATTCCCCTTTTCGACGTTTAAATCGGCTGAACATGCGTTTTTTCCCACATGTACACATAATGATGAAAATGATCATAACTCGACAAATACATGTTAGATGGGCCTAAAACTGGTTGACAAACAACACTTTAGCAGCATATACTAGTTCACCATTGTATTTAAACTGTCTGACACTGTCACACAGAATAATGACTAAAGCGTTTAACCAATTCCCCTTTTCGACGTTTAAATCGGCTGAAAATGCGTTTTTTCCCACATGTGCACACAATGATGAAAATGATCATAACTCCACAAATACATGTTCGATGGGCCTAGAAATCTGTGAGAAACACTTAAGAAGCACATAATAGTTCATCATATTAATTAAATTTCTATGCTGTACTGCAGCATTCTGAATCATTAACCTCTGAAGAGACAATGGTTCGGTGTTTCTCTAATTCAGCTAGACAGCAAACCGTCACAAGTTCTGAAAATGATCATAACTCCAGAAATACATGTTAGATGGGCATAGAAATCTGAGAGAAAAACTTAGGAAGCACATAATAGTTCATCATATTAATTAAATTTCAATGCTGTACTGCAGCATTCTGAATCAATCACCTCTAAAGAGACAATGGTTCGGTGTTTCTCTAATTCAGCTAGACAGCAAACCGTCCAATGTTCTGAAAATGCTCATACCTCGACAAATACATGTTGTATGGGCCTAAAACTGTTTGACAAACAACGCTTTAGCAGCATATACTAGTTCACCATTGTATTTAAACTGTCTGACACTGTCACACAGAGTAATGACTGAAGAGTTTAAGCAATTCCCCTTTTCGACGTTTAAATCGGCTGAAAATGCGTTTTTTCCCACATGTGCACACAATGATGAAAATGATCATAACTCGACAAATACATTTTACATGGGCCTAAAACTGTTTGACAAACAACACTTTAGCAGCATATACTAGTTCACCATTGTATTTAAACTGTTTGACACTGTCACACAGAGTAATGACTGAAGAGTTTAACCAATTCCCCTTTTCGACGTTTAAATCGGCTGAAAATGCGTTTTTTCCCACATGTGCACATAATGATGAAAATGATCATAACTCTGACAAATACATGGTAGATGGGCCTAAAACTGTTTGACAAACAACACTTTAGCAGCATATACTAGTTCACCATTGTATTTAAACTGTCTGACACTGTCACACAGAGTAATGACTGAAGCGTTTAACCAATTCCCCTTTTCGACGTTTAAATCGGCTGAACATGCGTTTTTTCCCACATGTACACATAATGATGAAAATGATCATAACTCGACAAATACATGTTAGATGGGCCTAAAACTGGTTGACAAACAACACTTTAGCAGCATATACTAGTTCACCATTGTATTTAAACTGTCTGACACTGTCACACAGAGTAATGACTAAAGCGTTTAACCAATTCCCCTTTTCGACGTTTAAATCGGCTGAAAATGCGTTTTTTCCCACATGTGCACACAATGATGAAAATGATCATAACTCCACAAATACATGTTCGATGGGCCTAGAAATCTGTGAGAAACACTTAAGAAGCACATAATAGTTCATCATATTAATTAAATTTCTATGCTGTACTGCAGCATTCTGAATCATTAACCTCTGAAGAGACAATGGTTCGGTGTTTCTCTAATTCAGCTAGACAGCAAACCGTCCAATGTTCTGAAAATGCTCATACCTCGACAAATACATGTTGTATGGGCCTAAAACTGTTTGACAAACAACGCTTTAGCAGCATATACTAGTTCACCATTGTATTTAAACTGTCTGACACTGTCACACAGAGTAATGACTGAAGCGTTTAACCAATTCCCCTTTTCGACGTTTAAATCGGCTGAAAATGCGTTTTTTCCCACATTTGCACATAATGATGAAAATGATCATAACTCAACAAATACATGTTAGATGGGCCTAAAACTGGTTGACAAACAACACTTTAGCAGCATATACTAGTTCACCATTGTATTTAAACTGTCTGACACTGTCACACAGAGTAATGATTAAAGCGTTTAACCAATTCGCCTTTTCGACGTTTAAATCGGCTGAAAATGCATTTTTTCCCATATGTGCACACAATGATGAAAATGATCATAACTCGACAAATACATGTTAGATGGGCCTAAAACTGGTTGACAAACAACACTTTAGCAGCATATACTAGTTCACCATTGTATTTAAACTGTCTGACACTGTCACACAGAGTAATGACTGAAGCGTTTAAGCAATTCCCCTTTTCGACGTTTAAATCGGCTGAAAATGCGTTTTTTCCCACATGTGCACATAATGATGAAAATGATCATAACTCGACAAATACATGTTAGATGGGCCTAAAACTGTTTGATAAACAACACATTAGCAGAATATACTAGTTCACCATTGTACTTAAACTGTCTGACACTGTCACACAGAGTAATGACTGAAGCGTTTAACCAATTCCCCTTTTCGACGTTTAAATCGGCCGAAAATGCGTTTTTTCCCACATGTGCACACAATGATGAAAATGATCATAACTCGACAAATACATGGTAGATGGGCCTAAAACTGGTTGACAAACAACACTTTAGCAGCATATACTAGTTCACCATTGTATTTAAACTGTCTGACACTGTCACACAGAGTAATGACTAAAGCGTTTAACCAATTCCCCTTTTCGACGTTTAAATCGGCTGAAAATGCGTTTTTTCCCACATGTGCACACAATGATGAAAATGATCATAACTCCACAAATACATGTTCGATGGGCCTAGAAATCTGTGAGAAACACTTAAGAAGCACATAATAGTTTATCATATTAATTAAATTTCTATGCTGTACTGCAGCATTCTGAATCATTAACCTCTGAAGAGACAATGGTTCGGTGTTTCTCTAATTCAGCTAGACAGCAAACCGTCCAATGTTCTGAAAATGCTCATACCTCGACAAATACATGTTGTATGGGCCTAAAACTGTTTGACAAACAACGCTTTAGCAGCATATACTAGTTCACCATTGTATTTAAACTGTCTGACACTGTCACACAGAGTAATGACTGAAGCGTTTAACCAATTCCCCTTTTCGACGTTTAAATCGGCTGAAAATGCGTTTTTTCCCACATTTGCACATAATGATGAAAATGATCATAACTCAACAAATACATGTTAGATGGGCCTAAAACTGGTTGACAAACAACACTTTAGCAGCATATACTAGTTCACCATTGTATTTAAACTGTCTGACACTGTCACACAGAGTAATGATTAAAGCGTTTAACCAATTCGCCTTTTCGACGTTTAAATCGGCTGAAAATGCATTTTTTCCCATATGTGCACACAATGATGAAAATGATCATAACTCGACAAATACATGTTAGATGGGCCTAAAACTGGTTGACAAACAACACTTTAGCAGCATATACTAGTTCACCATTGTATTTAAACTGTCTGACACTGTCACACAGAGTAATGACTGAAGCGTTTAAGCAATTCCCCTTTTCGACGTTTAAATCGGCTGAAAATGCGTTTTTTCCCACATGTGCACATAATGATGAAAATGATCATAACTCGACAAATACATGTTAGATGGGCCTAAAACTGTTTGATAAACAACACATTAGCAGCATATACTAGTTCACCATTGTACTTAAACTGTCTGACACTGTCACACAGAGTAATGACTGAAGCGTTTAACCAATTCCCCTTTTCGACGTTTAAATCGGCTGAAAATGCGTTTTTTCCCACATGTGCACATAATGATGAAAATGATCATAACTCGACAAATACATGGTAGATGGGCCTAAAACTGTTTGACAAACAACACTTTAGCAGCATATACTAGTTCACCATTGTATTTAAACTGTCTGACACTGTCACACAGAGTAATGACTGAAGCGTTTAAGCAAATCCCCTTTTCGACGTTTAAATCGGCTGAAAATGCGTTTTTTCCCACATGTACACATAATGATGAAAATGATCATAACTCGACAAATACATGGTAGATGGGCCTAAAACTGGTTGACAAACAACACATTAGCAGCATATACTAGTTCACCATTGTATTTGAACTGTCTGACACTGTCACACAGAGTAATGACTGAAGCGTTTAACCAATTCCCCTTTTCGACGTTTAAATCGGCTGAAAATGCGTTTTTTCCCACATGTGCACATAATGATGAAAATGATCATAACTCGACAAATACATGGTAGATGGGCCTAAAACTGGTTGACAAACAACACATTAGCAGCATATACTAGTTCACCATTGTATTTAAACAGTCTGACACTGTCACAAAGAGTAATGACTGAAGCGTTTAACCAATTCCCCTTTTCGACGTTTAAATCGGCTGAAAATGCGTTTTTTCCCACATGTGCACATAATGATGAAAATGATCATAACTCGACAAATACATGGTAGATGGGCCTAAAACTGTTTGACAAACAACACTTTAGCAGCATATACTAGTTCACCATTGTATTTAAACTGTCTGACACTGTCACACAGAGTAATGACTGAAGCGTTTAAGCAATTCCCCTTTTCGACGTTTAAATCGGCTGAAAATGCGTTTTTTCCCACATGTGCACATAATGATGAAAATGATCATAACTCGACAAATACATGTTAGATGGGCCTAAAACTGTTTGATAAACAACACTTTAGCAGCATATACTAGTTCACCATTGTATTTAAACTGTCTGACACTGTCACACAGAGTAATGACTGAAGCGTTTAAGCAATTCCCCTTTTCGACGTTTAAATCGGCTGAAAATGCGTTTTTTCCCACATGTGCACATAATGATGAAAATGATCATAACTCGACAAATACATGGTAGATGGGCCTAAAACTGTTTGACAAACAACACTTTAGCAGCATATACTAGTTCACCATTGTATTTAAACTGTCTGACACTGTCACACAGAGTAATGACTGAAGCGTTTAAGCAATTCCCCTTTTCGACGTTTAAATCGGCTGAAAATGCGTTTTTTCCCACATGTGCACATAATGATGAAAATGATCATAACTCGACAAATACATGTTAGATGGGCCTAAAACTGTTTGATAAACAACACTTTAGCAGCATATACTAGTTCACCATTGTATTTAAACTGTCTGACACTGTCACACAGAGTAATGACTGAAGCGTTTAAGCAATTCCCCTTTTCGACGTTTAAATCGGCTGAAAATGCGTTTTTTCCCACATGTGCACATAATGATGAAAATGACCATAACTCGACAAATACATGTTAGATGGGCCTAAAACTGTTTGACAAACAACACTTTAGCAGCATATACTAGTTGTATTTAAACTGTCTGACACTGTCACACAGAGTAATGACTGAAGCGTTTAACCAATTCCCCTTTTCGACGTTTAAATCGGCTGAACATGCGTTTTTTCCCACATGTACACATAATGATGAAAATGATCATAACTCGACAAATACATGTTAGATGGGCCTAAAACTGGTTGACAAACAACACTTTAGCAGCATATACTAGTTCACCATTGTATTTAAACTGTCTGACACTGTCACACAGAATAATGACTAAAGCGTTTAACCAATTCCCCTTTTCGACGTTTAAATCGGCTGAAAATGCGTTTTTTCCCACATGTGCACACAATGATGAAAATGATCATAACTCCACAAATACATGTTCGATGGGCCTAGAAATCTGTGAGAAACACTTAAGAAGCACATAATAGTTCATCATATTAATTAAATTTCTATGCTGTACTGCAGCATTCTGAATCATTAACCTCTGAAGAGACAATGGTTCGGTGTTTCTCTAATTCAGCTAGACAGCAAACCGTCACAAGTTCTGAAAATGATCATAACTCCAGAAATACATGTTAGATGGGCATAGAAATCTGAGAGAAAAACTTAGGAAGCACATAATAGTTCATCATATTAATTAAATTTCAATGCTGTACTGCAGCATTCTGAATCAATCACCTCTAAAGAGACAATGGTTCGGTGTTTCTCTAATTCAGCTAGACAGCAAACCGTCCAATGTTCTGAAAATGCTCATACCTCGACAAATACATGTTGTATGGGCCTAAAACTGTTTGACAAACAACGCTTTAGCAGCATATACTAGTTCACCATTGTATTTAAACTGTCTGACACTGTCACACAGAGTAATGACTGAAGAGTTTAAGCAATTCCCCTTTTCGACGTTTAAATCGGCTGAAAATGCGTTTTTTCCCACATGTGCACACAATGATGAAAATGATCATAACTCGACAAATACATTTTACATGGGCCTAAAACTGTTTGACAAACAACACTTTAGCAGCATATACTAGTTCACCATTGTATTTAAACTGTTTGACACTGTCACACAGAGTAATGACTGAAGAGTTTAACCAATTCCCCTTTTCGACGTTTAAATCGGCTGAAAATGCGTTTTTTCCCACATGTGCACATAATGATGAAAATGATCATAACTCTGACAAAGACATGGTAGATGGGCCTAAAACTGTTTGACAAACAACACTTTAGCAGCATATACTAGTTCACCATTGTATTTAAACTGTCTGACACTGTCACACAGAGTAATGACTGAAGCGTTTAACCAATTCCCCTTTTCGACGTTTAAATCGGCTGAACATGCGTTTTTTCCCACATGTACACATAATGATGAAAATGATCATAACTCGACAAATACATGTTAGATGGGCCTAAAACTGGTTGACAAACAACACTTTAGCAGCATATACTAGTTCACCATTGTATTTAAACTGTCTGACACTGTCACACAGAGTAATGACTAAAGCGTTTAACCAATTCCCCTTTTCGACGTTTAAATCGGCTGAAAATGCGTTTTTTCCCACATGTGCACACAATGATGAAAATGATCATAACTCCACAAATACATGTTCGATGGGCCTAGAAATCTGTGAGAAACACTTAAGAAGCACATAATAGTTCATCATATTAATTAAATTTCTATGCTGTACTGCAGCATTCTGAATCATTAACCTCTGAAGAGACAATGGTTCGGTGTTTCTCTAATTCAGCTAGACAGCAAACCGTCCAATGTTCTGAAAATGCTCATACCTCGACAAATACATGTTGTATGGGCCTAAAACTGTTTGACAAACAACGCTTTAGCAGCATATACTAGTTCACCATTGTATTTAAACTGTCTGACACTGTCACACAGAGTAATGACTGAAGCGTTTAACCAATTCCCCTTTTCGACGTTTAAATCGGCTGAAAATGCGTTTTTTCCCACATTTGCACATAATGATGAAAATGATCATAACTCAACAAATACATGTTAGATGGGCCTAAAACTGGTTGACAAACAACACTTTAGCAGCATATACTAGTTCACCATTGTATTTAAACTGTCTGACACTGTCACACAGAGTAATGATTAAAGCGTTTAACCAATTCGCCTTTTCGACGTTTAAATCGGCTGAAAATGCATTTTTTCCCATATGTGCACACAATGATGAAAATGATCATAACTCGACAAATACATGTTAGATGGGCCTAAAACTGGTTGACAAACAACACTTTAGCAGCATATACTAGTTCACCATTGTATTTAAACTGTCTGACACTGTCACACAGAGTAATGACTGAAGCGTTTAAGCAATTCCCCTTTTCGACGTTTAAATCGGCTGAAAATGCGTTTTTTCCCACATGTGCACATAATGATGAAAATGATCATAACTCGACAAATACATGTTAGATGGGCCTAAAACTGTTTGATAAACAACACATTAGCAGAATATACTAGTTCACCATTGTACTTAAACTGTCTGACACTGTCACACAGAGTAATGACTGAAGCGTTTAACCAATTCCCCTTTTCGACGTTTAAATCGGCCGAAAATGCGTTTTTTCCCACATGTGCACACAATGATGAAAATGATCATAACTCGACAAATACATGGTAGATGGGCCTAAAACTGGTTGACAAACAACACTTTAGCAGCATATACTAGTTCACCATTGTATTTAAACTGTCTGACACTGTCACACAGAGTAATGACTAAAGCGTTTAACCAATTCCCCTTTTCGACGTTTAAATCGGCTGAAAATGCGTTTTTTCCCACATGTGCACACAATGATGAAAATGATCATAACTCCACAAATACATGTTCGATGGGCCTAGAAATCTGTGAGAAACACTTAAGAAGCACATAATAGTTCATCATATTAATTAAATTTCTATGCTGTACTGCAGCATTCTGAATCATTAACCTCTGAAGAGACAATGGTTCGGTGTTTCTCTAATTCAGCTAGACAGCAAACCGTCCAATGTTCTGAAAATGCTCATACCTCGACAAATACATGTTGTATGGGCCTAAAACTGTTTGACAAACAACGCTTTAGCAGCATATACTAGTTCACCATTGTATTTAAACTGTCTGACACTGTCACACAGAGTAATGACTGAAGCGTTTAACCAATTCCCCTTTTCGACGTTTAAATCGGCTGAAAATGCGTTTTTTCCCACATTTGCACATAATGATGAAAATGATCATAACTCAACAAATACATGTTAGATGGGCCTAAAACTGGTTGACAAACAACACTTTAGCAGCATATACTAGTTCACCATTGTATTTAAACTGTCTGACACTGTCACACAGAGTAATGATTAAAGCGTTTAACCAATTCGCCTTTTCGACGTTTAAATCGGCTGAAAATGCATTTTTTCCCATATGTGCACACAATGATGAAAATGATCATAACTCGACAAATACATGTTAGATGGGCCTAAAACTGGTTGACAAACAACACTTTAGCAGCATATACTAGTTCACCATTGTATTTAAACTGTCTGACACTGTCACACAGAGTAATGACTGAAGCGTTTAAGCAATTCCCCTTTTCGACGTTTAAATCGGCTGAAAATGCGTTTTTTCCCACATGTGCACATAATGATGAAAATGATCATAACTCGACAAATACATGTTAGATGGGCCTAAAACTGTTTGATAAACAACACATTAGCAGCATATACTAGTTCACCATTGTACTTAAACTGTCTGACACTGTCACACAGAGTAATGACTGAAGCGTTTAACCAATTCCCCTTTTCGACGTTTAAATCGGCTGAAAATGCGTTTTTTCCCACATGTGCACATAATGATGAAAATGATCATAACTCGACAAATACATGGTAGATGGGCCTAAAACTGTTTGACAAACAACACTTTAGCAGCATATACTAGTTCACCATTGTATTTAAACTGTCTGACACTGTCACACAGAGTAATGACTGAAGCGTTTAAGCAAATCCCCTTTTCGACGTTTAAATCGGCTGAAAATGCGTTTTTTCCCACATGTACACATAATGATGAAAATGATCATAACTCGACAAATACATGGTAGATGGGCCTAAAACTGGTTGACAAACAACACATTAGCAGCATATACTAGTTCACCATTGTATTTGAACTGTCTGACACTGTCACACAGAGTAATGACTGAAGCGTTTAACCAATTCCCCTTTTCGACGTTTAAATCGGCTGAAAATGCGTTTTTTCCCACATGTGCACATAATGATGAAAATGATCATAACTCGACAAATACATGGTAGATGGGCCTAAAACTGGTTGACAAACAACACATTAGCAGCATATACTAGTTCACCATTGTATTTAAACAGTCTGACACTGTCACAAAGAGTAATGACTGAAGCGTTTAACCAATTCCCCTTTTCGACGTTTAAATCGGCTGAAAATGCGTTTTTTCCCACATGTGCACATAATGATGAAAATGATCATAACTCGACAAATACATGGTAGATGGGCCTAAAACTGTTTGACAAACAACACTTTAGCAGCATATACTAGTTCACCATTGTATTTAAACTGTCTGACACTGTCACACAGAGTAATGACTGAAGCGTTTAAGCAATTCCCCTTTTCGACGTTTAAATCGGCTGAAAATGCGTTTTTTCCCACATGTGCACATAATGATGAAAATGATCATAACTCGACAAATACATGTTAGATGGGCCTAAAACTGTTTGATAAACAACACTTTAGCAGCATATACTAGTTCACCATTGTATTTAAACTGTCTGACACTGTCACACAGAGTATTGACTGAAGCGTTTAAGCAATTCCCCTTTTCGACGTTTAAATCGGCTGAAAATGCGTTTTTTCCCACATGTGCACATAATGATGAAAATGACCATAACTCGACAAATACATGTTAGATGGGCCTAAAACTGTTTGACAAACAACACTTTAGCAGCATATACTAGTTGTATTTAAACTGTCTGACACTGTCACACAGAGTGATGACTGAAGCGTTTAACCAATTCCCCTTTTCGACGTTTAAATCGGCTGAAAATGCGTTTTTTCCCACATGTGCACACGATGATGAAAATGATCATAACTCAACAAATACATGTTAGATGGGCCTAGAAATCTATGAGAAACACTTAAGAAGCACATAATAGTTCATCATATTAATTAAATTTCTATGCTGTACTGCAGCATTCTGAATCATTAACCTCTGAAGAGACAATGGTTCGGTGTTTCTCTAATTCAGCTAGACAGCAAACCGTCACAAGTTCTGAAAATGATCATAACTCCAGAAATACATGTTAGATGGGCATAGAAATCTGAGAGAAAAACTTAGGAAGCACATAATAGTTCATCATATTAATTAAATTTCAATGCTGTACTGCAGCATTCTGAATCAATCACCTCTAAAGAGACAATGGTTCGGTGTTTCTCTAATTCAGCTAGACAGCAAACCGTCCAATGTTCTGAAAATGCTCATACCTCGACAAATACATGTTGTATGGGCCTAAAACTGTTTGACAAACAACGCTTTAGCAGCATATACTAGTTCACCATTGTATTTAAACTGTCTGACACTGTCACACAGAGTAATGACTGAAGCGTTTAAGCAATTCCCCTTTTCGACGTTTAAATCGGCTGAAAATGCGTTTTTTCCCACATATGCACATAATGATGAAAATGATCATAACTCAACAAATACATGTTAGATGGGCCTAAAACTGGTTGACAAACAACACTTTAGCAGCATATACTAGTTCACCATTGTATTTAAACTGTCTGACACTGTCACACAGAGTAATGACTGAAGAGTTTAACCAATTCCCCTTTTCGACGTTTAAATCGGCTGAAAATGCGTTTTTTCCCACATGTGCACACAATGATGAAAATGATCATAACTCGACAAATACATTTTACATGGGCCTAAAACTGTTTGACGAACAACACTTTAGCAGCATATACTAGTTCACCATTGTATTTAAACTGTCTGACACTGTCACACAGAGTAATGACTGAAGAGTTTAACCAATTCCCCTTTTCGACGTTTAAATCGGCTGAAAATGCGTTTTTTCCCACATGTGCACATGATGACTAAAATGATCATAACTCTGACAAATACATGGTAGATGGGCCTAAAACTGTTTGACAAACAACACTTTAGCAGCATATACTAGTTCACCATTGTATTTAAACTGTCTGACACTGTCACACAGAGTAATGACTGAAGCGTTTAAGCAATTCCCCTTTTCGACGTTTAAATCGGCTGAAAATGCGTTTTTTCCCACATGTACACATAATGATGAAAATGATCATAACTCGACAAATACATGTTAGATGGGCCTAAAACTGGTTGACAAACAACACTTTAGCAGCATATACTAGTTCACCATTGTATTTAAACTGTCTGACACTGTCACACAGAGTAATGACTGAAGCGTTTAACCAATTCCCCTTTTCGACGTTTAAATCGGCTGAAAATGCGTTTTTTCCCACATGTGCACATAATGATGAAAATGATCATAACTCGACAAATACATGTTAGATGGGCCTAAAACTGTTTGATAAACAACACTTTAGCAGCATATACTAGTTCACCATTGTATTTAAACTGTCTGACACTGTCACACAGAGTAATGACTGAAGCGTTTAAGCAATTCCCCTTTTCGACGTTTAAATCGGCTGAAAATGCGTTTTTTCCCACATGTGCACATAATGATGAAAATGACCATAACTCGACAAATACATGTTAGATGGGCCTAAAACTGTTTGACAAACAACACTTTAGCAGCATATACTAGTTGTATTTAAACTGTCTGACACTGTCACACAGAGTAATGACTGAAGCGTTTAAGCAATTCCCCTTTTCGACGTTTAAATCGGCTGAAAATGCGTTTTTTCCCACATGTACACATAATGATGAAAATGATCATAACTCGACAAATACATGTTAGATGGGCCTAAAACTGGTTGACAAACAACACTTTAGCAGCATATACTAGTTCACCATTGTATTTAAACTGTCTGACACTGTCACACAGAGTAATGACTGAAGCGTTTAACCAATTCCCCTTTTCGACGTTTAAATCGGCTGAACATGCGTTTTTTCCCACATGTACACATAATGATGAAAATGATCATAACTCGACAAATACATGTTAGATGGGCCTAAAACTGGTTGACAAACAACACTTTAGCAGCATATACTAGTTCACCATTGTATTTAAACTGTCTGACACTGTCACACAGAGTAATGACTAAAGCGTTTAACCAATTCCCCTTTTCGACGTTTAAATCGGCTGAAAATGCGTTTTTTCCCACATGTGCACACAATGATGAAAATGATCATAACTCCACAAATACATGTTCGATGGGCCTAGAAATCTGTGAGAAACACTTAAGAAGCACATAATAGTTCATCATATTAATTAAATTTCTATGCTGTACTGCAGCATTCTGAATCATTAACCTCTGAAGAGACAATGGTTCGGTGTTTCTCTAATTCAGCTAGACAGCAAACCGTCCAATGTTCTGAAAATGCTCATACCTCGACAAATACATGTTGTATGGGCCTAAAACTGTTTGACAAACAACGCTTTAGCAGCATATACTAGTTCACCATTGTATTTAAACTGTCTGACACTGTCACACAGAGTAATGACTGAAGCGTTTAACCAATTCCCCTTTTCGACGTTTAAATCGGCTGAAAATGCGTTTTTTCCCACATTTGCACATAATGATGAAAATGATCATAACTCAACAAATACATGTTAGATGGGCCTAAAACTGGTTGACAAACAACACTTTAGCAGCATATACTAGTTCACCATTGTATTTAAACTGTCTGACACTGTCACACAGAGTAATGATTAAAGCGTTTAACCAATTCGCCTTTTCGACGTTTAAATCGGCTGAAAATGCATTTTTTCCCATATGTGCACACAATGATGAAAATGATCATAACTCGACAAATACATGTTAGATGGGCCTAAAACTGGTTGACAAACAACACTTTAGCAGCATATACTAGTTCACCATTGTATTTAAACTGTCTGACACTGTCACACAGAGTAATGACTGAAGCGTTTTAGCAATTCCCCTTTTCGACGTTTAAATCGGCTGAAAATGCGTTTTTTCCCACATGTACACATAATGATGAAAATGATCATAACTCGACAAATACATGGTAGATGGGCCTAAAACTGGTTGACAAACAACACATTAGCAGCATATACTAGTTCACCATTGTACTTAAACTGTCTGACACTGTCACACAGAGTAATGACTGAAGCGTTTAACCAATTCCCCTTTTCGACGTTTAAATCGGCTGAAAATGCGTTTTTTCCCACATGTGCACATAATGATGAAAATGATCATAACTCGACAAATACATGGTAGATGGGCCTAAAACTGGTTGACAAACAACACTTTAGCAGCATATACTAGTTCACCATTGTATTTAAACTGTCTGACACTGTCACACAGAGTAATGACTGAAGCGTTTAAGCAATTCCCCTTTTCGACGTTTAAATCGGCTGAAAATGCGTTTTTTCCCACATGTACACATAATGATGAAAATGATCATAACTCGACAAATACATGGTAGATGGGTCTAAAACTGGTTGACAAACAACACATTAGCAGCATATACTAGTTCACCATTGTATTTGAACTGTCTGACACTGTCACACAGAGTAATGACTGAAGCGTTTAACCAATTCCCCTTTTCGACGTTTAAATCGGCTGAAAATGCGTTTTTTCCCACATGTGCACATAATGATGAAAATGATCATAACTCGACAAATACATGGTAGATGGGCCTAAAACTGGTTGACAAACAACACTTTAGCAGCATATACTAGTTCACCATTGTATTTAAACTGTCTGACACTGTCACACAGAGTAATGACTGAAGCGTTTAAGCAATTCCCCTTTTCGACGTTTAAATCGGCTGAAAATGCGTTGTTTCCCACATGTGCACATAATGATGAAAATGATCATAACTCGACAAATACATGTTAGATGGGTCTAAAACTGTTTGATAAACAACACTTTAGCAGCATATACTAGTTCACCATTGTATTTAAACTGTCTGACACTGTCACACAGAGTAATGACTGAAGCGTTTAAGCAATTCCCCTTTTCGACGTTTAAATAGGCTGAAAATGCGTTTTTTCCCACATGTACACATAATGATGAAAATGATCATAACTCGACAAATACATGGTAGATGGGCCTAAAACTTGTTGACAAACAACACATTAGCAGCATATACTAGTTCACCATTGTATTTAAACTGTCTGACACTGTCACACAGAGTAATGACTGAAGCGTTTAAGCAATTCCCCTTTTCGACGTTTAAATCGGCTGAAAATGCGTTGTTTCCCACATGTGCACATAATGATGAAAATGATCATAACTCGACAAATACATGTTAGATGGGTCTAAAACTGTTTGATAAACAACACTTTAGCAGCATATACTAGTTCACCATTGTATTTAAACTGTCTGACACTGTCACACAGAGTAATGACTGAAGCGTTTAAGCAATTCCCCTTTTCGACGTTTAAATAGGCTGAAAATGCGTTTTTTCCCACATGTACACATAATGATGAAAATGATCATAACTCGACAAATACATGGTAGATGGGCCTAAAACTTGTTGACAAACAACACATTAGCAGCATATACTAGTTCACCATTGTATTTAAACTGTCTGACACTGTCACACAGAGTAATGACTGAAGCGTTTAACCAATTCCCCTTTTCGACGTTTAAATCGGCTGAAAATGCGTTTTTTCCCACATGTGCACATAATGATGAAAATGATCATAACTCGACAAATACATGTTAGATGGGCCTAAAACTGGTTGACAAACAACACTTTAGCAGCATATACTAGTTCACCATTGTATTTAAACTGTCTGACACTGTCACACAGAGTAATGACTGAAGCGTTTAACCAATTCCCCTTTTCGACGTTTAAATCGGCTGAAAATGCGTTTTTTCCCACATGTGCACATAATGATGAAAATGATCATAACTCGACAAATACATGTTAGATGGGCCTAAAACTGGTTGACAAACAACACTTTAGCAGCATATACTAGTTCACCATTGTATTTAAACTGTCTGACACTGTCACACAGAGTAATGACTGAAGCGTTTAACCAATTCCCCTTTTCGACGTTTAAATCGGCTGAAAATGCGTTTTTTCCCACATGTGCACATAATGATGAAAATGATCATAACTCGACAAATACATGTTAGATGGGCCTAAAACTGTTTGATAAACAACACTTTAGCAGCATATACTAGTTCACCATTGTATTTAAACTGTCTGACACTGTCACACAGAGTAATGACTGAAGCGTTTAAGCAATTCCCCTTTTCGACGTTTAAATCGGCTGAAAATGCGTTTTTTCCCACATGTGCACATAATGATGAAAATGACCATAACTCGACAAATACATGTTAGATGGGCCTAAAACTGTTTGACAAACAACACTTTAGCAGCATATACTAGTTGTATTTAAACTGTCTGACACTGTCACACAGAGTAATGACTGAAGCGTTTAACCAATTCCCCTTTTCGACGTTTAAATCGGCTGAAAATGCGTTTTTTCCCACATGTGCACACGATGATGAAAATGATCATAACTCAACAAATACATGTTAGATGGGCCTAGAAATCTATGAGAAACACTTAAGAAGCACATAATAGTTCATCATATTAATTAAATTTCTATGCTGTACTGCAGCATTCTGAATCATTAACCTCTGAAGAGACAATGGTTCGGTGTTTCTCTAATTCAGCTAGACAGCAAACCGTCACAAGTTCTGAAAATGATCATAACTCCAGAAATACATGTTAGATGGGCATAGAAATCTGAGAGAAAAACTAAGGAAGCACATAATAGTTCATCATATTAATTAAATTTCAATGCTGTACTGCAGCATTCTGAATCAATCACCTCTAAAGAGACAATGGTTCGGTGTTTCTCTAATTCAGCTAGACAGCAAACCGTCCAATGTTCTGAAAATGCTCATACCTCGACAAATTCATGTTGTATGGGCCTAAAACTGTTTGACAAACAACGCTTTAGCAGCATATACTAGTTCACCATTGTATTTAAACTGTCTGACACTGTCACACAGAGTAATGACTGAAGCGTTTAAGCAATTCCCCTTTTCGACGTTTAAATCGGCTGAAAATGCGTTTTTTCCCACATATGCACATAATGATGAAAATGATCATAACTCAACAAATACATGTTAGATGGGCCTAAAACTGGTTGACAAACAACACTTTAGCAGCATATACTAGTTCACCATTGTATTTAAACTGTCTGACACTGTCACACAGAGTAATGACTGAAGAGTTTAACCAATTCCCCTTTTCGACGTTTAAATCGGCTGAAAATGCGTTTTTTCCCACATGTGCACACAATGATGAAAATGATCATAACTCGACAAATACATTTTACATGGGCCTAAAACTGGTTGACAAACAACACTTTAGCAGCATATACTAGTTCACCATTGTATTTAAACTGTCTGACACTGTCACACAGAGTAATGACTGAAGAGTTTAACCAATTCCCCTTTTCGACGTTTAAATCGGCTGAAAATGCGTTTTTTCCCACATGTGCACACAATGATGAAAATGATCATAACTCCACAAATACATGTTAGATGGGCCTAGAAATCTGTGAGAAACACTTAAGAAGCACATAATAGTTCATCATATTAATTAAAGTTCTATGCTGTACTGCAGCATTCTGAATCATTCACCTCTGAAGAGACAATGGTTCGGTGTTTCTCTAATTCAGCTAGACAGCAAACCGTCCAATGTTCTATAAATGCTCATACCTCGACAAATACATGTTAGATGGGCCTAAAACTGGTTGACAAACAACACTTTAGCAGCATATAGTAGTTCACCATTGTATTTAAACTGTCTGACACTGTCACACAGAGTAATGACTGAAGCGTTTAAGCAATTCCCCTTTTCGACGTTTAAATCGGCTGAAAATGCGTTTTTTCCCACATGTACACATAATGATGAAAATGATCATAACTCAACAAATACATGTTAGATGGGCCTAAAACTGGTTGACAAACAACACTTTAGCAGCATATACTAGTTCACCATTGTATTTAAACTGTCTGACACTGTCACACAGAGTAATGATTAAAGCGTTTAACCAATTCCCCTTTTCGACGTTTAAATCGGCTGAAAATGCATTTTTTCCCATATGTGCACACAATGATGAAAATGATCATAACTCGACAAATACATTTTACATGGGCCTAAAACTGTTTGACAAACAACACATTAGCAGCATATACTAGTTCACCATTGTATTTAAACTGTCTGACACTGTCACACAGAGTAATGACTGAAGCGTTTAAGCAATTCCCCTTTTCGACGTTTAAATCGGCTGAAAATGCGTTTTTTCCCACATGTACACATAATGATGAAAATGATCATAACTCGACAAATAAATGTTAGATGGGCCTAAAACTGGTTGACAAACAACGCATTAGCAGCATATACTAGTTCACCATTGTATTTAAACTGTCTGACACTGTCACACAGAGTAATGACTGAAGCGTTTAAGCAATTCCCCTTTTCGACGTTTAAATCGGCTGAAAATGCGTTTTTTCCCACATGTACACATAATGATGAAAATGATCATAACTCAACAAATACATGTTAGATGGGCCTAAAACTGGTTGACAAACAACACTTTAGCAGCATATACTAGTTCACCATTGTATTTAAACTGTCTGACACTGTCACACAGAGTAATGACTAAAGCGTTTAACCAATTACCCTTTTCGACGTTTAAATCGGCTGAAAATGCGTTTTTTCCCACATGTGCACACAATGATGAAAATGATCATAACTCCACAAATACATGTTCGATGGGCCTAGAAATCTGTGAGAAACACTTAAGAAGCACATAATAGTTCATCATATTAATTAAATTTCTATGCTGTACTGCAGCATTCTGAATCATTAACCTCTGAAGAGACAATGGTTCGGTGTTTCTCTAATTCAGCTAGACAGCAAACCGTCCAATGTTCTGAAAATGCTCATACCTCGACAAATACATGTTGTATGGGCCTAAAACTGTTTGACAAACAACGCTTTAGCAGCATATACTAGTTCACCATTGTATTTAAACTGTCTGACACTGTCACACAGAGTAATGACTGAAGCGTTTAACCAAATCCCCTTTTCGACGTTTAAATCGGCTGAAAATGCGTTTTTTCCCACATTTGCACATAATGATGAAAATGATCATAACTCAACAAATACATGTTAGATGGGCCTAAAACTGGTTGACAAACAACACTTTAGCAGCATATACTAGTTCACCATTGTATTTAAACTGTCTGACACTGTCACACAGAGTAATGATTAAAGCGTTTAACCAATTCGCCTTTTCGACGTTTAAATCGGCTGAAAATGCATTTTTTCCCATATGTGCACACAATGATGAAAATGATCATAACTCGACAAATACATGTTAGATGGGCCTAAAACTGGTTGACAAACAACACTTTAGCAGCATATACTAGTTCACCATTGTATTTAAACTGTCTGACACTGTCACACAGAGTAATGACTGAAGCGTTTTAGCAATTCCCCTTTTCGACGTTTAAATCGGCTGAAAATGCGTTTTTTCCCACATGTACACATAATGATGAAAATGATCATAACTCGACAAATACATGGTAGATGGGCCTAAAACTGGTTGACAAACAACACATTAGCAGCATATACTAGTTCACCATTGTACTTAAACTGTCTGACACTGTCACACAGAGTAATGACTGAAGCGTTTAACCAATTCCCCTTTTCGACGTTTAAATCGGCTGAAAATGCGTTTTTTCCCACATGTGCACATAATGATGAAAATGATCATAACTCGACAAATACATGGTAGATGGGCCTAAAACTGGTTGACAAACAACACTTTAGCAGCATATACTAGTTCACCATTGTATTTAAACTGTCTGACACTGTCACACAGAGTAATGACTGAAGCGTTTAACCAATTCCCCTTTTCGACGTTTAAATCGGCTGAAAATGCGTTTTTTCCCACATGTGCACATAATGATGAAAATGATCATAACTCGACAAATACATGGTAGATGGGCCTAAAACTGGTTGACAAACAACACTTTAGCAGCATATACTAGTTCACCATTGTATTTAAACTGTCTGACACTGTCACACAGAGTAATGACTGAAGCGTTTAAGCAATTCCCCTTTTCGACGTTTAAATCGGCTGAAAATGCGTTTTTTCCCACATGTACACATAATGATGAAAATGATCATAACTCGACAAATACATGGTAGATGGGCCTAAAACTGGTTGACAAACAACACATTAGCAGCATATACTAGTTCACCATTGTATTTGAACTGTCTGACACTGTCACACAGAGTAATGACTGAAGCGTTTAACCAATTCCCCTTTTCGACGTTTAAATCGGCTGAAAATGCGTTTTTTCCCACATGTGCACATAATGATGAAAATGATCATAACTCGACAAATACATGGTAGATGGGCCTAAAACTGTTTGACAAACAACACTTTAGCAGCATATACTAGTTCACCATTGTATTTAAACTGTCTGACACTGTCACACAGAGTAATGACTGAAGCGTTTAAGCAATTCCCCTTTTCGACGTTTAAATCGGCTGAAAATGCGTTGTTTCCCACATGTGCACATAATGATGAAAATGATCATAACTCGACAAATACATGTTAGATGGGTCTAAAACTGTTTGATAAACAACACTTTAGCAGCATATACTAGTTCACCATTGTATTTAAACTGTCTGACACTGTCACACAGAGTAATGACTGAAGCGTTTAAGCAATTCCCCTTTTCGACGTTTAAATAGGCTGAAAATGCGTTTTTTCCCACATGTACACATAATGATGAAAATGATCATAACTCGACAAATACATGGTAGATGGGCCTAAAACTTGTTGACAAACAACACATTAGCAGCATATACTAGTTCACCATTGTATTTAAACTGTCTGACACTGTCACACAGAGTAATGACTGAAGCGTTTAACCAATTCCCCTTTTCGACGTTTAAATCGGCTGAAAATGCGTTTTTTCCCACATGTGCACATAATGATGAAAATGATCATAACTCGACAAATACATGGTAGATGGGCCTAAAACTGTTTGACAAACAACACTTTAGCAGCATATACTAGTTCACCATTGTATTTAAACTGTCTGACACTGTCACACAGAGTAATGACTGAAGCGTTTAAGCAATTCCCCTTTTCGACGTTTAAATCGGCTGAAAATGCGTTTTTTCCCACATGTGCACATAATGATGAAAATGATCATAACTCGACAAATACATGTTAGATGGGCCTAAAACTGTTTGATAAACAACACTTTAGCAGCATATACTAGTTCACCATTGTATTTAAACTGTCTGACACTGTCACACAGAGTAATGACTGAAGCGTTTAAGCAATTCCCCTTTTCGACGTTTAAATCGGCTGAAAATGCGTTTTTTCCCACATGTGCACATAATGATGAAAATTACCATAACTCGACAAATACATGTTAGATGGGCCTAAAACTGTTTGACAAACAACACTTTAGCAGCATATACTAGTTCACCATTGTATTTAAACTGTCTGACACTGTCACACAGAGTAATGACTGAAGAGTTTAACCAATTCCCCTTTTCGACGTTTAAATCGGCTGAAAATGCGTTTTTTCCCACATGTGCACATAATGATGAAAATGATCATAACTCTGACAAATACATGGTAGATGGGCCTAAAACTGTTTGACAAACAACACTTTAGCAGCATATACTAGTTCACCATTGTATTTAAACTGTCTGACACTGTCACACAGAGTAATGACTGAAGCGTTTAAGCAATTCCCCTTTTCGACGTTTAAATCGGCTGAAAATGCGTTTTTTCCCACATGTACACATAATGATGAAAATGATCATAACTCGACAAATACATGTTAGATGGGCCTAAAACTGGTTGACAAACAACACTTTAGCAGCATATACTAGTTCACCATTGTATTTAAACTGTCTGACACTGTCACACAGAGTAATGACTGAAGCGTTTAACCAATTCCCCTTTTCGACGTTTAAATCGGCTGAAAATGCGTTTTTTCCCACATGTGCACATAATGATGAAAATGATCATAACTCGACAAATACATGGTAGATGGGCCTAAAACTGTTTGACAAACAACACTTTAGCAGCATATACTAGTTCACCATTGTATTTAAACTGTCTGACACTGTCACACAGAGTAATGACTGAAGCGTTTAAGCAATTCCCCTTTTCGACGTTTAAATAGGCTGAAAATGCGTTTTTTCCCACATGTACACATAATGATGAAAATGATCATAACTCGACAAATACATGGTAGATGAGCCTAAAACTGGTTGACAAACAACACATTAGCAGCATATACTAGTTCACCATTGTACTTAAACTGTCTGACACTGTCACACAGAGTAATGACTGAAGCGTTTAACCAATTCCCCTTTTCGACGTTTAAATCGGCTGAAAATGCGTTTTTTCCCACATGTGCACATAATGATGAAAATGATCATAACTCGACAAATACATGGTAGATGGGCCTAAAACTGGTTGACAAACAACACTTTAGCAGCATATACTAGTTCACCATTGTATTTAAACTGTCTGACACTGTCACACAGAGTAATGACTGAAGCGTTTAAGCAATTCCCCTTTTCGACGTTTAAATCGGCTGAAAATGCGTTTTTTCCCACATGTACACATAATGATGAAAATGATCATAACTCGACAAATACATGTTAGATGGGCCTAAAACTGTTTGATAAACAACACTTTAGCAGCATATACTAGTTCACCATTGTATTTAAACTGTCTGACACTGTCACACAGAGTAATGACAGAAGCGTTTAAGCAATTCCCCTTTTCGACGTTTAAATCGGCTGAAAATGCGTTTTTTCCCACATGTGCACATAATGATGAAAATTACCATAACTCGACAAATACATGTTAGATGGGCCTAAAACTGTTTGACAAACAACACTTTAGCAGCATATACTAGTTCACCATTGTATTTAAACTGTCTGACACTGTCACACAGAGTAATGACTGAAGAGTTTAACCAATTCCCCTTTTCGACGTTTAAATCGGCTGAAAATGCGTTTTTTCCCACATGTGCACATAATGATGAAAATGATCATAACTCTGACAAATACATGGTAGATGGGCCTAAAACTGTTTGACAAACAACACTTTAGCAGCATATACTAGTTCACCATTGTATTTAAACTGTCTGACACTGTCACACAGAGTAATGACTGAAGCGTTTAAGCAATTCCCCTTTTCGACGTTTAAATCGGCTGAAAATGCGTTTTTTCCCACATGTACACATAATGATGAAAATGATCATAACTCGACAAATACATGTTAGATGGGCCTAAAACTGTTTGACAAACAACACTTTAGCAGCATATACTAGTTCACCATTGTATTTAAACTGTCTGACACTGTCACACAGAGTAATGACTGAAGCATTTAAGCAATTCCCCTTTTCGACGTTTAAATCGGCTGAAAATGCTTTTTTTCCCACATGTCCACATAATGATGAAAATGACCATAACTCGACAAATACATGTTAGATGGGCCTAAAACTGTTTGACAAACAACACTTTAGCAGCATATACTAGTTCACCATTGTATTTAAACTGTCTGACACTGTCACACAGAGTAATGACTGAAGCGTTTAACCAATTCCCCTTTTCGACGTTTAAATCGGCTGAACATGCGTTTTTTCCCACATGTACACATAATGATGAAAATGATCATAACTCGACAAATACATGTTAGATGGGCCTAAAACTGGTTGACAAACAACACTTTAGCAGCATATACTAGTTCACCATTGTATTTAAACTGTCTGACACTGTCACACAGAGTAATGACTAAAGCGTTTAACCAATTCCCCTTTTCGACGTTTAAATCGGCTGAAAATGCGTTTTTTCCCACATGTGCACACAATGATGAAAATGATCATAACTCCACAAATACATGTTCGATGGGCCTAGAAATCTGTGAGAAACACTTAAGAAGCACATAATAGTTCATCATATTAATTAAATTTCTATGCTGTACTGCAGCATTCTGAATCATTAACCTCTGAAGAGACAATGGTTCGGTGTTTCTCTAATTCAGCTAGACAGCAAACCGTCCAATGTTCTGAAAATGCTCATACCTCGACAAATACATGTTGTATGGGCCTAAAACTGTTTGACAAACAACGCTTTAGCAGCATATACTAGTTCACCATTGTATTTAAACTGTCTGACACTGTCACACAGAGTAATGACTGAAGCGTTTAACCAATTCCCCTTTTCGACGTTTAAATCGGCTGAAAATGCGTTTTTTCCCACATTTGCACATAATGATGAAAATGATCATAACTCAACAAATACATGTTAGATGGGCCTAAAACTGGTTGACAAACAACACTTTAGCAGCATATACTAGTTCACCATTGTATTTAAACTGTCTGACACTGTCACACAGAGTAATGATTAAAGCGTTTAACCAATTCGCCTTTTCGACGTTTAAATCGGCTGAAAATGCATTTTTTCCCATATGTGCACACAATGATGAAAATGATCATAACTCGACAAATACATGTTAGATGGGCCTAAAACTGGTTGACAAACAACACTTTAGCAGCATATACTAGTTCACCATTGTATTTAAACTGTCTGACACTGTCACACAGAGTAATGACTGAAGCGTTTAAGCAATTCCCCTTTTCGACGTTTAAATCGGCTGAAAATGCGTTTTTTCCCACATGTGCACACAATGATGAAAATGATCATAACTCCACAAATACATGTTAGATGGGCCTAGAAATCTGTGGGAAACACTTAAGAAGCACATAATAGTTCATCATATTAATTAAATTTCTATGCTGTACTGCAGCATTCTGAATCATTCACCTCTGAAGAGACAATGGTTCGGTGTTTCTCTAATTCAGCTAGACAGCAAACCGTCACAAGTTCTGAAAATGATCATAACTCCAAAAATACATGTTAGATGGGCATAGAAATCTGAGAGAAAAACTTAGGAAGCACATAATAGTTCATCATATTAATTAAATTTCAATGCTGTAATGCAGCATTCTGAATCATTCACCTCTGAAGAGACAATGGTTTGGTGTTTCTCTAATTCAGCTAGACAGCAAACCGTCCAATGTTCTGAAAATGCTCATACCTCGTTTCTCTAATTCAGCTAGACAGCAAACCGTCCAATGTTCTGAAAATGCTCATACCTCGACAAATACATGTTGTATGGGCCTAAAACTGTTTGACAAACAACGCTTTAGCAGCATATACTAGTTCACCATTGTATTTAAACTGTCTGACACTGTCACACAGAGTAATGACTGAAGCGTTTAACCAATTCCCATTTTCGACGTTTAAATCGGCTGAAAATGCGTTTTTTCCCACATGTGCACACAATGATGAAAATGATCATAACTCCACAAATACATGTTAGATGGGCCTAGAAATCTGTGAGAAACACTTAAGAAGCACATAATAGTTCATCATATTAATTAAAGTTCTATGCTGTACTGCAGCATTCTGAATCATTCACCTCTGAAGAGACAATGGTTCGGTGTTTCTCTAATTCAGCTAGACAGCAAACCGTCCAATGTTCTGAAAATGCTCATACCTCGACAAATACATGTTAGATGGGCCTAAAACTGGTTGACAAACAACACTTTAGCAGCATATAGTAGTTCACCATTGTATTTAAACTGTCTGACACTGTCACACAGAGTAATGACTGAAGCGTTTAAGCAATTCCCCTTTTCGACGTTTAAATCGGCTGAAAATGCGTTTTTTCCCACATGTACACATAATGATGAAAATGATCATAACTCAACAAATACATGTTAGATGGGCCTAAAAGTGGTTGACAAACAACACTTTAGCAGCATATACTAGTTCACCATTGTATTTAAACTGTCTGACACTGTCACACAGAGTAATGATTAAAGCGTTTAACCAATTCCCCTTTTCGACGTTTAAATAGGCTGAAAATGCATTTTTTCCCATATGTGCACACAATGATGAAAATGATCATAACTCGACAAATACATTTTACATGGGCCTAAAACTGTTTGACAAACAACACATTAGCAGCATATACTAGTTCACCATTGTATTTAAACTGTCTGACACTGTCACACAGAGTAATGACTGAAGCGTTTAAGCAATTCCCCTTTTCGACGTTTAAATCGGCTGAAAATGCGTTTTTTCCCACATGTACACATAATGATGAAAATGATCATAACTCGACAAATAAATGTTAGATGGGCCTAAAACTGGTTGACAAACAACGCTTTAGCAGCATATACTAGTTCACCATTGTATTTAAACTGTCTGACACTGTCACACAGAGTAATGACTGAAGCGTTTAAGCAATTCCCCTTTTCGACGTTTAAATCGGCTGAAAATGCGTTTTTTCCCACATGTGCACACAATGATGAAAATGATCATAACTCCACAAATACATGTTAGATGGGCCTAGAAATCTGTGAGAAACACTTAAGAAGCACATAATAGTTCATCATATTAATTAAAGTTCTATGCTGTACTGCAGCATTCTGAATCATTCACCTCTGAAGAGACAATGGTTCGGTGTTTCTCTAATTCAGCTAGACAGCAAACCGTCCAATGTTCTGAAAATGCTCATACCTCGACAAATACATGTTGTATGGGCCTAAAACTGTTTGACAAACAACGCTTTAGCAGCATATACTAGTTCACCATTGTATTTAAACTGTCTGACACTGTCACACAGAGTAATGACTGAAGCGTTTAACCAATTCCCCTTTTCGACGTTTAAATCGGCTGAAAATGCGTTTTTTCCCACATTTGCACATAATGATGAAAATGATCATAACTCAACAAATACATGTTAGATGGGCCTAAAACTGGTTGACAAACAACACTTTAGCAGCATATACTAGTTCACCATTGTATTTAAACTGTCTGACACTGTCACACAGAGTAATGATTAAAGCGTTTAACCAATTCGCCTTTTCGACGTTTAAATCGGCTGAAAATGCATTTTTTCCCATATGTGCACACAATGATGAAAATGATCATAACTCGACAAATACATGTTAGATGGGCCTAAAACTGGTTGACAAACAACACTTTAGCAGCATATACTAGTTCACCATTGTATTTAAACTGTCTGACACTGTCACACAGAGTAATGACTGAAGCGTTTTAGCAATTCCCCTTTTCGACGTTTAAATCGGCTGAAAATGCGTTTTTTCCCACATGTACACATAATGATGAAAATGATCATAACTCGACAAATACATGGTAGATGGGCCTAAAACTGGTTGACAAACAACACATTAGCAGCATATACTAGTTCACCATTGTATTTGAACTGTCTGACACTGTCACACAGAGTAATGACTGAAGCGTTTAAGCAATTCCCCTTTTCGACGTTTAAATCGGCTGAAAATGCGTTGTTTCCCACATGTGCACATAATGATGAAAATGATCATAACTCGACAAATACATGTTAGATGGGTCTAAAACTGTTTGATAAACAACACTTTAGCAGCATATACTAGTTCACCATTGTATTTAAACTGTCTGACACTGTCACACAGAGTAATGACTGAAGCGTTTAAGCAATTCCCCTTTTCGACGTTTAAATAGGCTGAAAATGCGTTTTTTCCCACATGTACACATAATTATGAAAATGATCATAACTCGACAAATACATGGTAGATGGGCCTAAAACTTGTTGACAAACAACACATTAGCAGCATATACTAGTTCACCATTGTATTTAAACTGTCTGACACTGTCACACAGAGTAATGACTGAAGCGTTTAACCAATTCCCCTTTTCGACGTTTAAATCGGCTGAAAATGCGTTTTTTCCCACATGTGCACATAATGATGAAAATGATCATAACTCGACAAATACATGGTAGATGGGCCTAAAACTGTTTGACAAACAACACTTTAGCAGCATATACTAGTTCACCATTGTATTTAAACTGTCTGACACTGTCACACAGAGTAATGACTGAAGCGTTTAAGCAATTCCCCTTTTCGACGTTTAAATCGGCTGAAAATGCGTTTTTTCCCACATGTGCACATAATGATGAAAATGATCATAACTCGACAAATACATGTTAGATGGGCCTAAAACTGTTTGATAAACAACACTTTAGCAGCATATACTAGTTCACCATTGTATTTAAACTGTCTGACACTGTCACACAGAGTAATGACTGAAGCGTTTAAGCAATTCCCCTTTTCGACGTTTAAATCGGCTGAAAATGCGTTTTTTCCCACATGTGCACATAATGATGAAAATTACCATAACTCGACAAATACATGTTAGATGGGCCTAAAACTGTTTGACAAACAACACTTTAGCAGCATATACTAGTTCACCATTGTATTTAAACTGTCTGACACTGTCACACAGAGTAATGACTGAAGCGTTTAAGCAATTCCCCTTTTCGACGTTTAAATCGGCTGAAAATGCGTTTTTTCCCACATGTACACATAATGATGAAAATGATCATAACTCGACAAATACATGTTAGATGGGCCTAAAACTGGTTGACAAACAACACTTTAGCAGCATATACTAGTTCACCATTGTATTTAAACTGTCTGACACTGTCACACAGAGTAATGACTGAAGCGTTTAACCAATTCCCCTTTTCGACGTTTAAATCGGCTGAAAATGCGTTTTTTCCCACATGTGCACACGATGATGAAAATGATCATAACTCAACAAATACATGTTAGATGGGCCTAGAAATCTATGAGAAACACTTAAGAAGCACATAATAGTTCATCATATTAATTAAATTTCTATGCTGTACTGCAGCATTCTGAATCATTCACCTCTGAAGAGACAATGGTTCGGTGTTTCTCTAATTCAGCTAGACAGCAAACCGTCCAATGTTCTGAAAATGCTCATACCTCAACAAATACATGTTGTATGGGCCTAAAACTGTTTGACAAACAACGCTTTAGCAGCATATACTAGTTCACCATTGTATTTAAACTGTCTGACACTGTCACACAGAGTAATGACTGAAGCGTTTAACCAATTCCCCTTTTCGACGTTTAAATCGGCTGAAAATGCGTTTTTTCCCACATGTGCACACAATGATGAAAATGATCATAACTCGACAAATACATGGTAGATGGGCCTAAAACTGGTTGACAAACAACACTTTAGCAGCATATACTAGTTCACCATTGTATTTAAACTGTCTGACACTGTCACAGAGTAATGACTGAAGCGTTTAAACAATTCCCCTTTTCGACGTTTAAATCGGCTGAAAATGCATTTTTTCCCACATGTGCACACAATGATTAATATAATCATAACTCGACAAATACATTTTACATGGGCCTAAAACTGTTTGACAAACAACACATTAGCAGCATATACTAGTTCACCATTGTATTTAAACTGTCTGACACTGTCACACAGAGTAATGACTGAAGCGTTTAACCAATTCCCCTTTTCGACGTTTAAATCGGCTGAAAATGCGTTTTTTCCCACATGTGCACATAATGATGGAAATGATCATAACTCGACAAATACATGTTAGATGGGCCTAAAACTGTTTGACAAACAACACTTTAGCAGCATATACTAGTTCACCATTGTATTTAAACTGTCTGACACTGTCACACAGAGTAATGACTGAAGCGTTTAAGCAATTCCCCTTTTCGACGTTTAAATCGGCTGAAAATGCGTTTTTTCCCACATGTGCACACAATGATGAAAATGATCATAACTCCACAAATACATGTTAGATGGGCCTAGAAATCTGTGGGAAACACTTAAGAAGCACATAATAGTTCATCATATTAATTAAATTTCTATGCTGTACTGCAGCATTCTGAATCATTCACCTCTGAAGAGACAATGGTTCGGTGTTTCTCTAATTCAGCTAGACAGCAAACCGTCACAAGTTCTGAAAATGATCATAACTCCAGAAATACATGTTAGATGGGCATAGAAATCTGAGAGAAAAACTTAGGAAGCACATAATAGTTCATCATATTAATTAAATTTCAATGCTGTAATGCAGCATTCTGAATCATTCACCTCTGAAGAGACAATGGTTTGGTGTTTCTCTAATTCAGCTAGACAGCAAACCGTCCAATGTTCTGAAAATGCTCATACCTCGTTTCTCTAATTCAGCTAGACAGCAAACCGTCCAATGTTCTGAAAATGCTCATACCTCGACAAATACATGTTGTATGGGCCTAAAACTGTTTGACAAACAACGCTTTAGCAGCATATACTAGTTCACCATTGTATTTAAACTGTCTGACACTGTCACACAGAGTAATGACTGAAGCGTTTAACCAATTCCCATTTTCGACGTTTAAATCGGCTGAAAATGCGTTTTTTCCCACATGTGCACACAATGATGAAAATGATCATAACTCCACAAATACATGTTAGATGGGCCTAGAAATCTGTGAGAAACACTTAAGAAGCACATAATAGTTCATCATATTAATTAAATTTCTATGCTGTACTGCAGCATTCTGAATCATTCACCTTTGAAGAGACAATGGTTCGGTGTTTCTCTAATTCAGCTAGACAGCAAACCGTCCAATGTTCTGAAAATGCTCATACCTCGACAAATACATGTTAGATGGGCCTAAAACTGGTTGACAAACAACACTTTAGCAGCATATAGTAGTTCACCATTGTATTTAAACTGTCTGACACTGTCACACAGAGTAATGACTGAAGCGTTTAAGCAATTCCCCTTTTCGACGTTTAAATCGGCTGAAAATGCGTTTTTTCCCACATGTACACATAATGATGAAAATGATCATAACTCAACAAATACATGTTAGATGGGCCTAAAAGTGGTTGACAAACAACACTTTAGCAGCATATACTAGTTCACCATTGTATTTAAACTGTCTGACACTGTCACACAGAGTAATGATTAAAGCGTTTAACCAATTCCCCTTTTCGACGTTTAAATAGGCTGAAAATGCATTTTTTCCCATATGTGCACACAATGATGAAAATGATCATAACTCGACAAATACATTTTACATGGGCCTAAAACTGTTTGACAAAGAACACATTAGCAGCATATACTAGTTCACCATTGTATTTAAACTGTCTGACACTGTCACACAGAGTAATGACTGAAGCGTTTAAGCAATTCCCCTTTTCGACGTTTAAATCGGCTGAAAATGCGTTTTTTCCCACATGTGCACACAATGATGAAAATGATCATAACTCCACAAATACATGTTAGATGGGCCTAGAAATCTGTGAGAAACACTTAAGAAGCACATAATAGTTCATCATATTAATTAAAGTTCTATGCTGTACTGCAGCATTCTGAATCATTCACCTCTGAAGAGACAATGGTTCGGTGTTTCTCTAATTCAGCTAGACAGCAAACCGTCCAATGTTCTGAAAATGCTCATACCTCGACAAATACATGTTGTATGGGCCTAAAACTGTTTGACAAACAACGCTTTAGCAGCATATACTAGTTCACCATTGTATTTAAACTGTCTGACACTGTCACACAGAGTAATGACTGAAGCGTTTAACCAATTCCCCTTTTCGACGTTTAAATCGGCTGAAAATGCGTTTTTTCCCACATTTGCACATAATGATGAAAATGATCATAACTCAACAAATACATGTTAGATGGGCCTAAAACTGGTTGACAAACAACACTTTAGCAGCATATACTAGTTCACCATTGTATTTAAACTGTCTGACACTGTCACACAGAGTAATGATTAAAGCGTTTAACCAATTCGCCTTTTCGACGTTTAAATCGGCTGAAAATGCATTTTTTCCCATATGTGCACACAATGATGAAAATGATCATAACTCGACAAATACATGTTAGATGGGCCTAAAACTGGTTGACAAACAACACTTTAGCAGCATATACTAGTTCACCATTGTATTTAAACTGTCTGACACTGTCACACAGAGTAATGACTGAAGCGTTTAAGCAATTCCCCTTTTCGACGTTTAAATCGGCTGAAAATGCGTTGTTTCCCACATGTGCACATAATGATGAAAATGATCATAACTCGACAAATACATGTTAGATGGGTCTAAAACTGTTTGATAAACAACACTTTAGCAGCATATACTAGTTCACCATTGTATTTAAACTGTCTGACACTGTCACACAAAGTAATGACTGAAGCGTTTAAGCAATTCCCCTTTTCGACGTTTAAATAGGCTGAAAATGCGTTTTTTCCCACATGTACACATAATGATGAAAATGATCATAACTCGACAAATACATGGTAGATGGGCCTAAAACTTGTTGACAAACAACACATTAGCAGCATATACTAGTTCACCATTGTATTTAAACTGTCTGACACTGTCACACAGAGTAATGACTGAAGCGTTTAACCAATTCCCCTTTTCGACGTTTAAATCGGCTGAAAATGCGTTTTTTCCCACATGTGCACATAATGATGAAAATGATCATAACTCGACAAATACATGGTAGATGGGCCTAAAACTGTTTGACAAACAACACTTTAGCAGCATATACTAGTTCACCATTGTATTTAAACTGTCTGACACTGTCACACAGAGTAATGACTGAAGCGTTTAAGCAATTCCCCTTTTCGACGTTTAAATCGGCTGAAAATGCGTTTTTTCCCACATGTGCACATAATGATGAAAATGATCATAACTCGACAAATACATGTTAGATGGGCCTAAAACTGTTTGATAAACAACACTTTAGCAGCATATACTAGTTCACCATTGTATTTAAACTGTCTGACACTGTCACACAGAGTAATGACTGAAGCGTTTAAGCAATTCCCCTTTTCGACGTTTAAATCGGCTGAAAATGCGTTTTTTCCCACATGTGCACATAATGATGAAAATTACCATAACTCGACAAATACATGTTAGATGGGCCTAAAACTGTTTGACAAACAACACTTTAGCAGCATATACTAGTTCACCATTGTATTTAAACTGTCTGACACTGTCACACAGAGTAATGACTGAAGCGTTTAAGCAATTCCCCTTTTCGACGTTTAAATCGGCTGAAAATGCGTTTTTTCCCACATGTACACATAATGATGAAAATGATCATAACTCGACAAATACATGTTAGATGGGCCTAAAACTGGTTGACAAACAACACTTTAGCAGCATATACTAGTTCACCATTGTATTTAAACTGTCTGACACTGTCACACAGAGTAATGACTGAAGCGTTTAACCAATTCCCCTTTTCGACGTTTAAATCGGCTGAAAATGCGTTTTTTCCCACATGTGCACACGATGATGAAAATGATCATAACTCAACAAATACATGTTAGATGGGCCTAGAAATCTATGAGAAACACTTAAGAAGCACATAATAGTTCATCATATTAATTAAATTTCTATGCTGTACTGCAGCATTCTGAATCATTCACCTCTGAAGAGACAATGGTTCGGTGTTTCTCTAATTCAGCTAGACAGCAAACCGTCCAATGTTCTGAAAATGCTCATACCTCAACAAATACATGTTGTATAGGCCTAAAACTGTTTGACAAACAACGCTTTAGCAGCATATACTAGTTCACCATTGTATTTAAACTGTCTGACACTGTCACACAGAGTAATGACTGAAGCGTTTAACCAATTCCCCTTTTCGACGTTTAAATCGGCTGAAAATGCGTTTTTTCCCACATGTGCACACAATGATGAAAATGATCATAACTCGACAAATACATGGTAGATGGGCCTAAAACTGGTTGACAAACAACACTTTAGCAGCATATACTAGTTCACCATTGTATTTAAACTGTCTGACACTGTCACAGAGTAATGACTGAAGCGTTTAAACAATTCCCCTTTTCGACGTTTAAATCGGCTGAAAATGCATTTTTTCCCACATGTGCACACAATGATTAATATAATCATAACTCGACAAATACATTTTACATGGGCCTAAAACTGTTTGACAAACAACACATTAGCAGCATATACTAGTTCACCATTGTATTTAAACTGTCTGACACTGTCACACAGAGTAATGACTGAAGCGTTTAACCAATTCCCCTTTTCGACGTTTAAATCGGCTGAAAATGCGTTTTTTCCCACATGTGCACATAATGATGGAAATGATCATAACTCGACAAATACATGTTAGATGGGCCTAAAACTGTTTGACAAACAACACTTTAGCAGCATATACTAGTTCACCATTGTATTTAAACTCTCTGACACTGTCACACAGAGTAATGACTGAAGCGTTTAAGCAATTCCCCTTTTCGACGTTTAAATCGGCTGAAAATGCGTTTTTTCCCACATGTTCACATAATGATGAAAATGATCATAACTCGACAAATACATGTTAGATGGGCCTAAAACTGTTTGATAAACAACACTTTAGCAGCATATACTAGTTCACCATTGTATTTAAACTGTCTGACACTGTCACACAGAGTAATGACTGAAGCGTTTAAGCAATTCCCCTTTTCGACGTTTAAATCGGCTGAAAATGCTTTTTTTCCCACATGTGCACATAATGATGAAAATGACCATAACTCGACAAATACATGTTAGATGGGCCTAAAACTGTTTGACAAACAACACTTTAGCAGCATATACTAGTTCACCATTGTATTTAAACTGTCTGACACTGTCACACAGAGTAATGACTGAAGCGTTTAACCAATTCCCCTTTTCGACGTTTAAATCGGCTGAACATGCGTTTTTTCCCACATGTACACATAATGATGAAAATGATCATAACTCGACAAATACATGTTAGATGGGCCTAAAACTGGTTGACAAACAACACTTTAGCAGCATATACTAGTTCACCATTGTATTTAAACTGTCTGACACTGTCACACAGAGTAATGACTGAAGCGTTTAACCAATTCCCCTTTTCGACGTTTAAATCGGCTGAAAATGCGTTTTTTCCCACATGTGCACACAATGATGAAAATGATCATAACTCCACAAATACATGTTCGATGGGCCTAGAAATCTGTGAGAAACACTTAAGAAGCACATAATAGTTCATCATATTAATTAAATTTCTATGCTGTACTGCAGCATTCTGAATCATTAACCTCTGAAGAGACAATGGTTCGGTGTTTCTCTAATTCAGCTAGACAGCAAACCGTCACAAGTTCTGAAAATGATCATAACTCCAGAAATACATGTTAGATGGGCATAGAAATCTGAGAGAAAAACTTAGGAAGCACATAATAGTTCATCATATTAATTAAATTTCAATGCTGTACTGCAGCATTCTGAATCAATCACCTCTAAAGAGACAATGGTTCGGTGTTTCTCTAATTCAGCTAGACAGCAAACCGTCCAATGTTCTGAAAATGCTCATACCTCGACAAATACATGTTGTATGGGCCTAAAACTGTTTGACAAACAACGCTTTAGCAGCATATACTAGTTCACCATTGTATTTAAACTGTCTGACACTGTCACACAGAGTAATGACTGAAGCGTTTAAGCAATTCCCCTTTTCGATGTTTAAATCGGCTGAAAATGCGTTTTTTCCCACATGTGCACATAATGATGAAAATGATCATAACTCAACAAATACATGTTAGATGGGCCTAAAACTGGTTGACAAACAACACTTTAGCAGCATATACTAGTTCACCATTGTATTTAAACTGTCTGACACTGTCACACAGAGTATTGATTAAAGCGTTTAACCAATTCGCCTTTTCGACGGTTAAATCGGCTGAAAATGCATTTTTTCCCATATGTGCACACAATGATGAAAATGATCATAACTCGACAAATACATTTTACATGGGCCTAAAACTGTTTGACAAACAACACTTTAGCAGCATATACTAGTTCACCATTGTATTTAAACTGTCTGACACTGTCACACAGAGTAATGACTGAAGAGTTTAACCAATTCCCCTTTTCGACGTTTAAATCGGCTGAAAATGCGTTTTTTCCCACATGTGCACATAATGATGAAAATGATCATAACTCGACAAATACATGGTAGATGGGCCTAAAACTGTTTGACAAACAACACTTTAGCAGCATATACTAGTTCACCATTGTATTTAAACTGTCTGACACTGTCACACAGAGTAATGACTGAAGCGTTTAAGCAATTCCCCTTTTCGACGTTTAAATCGGCTGAAAATGCTTTTTTTCCCACATGTGCACATAATGATGAAAATGACCATAACTCGACAAATACATGTTAGATGGGCCTAAAACTGTTTGACAAACAACACTTTAGCAGCATATACTAGTTCACCATTGTATTTAAACTGTCTGACACTGTCACACAGAGTAATGACTGAAGCGTTTAACCAATTCCCCTTTTCGACGTTTAAATCGGCTGAACATGCGTTTTTTCCCACATGTACACATAATGATGAAAATGATCATAACTCGACAAATACATGTTAGATGGGCCTAAAACTGGTTGACAAACAACACTTTAGCAGCATATACTAGTTCACCATTGTATTTAAACTGTCTGACACTGTCACACAGAGTAATGACTAAAGCGTTTAACCAATTCCCCTTTTCGACGTTTAAATCGGCTGAAAATGCGTTTTTTCCCACATGTGCACACAATGATGAAAATGATCATAACTCCACAAATACATGTTCGATGGGCCTAGAAATCTGTGAGAAACACTTAAGAAGCACATAATAGTTCATCATATTAATTAAATTTCTATGCTGTACTGCAGCATTCTGAATCATTAACCTCTGAAGAGACAATGGTTCGGTGTTTCTCTAATTCAGCTAGACAGCAAACCGTCCAATGTTCTGAAAATGCTCATACCTCGACAAATACATGTTGTATGGGCCTAAAACTGTTTGACAAACAACGCTTTAGCAGCATATACTAGTTCACCATTGTATTTAAACTGTCTGACACTGTCACACAGAGTAATGACTGAAGCGTTTAACCAATTCCCCTTTTCGACGTTTAAATCGGCTGAAAATGCGTTTTTTCCCACATTTGCACATAATGATGAAAATGATCATAACTCAACAAATACATGTTAGATGGGCCTAAAACTGGTTGACAAACAACACTTTAGCAGCATATACTAGTTCACCATTGTATTTAAACTGTCTGACACTGTCACACAGAGTAATGATTAAAGCGTTTAACCAATTCGCCTTTTCGACGTTTAAATCGGCTGAAAATGCATTTTTTCCCATATGTGCACACAATGATGAAAATGATCATAACTCGACAAATACATGTTAGATGGGCCTAAAACTGGTTGACAAACAACACTTTAGCAGCATATACTAGTTCACCATTGTATTTAAACTGTCTGACACTGTCACACAGAGTAATGACTGAAGCGTTTAAGCAATTCCCCTTTTCGACGTTTAAATCGGCTGAAAATGCGTTTTTTCCCACATGTGCACACAATGATGAAAATGATCATAACTCCACAAATACATGTTAGATGGGCCTAGAAATCTGTGGGAAACACTTAAGAAGCACATAATAGTTCATCATATTAATTAAATTTCTATGCTGTACTGCAGCATTCTGAATCATTCACCTCTGAAGAGACAATGGTTTGGTGTTTCTCTAATTCAGCTAGACAGCAAACCGTCCAATGTTCTGAAAATGCTCATACCTCGTTTCTCTAATTCAGCTAGACAGCAAACCGTCACAAGTTCTGAAAATGATCATAACTCCAGAAATACATGTTAGATGGGCATAGAAATCTGAGAGAAAAACTTAGGAAGCACATAATAGTTCATCATATTAATTAAATTTCAATGCTGTAATGCAGCATTCTGAATCATTCACCTCTGAAGAGACAATGGTTTGGTGTTTCTCTAATTCAGCTAGACAGCAAACCGTCCAATGTTCTGAAAATGCTCATACCTCGTTTCTCTAATTCAGCTAGACAGCAAACCGTCCAATGTTCTGAAAATGCTCATACCTCGACAAATACATGTTGTATGGGCCTAAAACTGTTTGACAAACAACGCTTTAGCAGCATATACTAGTTCACCATTGTATTTAAACTGTCTGACACTGTCACACCGAGTAATGACTGAAGCGTTTAACCAATTCCCATTTTCGACGTTTAAATCGGCTGAAAATGCGTTTTTTCCCACATGTGCACACAATGATGAAAATGATCATAACTCCACAAATACATGTTAGATGGGCCTAGAAATCTGTGAGAAACACTTAAGAAGCACATAATAGTTCATCATATTAATTAAAGTTCTATGCTGTACTGCAGCATTCTGAATCATTCACCTCTGAAGAGACAATGGTTCGGTGTTTCTCTAATTCAGCTAGACAGCAAACCGTCCAATGTTCTGAAAATGCTCATACCTCGACAAATACATGTTAGATGGGCCTAAAACTGGTTGACAAACAACACTTTAGCAGCATATAGTAGTTCACCATTGTATTTAAACTGTCTGACACTGTCACACAGAGTAATGACTGAAGCGTTTAAGCAATTCCCCTTTTCGACGTTTAAATCGGCTGAAAATGCGTTTTTTCCCACATGTACACATAATGATGAAAATGATCATAACTCAACAAATACATGTTAGATGGGCCTAAAACTGGTTGACAAACAACACTTTAGCAGCATATACTAGTTCACCATTGTATTTAAACTGTCTGACACTGTCACACAGAGTAATGATTAAAGCGTTTAACCAATTCCCCTTTTCGACGTTTAAATCGGCTGAAAATGCATTTTTTCCCATATGTGCACACAATGATGAAAATGATCATAACTCGACAAATACATTTTACATGGGCCTAAAACTGTTTGACAAACAACACATTAGCAGCATATACTAGTTCACCATTGTATTTAAACTGTCTGACACTGTCACACAGAGTAATGACTGAAGCGTTTAAGCAATTCCCCTTTTCGACGTTTAAATCGGCTGAAAATGCGTTTTTTCCCACATGTACACATAATGATGAAAATGATCATAACTCGACAAATAAATGTTAGATGGGCCTAAAACTGGTTGACAAACAACGCTTTAGCAGCATATACTAGTTCACCATTGTATTTAAACTGTCTGACACTGTCACACAGAGTAATGACTGAAGCGTTTAAGCAATTCCCCTTTTCGACGTTTAAATCGGCTGAAAATGCGTTTTTTCCCACATGTACACATAATGATGAAAATGATCATAACTCAACAAATACATGTTAGATGGGCCTAAAACTGGTTGACAAACAACACTTTAGCAGCATATACTAGTTCACCATTGTATTTAAACTGTCTGACACTGTCACACAGAGTAATGATTAAAGCGTTTAACCAATTCCCCTTTTCGACGTTTAAATCGGCTGAAAATGCATTTTTTCCCATATGTGCACACAATGATGAAAATGATCATAACTCGACAAATACATTTTACATGGGCCTAAAACTGTTTGACAAACAACACATTAGCAGCATATACTAGTTCACCATTGTATTTAAACTGTCTGACATTGTCACACAGAGTAATGACTGAAGCGTTTAAGCAATTCCCCTTTTCGACGTTTAAATCGGCTGAAAATGCGTTTTTTCCCACATGTACACATAATGATGAAAATGATCATAACTCGACAAATACATGTTAGATGGGCCTAAAACTGGTTGACAAACAACACTTTAGCAGCATATACTAGTTCACCATTGTATTTAAACTGTCTGACACTGTCACACAGAGTAATGACTAAAGCGTTTAAGCAATTCCCCTTTTCGACGTTTAAATCGGCTGAAAATGCGTTTTTTCCCACATGTGCACACAATGATGAAAATGATCATAACTCCACAAATACATGTTAGATGGGCCTAGAAATCTGTGAGAAACACTTAAGAAGCACATAATAGTTCATCATATTAATTAAATTTCTATGCTGTACTGCAGCATTCTGAATCATTCACCACTGAAGAGACAATGGTTCGGTGTTTCTCTAATTCAGCTAGACAGCAAACCGTCACAAGTTCTGAAAATGATCATAACTCCAGAAATACATGTTAGATGGGCATAGAAATCTGAGTGAAAAACTTAGGAAGCACATAATAGTTCATCATATTAATAAAATTTCTATGCTGTCCTGTAGCATTCTGAATCATTCACCTCTGAAGGGACAATGGTTCGGTGTTTCTCTAATTCAGCTAGACAGCAAACCGTCCAATTTTCTGAAAATGCTCATACCTCGACAAATACATGTTGTATGGGCCTAAAACTGTTTGACAAACAACGCTTTAGCAGCATATACTAGTTCACCATTGTATTTAAACTGTCTGACACTGTCACACAGAGTAATGACTGAAGCGTTTAAGCAATTCCCCTTTTCGACGTTTAAATCGGCTGAAAATGCGTTTTTTCCCACATGTACACATAATGATGAAAATGATCATAACTCGACAAATACATGTTAGATGGGCCTAAAACTGGTTGACAAACAACACTTTAGCAGCATATACTAGTTCACCATTGTATTTAAACTGTCTGACACTGTCACACAGAGTAATGACTAAAGCGTTTAAAAAATTCCCCTTTTCGACGTTTAAATCGGCTGAAAATGCATTTTTTCCAACATGTGCACACAATGATGAAAATGATCATAACTCCACAAATACATGTTAGATGGGCCTAGAAATCTGTGAGAAACACTTAAGAAGCACATAATAGTTCATCATATTAATTAAATTTCTATGCTGTACTGCAGCATTCTGAATCATTCACCTCTGAAGAGACAATGGTTCGGTGTTTCTCTAATTCAGCTAGACAGCAAACCGTCACAAGTTCTGAAAATGATCATACCTCGACAAATACATGTTGTATGGGCCTAAAACTGTTTGACAAACAACGCTTTAGCAGCATATACTAGTTTACCATTGTATTTAAACTGTCTGACACTGTCACACAGAGTAATGACTGAAGCGTTTAACCAATTCCCCTTTTCGACGTTTAAATCGGCTGAAAATGCGTTTTTTCCCACATGTGCACATAATGATGAAAATGATCATAACTCGAGAAATACATGTTAGATGGGCCTAAAACTGTTTGATAAACAACACTTTAGCAGCATATACTAGTTCACCATTGTATTTAAACTGTCTGACACTGTCACACAGAGTAATGACTGAAGCGTTTAAGCAATTCCCCTTTTCGACGTTTAAATCGGATGAAAATGCGTTTTTTCCCACATGTGCACATAATGATGAAAATGACCATAACTAAACAAATACATGTTAGATGGGCCTAAAACTGTTTGACAAACAACACTTTAGCAGCATCTACTAGTTCACCATTGTATTTAAACTGTCTGACACTGTCACACAGAGTAATGACTGAAGCGTTTAACCAATTCCCCTTTTCGACGTTTAAATCGGCTGAACATGCGTTTTTTCCCACATGTACACATAATGATGAAAATGATCATAACTCGACAAATACATGTTAGATGGGCCTAAAACTGGTTGACAAACAACACTTTAGCAGCATATACTAGTTCACCATTGTATTTAAACTGTCTGACACTGTCACACAGAGTAATGACTGAAGCGTTTAACCAATTCCCCTTTTCGACGTTTAAATCGGCTGAAAATGCGTTTTTTCCCCACATGTACACATAATGATGAAAATGATCATAACTCGACAAATAAATGTTAGATGGGCCTAAAACTGGTTGACAAACAACACTTAAGCAGCATATAGTAGTTCACCATTGTATTTAAACTGTCTGACACTGTCACACAGAGTAATGACTGAAGCGTTTAAGCAATTCCCCTTTTCGACGTTTAAATCGGCTGAAAATGCGTTTTTTCCCACATGTACACATAATGATGAAAATGATCATAACTCGACAAATACATGTTAGATGGGCCTAAAACTGGTTGACAAACAACACTTTAGCAGCATATACTAGTTCACCATTGTATTTAAACTGTCTGACACTGTCACACAGAGTAATGACTGAAGCGTTTAACCAATTCCCCTTTTCGACGTTTAAATCGGCTGAAAATGCGTTTTTTCCCACATGTGCACACAATGATGAAAATGATCATAACTCAACAAATACATGTTAGATGGGCCTAGAAATCTATGAGAAACACTTAAGAAGCACATAATAGTTCATCATATTAATTAAATTTCTATGCTGTACTGCAGCATTCTGAATCATTCACCTCTGAAGAGACAATGGTTCGGTGTTTCTCTAATTCAGCTAGACAGCAAACCGTCCAATGTTCTGAAAATGCTCATACCTCAACAAATACATGTTGTATGGGCCTAAAACTGTTTGACAAACAACGCTTTAGCAGCATATACTAGTTTACCATTGTATTTAAACTGTCTGACACTGTCACACAGAGTAATGACTGATGCGTTTAAGCAAATCCCCTTTTCGACATTTAAATCGGCTGAAAATGCGTTTTTTCCCACCTGTGCACATAATGATGAAAATGACCATAACTCGACAAATACATGTTAGATGGGCCTAAAACTGGTTGACAAACAACACTTTAGCAGCATATACTAGTTCCCCATTGTATTTAAACTGTCTGACACTGTCACACAGAGTAATGACTAAAGCGTTTAACCAATTCCCCTTTTCGACGTTTAAATCGGCTGAAAATGTGTTTTTTCCCACATGTGCACACAATGATGAAAATGATCATAACTCCACAAATACATGTTCGATGGGCCTAGAAATCTGTGAGAAACACTTAAGAAGCACATAATAGTTCATCATATTAATTAAATTTCTATGCTGTACTGCAGCATTCTGAATCATTCACCTCTGAAGAGACAATGGTTCGGTGTTTCTCTAATTCAGCTTGACAGCAAACCGTCCAATGTTCTGAAAATGCTCATACCTCAACAAATACATGTTGTATGGGCCTAAAACTGTTTGACAAACAACGCTTTAGCAGCATATACTAGTTCACCATTGTATTTAAACTGTCTGACAGTGTCACACAGAGTAATGACTGAAGCGTTTAACCAATTCCCCTTTTCGACGTTTAAATCGGCTGAAAATGCGTTTTTTCCCACATGTGCACATAATGATGAAAATGATCATAACTCGACAAATACATGTTAGATGGGCCTAAAACTGTTTGACAAACAACACTTTAGCAGCATATACTAGTTCACCATTGTATTTAAACTGTCTGACACTGTCACACAGAGTAATGACTAAAGCGTTTAACCAATTCCCCTTTTCGACGTTTAAATCGGCTGAAAATGCGTTTTTTCCCACATGTGCACACAATGATGAAAATGATCATAACTCCACAAATACATGTTCGATGGGCCTAGAAATCTGTGAGAAACACTTAAGAAGCACATAATAGTTCATCATATTAATTAAATTTCTATGCTGTACTGCAGCATTCTGAATCATTAACCTCTGAAGAGACAATGGTTCGGTGTTTCTCTAATTCAGCTAGACAGCAAACCGTCCAATGTTCTGAAAATGCTCATACCTCAACAAATACATGTTGTATGGGCCTAAAACTGTTTGACAAACAACGCTTTAGCAGCATATACTAGTTCACCATTGTATTTAAACTGTCTGACAGTGTCACACAGAGTAATGACTGAAGCGTTTAACCAATTCCCCTTTTCGACGTTTAAATCGGCTGAAAATGCGTTTTTTCCCACATGTGCACATAATGATGAAAATGATCATAACTCGACAAATACATGTTAGATGGGCCTAAAACTGTTTGACAAACAACACTTTAGCAGCATATACTAGTTCACCATTGTATTTAAACTGTCTGACACTGTCACACAGAGTAATGACTAAAGCGTTTAACCAATTCCCCTTTTCGACGTTTAAATCGGCTGAAAATGCGTTTTTTCCCACATGTGCACACAATGATGAAAATGATCATAACTCCACAAATACATGTTCGATGGGCCTAGAAATCTGTGAGAAACACTTAAGAAGCACATAATAGTTCATCATATTAATTAAATTTCTATGCTGTACTGCAGCATTCTGAATCATTAACCTCTGAAGAGACAATGGTTCGGTGTTTCTCTAATTCAGCTAGACAGCAAACCGTCCAATGTTCTGAAAATGCTCATACCTCGACAAATACATGTTGTATGGGCCTAAAACTGTTTGACAAACAACGCTTTAGCAGCATATACTAGTTCACCATTGTATTTAAACTGTCTGACACTGTCACACAGAGTAATGACTGAAGCGTTTAAGCAATTCCCCTTTTCGACGTTTAAATCGGCTGAAAATGCGTTTTTTCCCACATTTGCACATAATGATGAAAATGATCATAACTCAACAAATACATGTTAGATGGGCCTAAAACTGGTTGACAAACAACACTTTAGCAGCATATACTAGTTCATCATTGTATTTAAACTGTCTGACACTGTCACACAGAGTAATGATTAAAGCGTTTAACCAATTCGCCTTTTCGACGTTTAAATCGGCTGAAAATGCATTTTTTCCCATATGTGCACACAATGATGAAAATGATCATAACTCGACAAATACATGTTAGATGGGCCTAAAACTGGTTGACAAACAACACTTTAGCAGCATATACTAGTTCACCATTGTATTTAAACTGTCTGACACTGTCACACAGAGTAATGACTGAAACAATTCCCCTTTTCGACGTTTAAATCGGCTGGAAATGCGTTTTTTCCCACATGTGCACACAATGATGAAAATGATCATAACTCCACAAATACATGTTAGATGGGCCTAGAAATCTGTGAGAAACACTTAAGAAGCACATAATAGTTCATCATATTAATTAAATTTCTATGCTGTACTGCAGCATTCTGAATCATTCACCTTTGAAGAGACAATGGTTCGGTGTTTCTCTAATTCAGCTAGACAGCAAACCGTCCACGTCTGAAAATGCTCATACCTCAACAAATACATGTTGTATGGGCCAAAAACTGTTTGATTAACAACGCTTTAGCAGCATATACTAGTTCACCATTGTATTTAAACTGTCTGACACTGTCACACAGAGTAATGACTGAAGCGTTTAAGCAATTCCCCTTTTCGACGTTTAAATCGGCTGAAAATGCGTTTTTTCCCACATGTACACATAATGATGAAAATGATCATAACTCGACAAATAAATGTTAGATGGGCCTAAAACTGTTTGACAAACAACGCTTTAGCAGCATATACTAGTTCACCATTGTATTTAAACTGTCTGACACTGTCACACAGAGTAATGACTGAAGCGTTTAAGCAATTCCCCTTTTCGACGTTTAAATCGACTGAAAATGCGTTTTTTCCCACATGTGCACACAATGATGAAAATGATCATAACTCCACAAATACATGTTAGATGGGCCTAGAAATCTGTGAGAAACACTTAAGAAGCACATAATAGTTCATCATATTAATTAAAGTTCTATGCTGTACTGCAGCATTCTGAATCATTCACCTCTGAAGAGACAATGGTTCGGTGTTTCTCTAATTCAGCTAGACAGCAAACCGTCCAATGTTCTGAAAATGCTCATACCTCGACAAATACATGTTAGATGGGCCTAAAACTGGTTGACAAACAACACTTTAGCAGCATATAGTAGTTCACCATTGTATTTAAACTGTCTGACACTGTCACACAGAGTAATGACTGAAGCGTTTAAGCAATTCCCCTTTTCGACGTTTAAATCGGCTGAAAATGCGTTTTTTCCCACATGTACACATAATGATGAAAATGATCATAACTCAACAAATACATGTTAGATGGGCCTAAAACTGGTTGACAAACAACACTTTAGCAGCATATACTAGTTCACCATTGTATTTAAACTGTCTGACACTGTCACACAGAGTAATGATTAAAGCGTTTAACCAATTCCCCTTTTCGACGTTTAAATCGGCTGAAAATGCATTTTTTCCCATATGTGCACACAATGATGAAAATGATCATAACTCGACAAATACATTTTACATGGGCCTAAAACTGTTTGACAAACAACACATTAGCAGCATATACTAGTTCACCATTGTATTTAAACTGTCTGACACTGTCACACAGAGTAATGACTGAAGCGTTTAAGCAATTCCCCTTTTCGACGTTTAAATCGGCTGAAAATGCGTTCTTTCCCACATGTACACATAATGATGAAAATGATCATAACTCGACAAATACATGTTAGATGGGCCTAAAACTGGTTGACAAACAACACTTTAGCAGCATATACTAGTTCACCATTGTATTTAAACTGTCTGACACTGTCACACAAAGTAATGACTAAAGCGTTTAAAAAATTCCCCTTTTCGACGTTTAAATCGGCTGAAAATGCATTTTTTCCAACATGTGCACACAATGATGAAAATGATCATAACTCCACAAATACATGTTAGATGGGCCTAGAAATCTGTGAGAAACACTTAAGAAGCACATAATAGTTCATCATATTAATTAAATTTCTATGCTGTACTGCAGCATTCTGAATCATTCACCTCTGAAGAGACAATGGTTCGGTGTTTCTCTAATTCAGCTAGACGGCAAACCGTCACAAGTTCTGAAAATGATCATAACTCCAGAAATACATGTTAGATGGGCATAGAAATCTGAGAGAAAAACTTAGGAAGCACATAATAGTTCATCATATTAATTAAATTTCAATGCTGTAATGCAGCATTCTGAATCATTCACCTCTGAAGAGACAATGGTTCGGTGTTTCTCTAATTCAGCTAGACAGCAAACCGTCCAATGTTCTGAAAATGCTCATACCTCGACAAATACATGTTGTATGGGCCTAAAACTGTTTGACAAACAACGCTTTAGCAGCATATACTAGTTCACCATTGTATTTAAACTGTCTGACACTGTCACACAGAGTAATGACTGAAGCGTTTAAGCAATTCCCCTTTTCGACGTTTAAATCGGCTGAAAATGCGTTTTTTCCCACATGTGCACATAATGATGAAAATGATCATAACTCGACAAATACATGTTAGATGGGCCTAAAACTGGTTGACAAACAACACTTTAGCAGCATATACTAGTTCACCATTGTATTTAAACTGTCTGACACTGTCACACAGAGTAATGACTGAAGCGTTTAACCAATTCCCCTTTTCGACGTTTAAATCGGCTGAAAATGCGTTTTTTCCCACATGTACACATAACGATGAAAATGATCATAACTCCACAAATACATGTTAGATGGGCCTAGAAATCTGTGAGAAACACTTAAGAAGCACATAATAGTTCATCATATTAATTAAATTTCTATGCTGTACTGCAGCATTCTGAATCATTCACCTCTGAAGAGACAATGGTTCGGTGTTTCTCTAATTCAGCTAGACAGCAAACCGTCACAAGTTCTGAAAATGATCATACCTCGACAAATACATGTTGTATGGGCCTAAAACTGTTTGACAAACAACGATTTAGCAGCATATACTAGTTCACCATTGTATTTAAACTGTCTGACACTGTCACACAGAGTAATGACTGAAGCGTTTCAGCAATTCCCCTTTTCGACGTTTAAATCGGCTGAAAATGCGTTTTTTCCCACATGTGCACATAATGATGAAAATGATCATAACTCGACAAATACATGTTAGATGGGCCTAAAACTGGTTGACAAACAACACTTTAGCAGCATATACTAGTTCACCATTGTATTTAAACTGTCTGACACTGTCACACAGAGTAATGACTGATGCGTTTAACCAATTCCCCTTTTCGACGTTTAAATCGGCTGAAAATGCGTTTTTTCCCACATGTGCACACAATGATGAAAATGATCATAACTCAACAAATACATGTTAGATGGGCCTAGAAATCTATGAGAAACACTAAAGAAACACATAATAGTTCATCATATTAATTAAATTTCTATGCTGTACTGCAGCATTCTGAATCATTCACCTCTGAAGAGACAATGGTTCGGTGTTTCTCTAATTCAGCTAGACAGCAAACCGTGCAATGTTCTGAAAATGCTCATACCTCAACAAATACATGTTGTATGGGCCTAAAACTGTTTGACAAACAACGCTTTAGCAGCATATACTAGTTTACCATTGTATTTAAACTGTCTGACACTGTCACACAGAGTAATGACTGAAGCGTTTAACCAATTCCCCTTTTCGACGTTTAAATCGGCTGAAAATGCGTTTTTTCCCACATGTGCACATAATGATGAAAATGATCATAACTCGACAAATACATGTTAGATGGGCCTAAAACTGTTTGATAAACAACACTTTAGCAGCATATACTAGTTCACCATTGTATTTAAACTGTCTGACACTGTCACACAGAGTAATGACTGAAGCGTTTAAGCAATTCCCCTTTTCGACGTTTAAATCGGATGAAAATGCGTTTTTTCCCACATGTGCACATAATGATGAAAATGACCATAACTAAACAAATACATGTTAGATGGGCCTAAAACTGTTTGACAAACAACACTTTAGCAGCATCTACTAGTTCACCATTGTATTTAAACTGTCTGACACTGTCACACAGAGTAATGACTGAAGCGTTTAACCAATTCCCCTTTTCGACGTTTAAATCGGCTGAACATGCGTTTTTTCCCACATGTGCACATAATGATGAAAATGACCATAACTCGACAAATACATGTTAGATGGGCCTAAAACTGGTTGACAAACAACACTTAAGCAGCATATAGTAGTTCACCATTGTATTTAAACTGTCTGACACTGTCACACAGAGTAATGACTGAAGCGTTTAAGCAATTCCCCTTTTCGACGTTTAAATCGGCTGAAAATGCGTTTTTTCCCACATGTACACATAATGATGAAAATGATCATAACTCGACAAATACATGTTAGATGGGCCTAAAACTGGTTGACAAACAACACTTTAGCAGCATATACTAGTTCACCATTGTATTTAAACTGTCTGACACTGTCACACAGAGTAATGACTGAAGCGTTTAACCAATTCCCCTTTTCGACGTTTAAATCGGCTGAAAATGCGTTTTTTCCCACATGTACACATAATGATGAAAATGATCATAACTCGACAAATACATGTTAGATGGGCCTAAAACTGGTTGACAAACAACACTTAAGCAGCATAAAGTAGTTCACCATTGTATTTAAACTGTCTGACACTGTCACACAGAGTAATGACTGAAGCGTTTAAGCAATTCCCCTTTTCGACGTTTAAATCGGCTGAAAATGCGTTTTTTCCCACATGTACACATAATGATGAAAATGATCATAACTCGACAAATACATGTTAGATGGGCCTAAAACTGGTTGACAAACAACACTTTAGCAGCATATACTAGTTCACCATTGTATTTAAACTGTCTGACACTGTCACACAGAGTAATGACTGAAGCGTTTAAGCAATTCCCCTTTTCGACGTTTAAATCGGCTGAAAATGCGTTTTTTCCCACATGTGCACACAATGATGAAAATGATCATAACTCAACAAATACATGTTAGATGGGCCTAGAATTCTATGAGAAACACTTAAGAAGCACATAATAGTTCATCATATTAATTAAATTTCTATGCTGTACTGCAGCATTCTGAATCATTCACCTCTGAAGAGACAATGGTTCGGTGTTTCTCTAATTCAGCTAGACAGCAAACCGTCCAATGTTCTGAAAATGCTCATACCTCAACAAATACATGTTGTATGGGCCTAAAACTGTTTGACAAACAACGCTTTAGCAGCATATACTAGTTTACCATTGTATTTAAACTGTCTGACACTGTCACACAGAGTAATGACTGATGCGTTTAAGCAAATCCCCTTTTCGACATTTAAATCGGCTGAAAATGCGTTTTTTCCCACATGTGCACATAATGATGAAAATGACCATAACTCGACAAATACATGTTAGATGGGCCTAAAACTGGTTGACAAACAACACTTTAGCAGGATATACTAGTTCCCCATTGTATTTAAACTGTCTGACACTGTCACACAGAGTAATGACTAAAGCGTTTAACCAATTCCCCTTTTCGACGTTTAAATCGGCTGAAAATGTGTTTTTTCCCACATGTGCACACAATGATGAAAATGATCATAACTCCACAAATACATGTTCGATGGGCCTAGAAATCTGTGAGAAACACTTAAGAAGCACATAATAGTTCATCATATTAATTAAATTTCTATGCTGTACTGCAGCATTCTGAATCATTCACCTCTGAAGAGACAATGGTTCGGTGTTTCTCTAATTCAGCTAGACAGCAAACCGTCCAATGTTCTGAAAATGCTCATACCTCAACAAATACATGTTGTATGGGCCTAAAACTGTTTGACAAACAACGCTTTAGCAGCATATACTAGTTCACCATTGTATTTAAACTGTCTGACAGTGTCACACAGAGTAATGACTGAAGCGTTTAACCAATTCCCCTTTTCGACGTTTAAATCGGCTGAAAATGCGTTTTTTCCCACATGTGCACATAATGATGAAAATGATCATAACTCGACAAATACATGTTAGATGGGCCTAAAACTGTTTGACAAACAACACTTTAGCAGCATATACTAGTTCACCATTGTATTTAAACTGTCTGACACTGTCACACAGAGTAATGACTGATGCGTTTAACCAATTCCACTTTTCGACGTTTAAATCGGCTGAAAATGCGTTTTTTCCCACATGTGCACACAATGATGAAAATGATCATAACTCAACAAATACATGTTAGATGGGCCTAGAAATCTATGAGAAACACTTAAGAAACACATAATAGTTCATCATACTAATTAAATTTCTATGCTGTACTGCAGCATTCTGAATCATTCACCTCTGAAGAGACAATGGTTCGGTGTTTCTCTAATTCAGCTAGACAGCAAACCGTCCAATGTTCTGAAAATGCTCATACCTCAACAAATACATGTTGTATGGGCCTAAAACTGTTTGACAAACAACGCTTTAGCAGCATATACTAGTTTACCATTGTATTTAAACTGTCTGACACTGTCACACAGAGTAATGACTGAAGCGTTTAACCAATTCCCCTTTTCGACGTTTAAATCGGCTGAAAATGCGTTTTTTCCCACATGTGCACATAATGATGAAAATGATCATAACTCGACAAATACATGTTAGATGGGCCTAAAACTGTTTGATAAACAACACTTTAGCAGCATATACTAGTTCACCATTGTATTTAAACTGTCTGACACTGTCACACAGAGTAATGACTGAAGCGTTTAAGCAATTCCCCTTTTCGACGTTTAAATCGGCTGAAAATGCGTTTTTTCCCACATGTGCACATAATGATGAAAATGACCATAACTCGACAAATACATGTTAGATGGGCCTAAAACTGTTTGACAAACAACACTTAAGCAGCATCTACTAGTTCACCATTGTATTTAAACTGTCTGACACTGTCACACAGAGTAATGACTGAAGCGTTTAACCAATTCCCCTTTTCGACGTTTAAATCGGCTGAACATGCGTTTTTTCCCACATGTGCACATAATGATGAAAATGACCATAACTCGACAAATACATGTTAGATGGGCCTAAAACTGGTTGACAAACAACACTTAAGCAGCATATAGTAGTTCACCATTGTATTTAAACTGTCTGACACTGTCACACAGAGTAATGACTGAAGCGTTTAAGCAATTCCCCTTTTCGACGTTTAAATCGGCTGAAAATGCGTTTTTTCCCACATGTACACATAATGATGAAAATGATCATAACTCGACAAATACATGTTAGATGGGTCTAAAACTGGTTGACAAACAACACTTTAGCAGCATATACTAGTTCACCATTGTATTTAAACTGTCTGACACTGTCACACAGAGTAATGACTGAAGCGTTTAACCAATTCCCCTTTTCGACGTTTAAATCGGCTGGAAATGCGTTTGTTCCCACATGTGCACACAATGATGAAAATGATCATAACTCAACAAATACATGTTAGATGGGCCTAGAAATCTATGAGAAACACTTAAGAAGCACATAATAGTTCATCATATTAATTAAATTTCTATGCTGTACTGCAGCATTCTGAATCATTCACCTCTGAAGAGACAATGGTTCGGTGTTTCTCTAATTCAGCTAGACAGCAAACCGTCCAATGTTCTGAAAATGCTCATACCTCAACAAATACATGTTGTATGGGCCTAAAACTGTTTGACAAACAACGCTTTAGCAGCATATACTAGTTTACCATTGTATTTAAAATGTCTGACACTGTCACACAGAGTAATGACTGATGCGTTTAAGCAAATCCCCTTTTCGACATTTAAATCGGCTGAAAATGCGTTTTTTCCCACATGTGCACATAATGATGAAAATGACCATAACTCGACAAATACATGTTAGATGGGCCTAAAACTGTTTGACAAACTACACTTTAGCAGCATATACTAGTTCACCATTGTATTTAAACTGTCTGACACTGTCACACAGAGTAATGACTGAAGCGTTTAACCAATTCCCCTTTTCGACGTTTAAATCGGCTGAAAATGCGTTTTTTCCCACATGTGCACACAATGATGAAAATGATCATAACTCAACAAATACATGTTAGATGGGCCTAGAAATCTATGAGAAACACTTAAGAAGCACATAATAGTTCATCATATTAATTAAATTTCTATGCTGTACTGCAGCATTCTGAATCATTCACCTCTGAAGAGACAATGGTTCGGTGTTTCTCTAATTCAGCTAGACAGCAAACCGTCCAATGTTCTGAAATTGCTCATACCTCAACAAATACATGTTGTATGGGCCTAAAACTGTTTGACAAACAACACTTTAGCAGCATATACTAGTTCACCATTGTATTTAAACTGTCTGACACTGTCACACAGAGTAATGACTGAAGCGTTTAACCAATTCCCCTTTTCGACGTTTAAATCGGCCGAAAATGCGTTTTTTCCCACATGTGCACACAATGATGAAAATGATCATAACTCGACAAATACATGGTAGATGGGCCTAAAACTGGTTGACAAACAACACTTTAGCAGCATATACTAGTTCACCATTGTATTTAAACTGTCTGACACTGTCACACAGAGTAATGACTGATGCGTTTAAGCAAATCCCCTTTTCGACATTTAAATCGGCTGAAAATGCGTTTTTTCCCACATGTGCACATAATGATGAAAATGACCATAACTCGACAAATACATGTTAGATGGGCCTAAAACTGTTTGACAAACAACACTTTAGCAGCATATACTAGTTCACCATTGTATTTAAACTGTCTGACACTGTCACACAGAGTAATGACTGAAGCGTTTAACCAATTCCCCTTTTCGACGTTTAAATCGGCTGAAAATGCGTTTTTTCCCACATGTGCACACAATGATGAAAATGATCATAACTCCACAAATACATGTTAGATGGGCCTAGAAATCTGTGAGAAACACTTAAGAAGCACATAATAGTTCATCATATTAATTAAATTTCTATGCTGTACTGCAGCATTCTGAATCATTCACCTCTGAAGAGACAATGGTTCGGTGTTTCTCTAATTCAGCTAGACAGCAAACCGTCCAATGTTCTGAAAATGCTCATACCTCGACAAATACATGTTGTATGGGCCTAAAACTGTTTGACAAACAACGCTTTAGCAGCATATACTAGTTCACCATTGTATTTAAACGTTCTGACACTGTCACACAGAGTAATGACTGAAGCGTTTAAGCAATTCCCCTTTTCGACGTTTAAATCGGCTGAAATGCGTTTTTTCCCACATGTACACATAACGATGAAAATGATCATATCTCGACAAATACATGTTAGATGGGCCTAAAACTGGTTGACAAACAACACTTTAGCAGCATATACTCGTTCACCATTGTATTTAAACTGTCTGACACTGTCACACAGAGTAATGACTCAAGCGTTTAACCAATTCCCCTTTTCGACGTTTAAATCGGCTGAACATGCGTTTTTTCCCACATGTGCACATAATGATGAAAATGACCATAACTCGACAAATACATGTTAGATGGGCCTAAAACTGTTTGACAAACAACACTTTAGCAGCATATACTAGTTCACCATTGTATTTAAACTGTCTGACACTGTCACACAGAGTAATGACTGAAGCGTTTAAGCAATTCCCCTTTTCGACGTTTAAATCGGCTGAAAATGCGTTTTTTCCCACATGTACACATAATGATGAAAATGATCATAACTCGACAAATACATGTTAGATGGGCCTAAAACTGGTTGACAAACAACACTTTAGCAGCATTTACTAGTTCACCATTGTATTTAAACTGTCTGACACTGTCACACAGAGTAATGACTGAAGCGTTTAACCAATTCCCCTTTTCGACGTTTAAATCGGCTGAAAATGCGTTTTTTCCCACATGTGCACACAATGATGAAAATGATCATAACTCAACAAATACATGTTAGATGGGCCTAGAAATCTGTGAGAAACACTTAAGAAGCACATAATAGTTCATCATATTAATAAAATTTCTATGCTGTACTGCAGCATTCTGAATCATTCACCTCTGAAGAGACAATGGTTCGGTGTTTCTCTAATTCAGCTAGACAGCAAACCGTCCAATGTTCTGAAAATGCCCATACCTCAACAAATACATGTTGTATGGGCCTAAAACTGTTTGACAAACAACGCTTTAGCAGCATATACTAGTTCACCATTGTATTTAAACTGTCTGACACTGTCACACAGAGTAATGACTGAAGCGTTTAAGCAATTCCCCTTTTCGACGTTTAAATCGGCTGAAAATGCGTTTTTTCCCACATGTACACATAACGATGAAAATGATCATATCTCGACAAATACATGTTAGATGGGCCTAAAACTGGTTGACAAACAACACTTTAGCAGCATATACTAGTTCACCATTGTATTTAAACTGTCTGACACTGTCACACAGAGTAATGACTCAAGCGTTTAACCAATTCCCCTTTTCGACGTTTAAATCGGCTGAACATGCGTTTTTTCCCACATGTGCACACAATGATGAAAATGATCATAACTCCACAAATACATGTTAGATGGGCCTAGAAATCTGTGAGAAACACTTTAGAAGCACATAATAGTTCATCATATTAATTAAATTTCTATGCTGTACTGCAGCATTCTGAATCATTCACCTCTGAAGAGACAATGGTTCGGTGTTTCTCTAATTCAGCTAGACAGCAAACCGTCCAATGTTCTGAAAATGCTCATACCTCGACAAATACATGTTGTATGGGCCTAAAACTGTTTGACAAACAACGCTTTAGCAGCATATACTAGTTCACCATTGCATTTAAACTGTCTGACACTGTCACACAGAGTAATGACTGAAGCGTTTAAGCAATTCCCCTTTTCGACGTTTAAATCGGCTGAAAATGCGTTTTTTCCCACATGTACACATAATGATGAAAATGATCATAACTCGACAAATACATGGTAGATGGCCCTAAAACTGGTTGACAAACAACACTTTAGCAGCATATACTAGTTCACCGTTGTATTTAAACTGTCTGACACTGTCACACAGAGTAATGACTGAAGCGTTTAACCAATTCCCCTTTTCGACGTTTAAATCGGCTGAAAATGCGTTTTTTCCCACATGTGCACACAATGATGAAAATGATCATAACTCAACAAATACATGTTAGATGGGCCTAGAAATCTATGAGAAACACTTAAGAAGCACATAATAGTTCATCATATTAATTAAATTTCTATGCTGTACTGCAGCATTCTGAATCATTCACCTCTGAAGAGACAATGGTTCGGTGTTTCTCTAATTCAGCTAGACAGCAAACCGTCCAATGTTCTGAAATTGCTCATACCTCAACAAATACATGTTGTATGGGCCTAAAACTGTTTGACAAACAACGCTTTAGCAGCATATACTAGTTCACCATTGTATTTAAACTGTCTGACACTGTCACACAGAGTAATGACTGAAGCGTTTAACCAATTCCCCTTTTCGACGTTTAAATCGGCCGAAAATGCGTTTTTTCCCACATGTGCACACAATGATGAAAATGATCATAACTCGACAAATACATGGTAGATGGGCCTAAAACTGGTTGACAAACAACACTTTAGCAGCATATACTAGTTCACCATTGTATTTAAACTGTCTGACACTGTCACACAGAGTAATGACTGATGCGTTTAAGCAAATCCCCTTTTCGACATTTAAATCGGCTGAAAATGCGTTTTTTCCCACATGTGCACATAATGATGAAAATGACAATAACTCGACAAATACATGTTAGATGGGCCTAAAACTGTTTGACAAACAACACTTTAGCAGCATATACTAGTTCACCATTGTATTTAAACTGTCTGACACTGTCACACAGAGTAATGACTGAAGCGTTTAACCAATTCCCCTTTTCGACGTTTAAATCGGCTGAAAATGCGTTTTTTCCCACATGTGCACACAATGATGAAAATGATCATAACTCCACAAATACATGTTAGATGGGCCTAGAAATCTGTGAGAAACACTTAAGAAGCACATAATAGTTCATCATATTAATTAAATTTCTATGCTGTACTGCAGCATTCTGAATCATTCACCTCTGAAGAGACAATGGTTCGGTGTTTCTCTAATTCAGCTAGACAGCAAACCGTCCAATGTTCTGAAAATGCTCATACCTCGACAAATACATGTTGTATGGGCCTAAAACTGTTTGACAAACAACGCTTTAGCAGCATATACTAGTTCACCATTGTATTTAAACTGTCTGACACTGTCACACAGAGTAATGACTGAAGCGTTTAAGCAATTCCCCTTTTCGACGTTTAAATCGGCTGAAATGCGTTTTTTCCCACATGTACACATAACGATGAAAATGATCATATCTCGACAAATACATGTTAGATGGGCCTAAAACTGGTTGACAAACAACACTTTAGCAGCATATACTAGTTCACCATTGTATTTAAACTGTCTGACACTGTCACACAGAGTAATGACTGAAGCGTTTAACCAATTCCCCTTTTCGACGTTTAAATCGGCTGAAAATGCGTTTTTTCCCACATGTGCACACAATGATGAAAATGATCATAACTCAACAAATACATGTTAGATGGGCCTAGAAATCTGTGAGAAACACTTAAGAAGCACATAATAGTTCATCATATTAATAAAATTTCTATGCTGTACTGCAGCATTCTGAATCATTCACCTCTGAAGAGACAATGGTTCGGTGTTTCTCTAATTCAGCTAGACAGCAAACCGTCCAATGTTCTGAAAATGCCCATACCTCGACAAATACATGTTGTATGGGCCTAAAACTGTTTGACAAACAACGCTTTAGCAGCATATACTAGTTCACCATTGTATTTAAACTGTCTGACACTGTCACACAGAGTAATGACTGAAGCGTTTAAGCAATTCCCCTTTTCGACGTTTAAATCGGCTGAAAATGCGTTTTTTCCCACATGTACACATAACGATGAAAATGATCATATCTCGACAAATACATGTTAGATGGGCCTAAAACTGGTTGACAAACAACACTTTAGCAGCATATACTAGTTCACCATTGTATTTAAACTGTCTGACACTGTCACACAGAGTAATGACTCAAGCGTTTAACCAATTCCCCTTTTCGACGTTTAAATCGGCTGAACATGCGTTTTTTCCCACATGTGCACACAATGATGAAAATGATCATAACTCCACAAATACATGTTAGATGGGCCTAGAAATCTGTGAGAAACACTTAAGAAGCACATAATAGTTCATCATATTAATTAAATTTCTATGCTGTACTGCAGCATTCTGAATCATTCACCTCTGTAGAGACAATGGTTCGGTGTTTCTCTAATTCAGCTAGACAGCAAATCGTCACAAGTTCTGAAAATGATCATAACTCCAGATATACATGTTAGATGGGCATAGAAATCTGAGAGAAAAACTTAGGAAGCACATAATAGTTCATCATATTAATTAAAATTCTATGCTGTACTGCAGCATTCTGAATCATTCACCTCTGAAGAGACAATGGTTCGGTGTTTCTCTAATTCAGCTAGACAGCAAACCGTCCAATGTTCTGAAAATGCTCATACCTCAACAAATACATGTTGTATGGGCCTAAAACGGTTTGACAAACAACGGTTTAGCAGCATATACTATTTCACCATTGTATTTAAACTGTCTGACACTGTCACACAGAGTAATGACTGAAGCGTTTAACCAATTCCCCTTTTCGACGTTTAAATCGGCTGAAAATGCGTTTTTTCCCACATGTGCACACAATGATGAAAATGATCATAACTCCACAAATACATGTTAGATGGGCCTAGAAATCTGTTGGAAACACTTAAGAAGCACATAATAGTTCATCACATTAATTAAATTTCTATGCTGTACTGCAGCATTCTGAATCATTCACCTCTGAAGAGACAATGGTTCGGTGTTTCTCTAATTCAGCTAGACAGCAAACCGTCCAATGTTCTGAAAATGCTCATACCTCGACAAATACATGTTGTATGGGCCTAAAACTGTTTGACAAACAACGCTTTAGCAGCATATACTAGTTCACCATTGCATTTAAACTGTCTGACACTGTCACACAGAGTAATGACTGAAGCGTTTAAGCAATTCCCCTTTTCGACGTTTAAATCGGCTGAAAATGCGTTTTTTCCCACATGTACACATAATGATGAAAATGATCATAACTCGACAAATACATGGTAGATGGCCCTAAAACTGATTGACAAACAACACTTTAGCAGCATATACTAGTTCACCATTGTATTTAAACTGTCTGACACTGTCACACAGAGTAATGACTGAAGCGTTTAAACAATTCCCCTTTTCGACCTTTAAATCGGCTGAAAATGCATTTTTTCCCACATGTGCACACAATGATGAAAATAATCATAACTCGACAAATACATTTTACATGGGCCGAAAACTGTTTGACAAACAACACATTAGCAGCATATACTAGTTCACCATTGTATTTAAACTGTCTGACACTGTCACACAGAGTAATGACTGAAGCGTTTAAGCAATTCCCCTTTTCGACGTTTAAATCGGCTGAAAATGCGTTTTTTCCCACATGTGCACATAATGATGAAAATGATCATAACTCGACAAATACATGGTAGATGGGCCTAAAACTGTTTGACAAACAACACTTTAGCAGCATATACTAGTTCACCATTGTATTTAAACTGTCTTTGAGAAAGACTTAAGAAGCACATAATTGTTCCTCATATTAATTAAAGTTATATGCTGTACTGCAGCATTCTGAATCATTCACCTCTGAAGAGACAATGGTTCGGTGTTTCTCTAATTCAGCTAGACAGCAAATCGTCACAAGTTCTGAAAATGATCATAACTCCAGATATACATGGTAGATGGGCATAGAAATCTGAGAGAAAAACTTAGGAAGCACATAATAGTTCATCATATTAATTAAATTTCTATGCTGTACTGCAGCATTCTGAATCATTCACCTCTGAAGAGACAATGGTTCGGTGTTTCTCTAATTCAGCTAGACAGCAAACCGTCCAATGTTCTGAAAATGCTCATACCTCAACAAATACATGTTGTATGGGCCTAAAACTGTTTGACAAACAACGCTTTAGCAGCATATACTAGTTCACCATTGTATTTAAACTGTCTGACACTGTCACACAGAGTAATGACTGAAGCGTTTAAGCAATTCCCCTTTTCGACGTTTAAATCGGATGAAAATGCGTTTTTTCCCACATGTGCACATAATGATGAAAATGACCATAACTAAACAAATACATGTTAGATGGGTCTAAAACTGTTTGACAAACAACACTTTAGCAGCATCTACTAGTTCACCATTGTATTTAAACTGTCTGACACTGTCACACAGAGTAATGACTGAAGCGTTTAACCAATTCCCCTTTTCGACGTTTAAATCGGCTGAACATGCGTTTTTTCCCACATGTGCACATAATGATGAAAATGACCATAACTCGACAAATACATGTTAGATGGGCCTAAAACTGGTTGACAAACAACACTTAAGCAGCATATAGTAGTTCACCATTGTATTTAAACTGTTTGACACTGTCACACAGAGTAATGACTGAAGCGTTTAAGCAATTCCCCTTTTCGACGTTTAAATCGGCTGAAAATGCGTTTTTTCCCACATGTACACATAATGATGAAAATGATCATAACTCGACAAATACATGTTAGATGGGCCTAAAACTGGTTGACAAACAACACTTTAGCAGCATATACTAGTTCACCATTGTATTTAAACTGTCTGACACTGTCACACAGAGTAATGACTGAAGCGTTTAACCAATTCCCCTTTTCGACGTTTAAATCGGCTGAACATGCGTTTTTTCCCACATGTACACATAATGATGAAAATGATCATAACTCGACAAATACATGTTCGATGGGCCTAGAAATCTGTGAGAAACACTTAAGAAGCACATAGTTGTTCATCATATTAATTAAATTTCTATGCTGTACTGCAGCATTCTGAATCATTAACCTCTGAAGAGACAATGGTTCGGTGTTTCTCTAATTCAGATAGACAGCAAACCGTCACAAGTTCTGAAAATGATCATACCTCGACAAATACATGTTGTATGGGCCTAAAACTGTTTGACAAACAACGATTTAGCAGCATATACTAGTTCACCATTGTATTTAAACTGTCTGACACTGTCACACAGAGTAATGACTGAAGCGTTTCAGCAATTCCCCTTTTCGACGTTTAAATCGGCTGAAAATGCGTTTTTTCCCACATGTGCACATAATGATGAAAATGATCATAACTCGACAAATACATGTTAGATGGGCCTAAAACTGTTTGATAAACAACACTTTAGCAGCATATACTAGTTCACCATTGTATTTAAACTGTCTGACACTGTCACACAGAGTAATGACTGAAGCGTTTAAGCAATTCCCCTTTTCGACGTTTAAATCGGATGAAAATGCGTTTTTTCCCACATGTGCACATAATGATGAAAATGACCATAACTAAACAAATACATGTTAGATGGGCCTAAAACTGTTTGACAAACAACACTTTAGCAGCATCTACTAGTTCACCATTGTATTTAAACTGTCTGACACTGTCACACAGAGTAATGACTGAAGCGTTTAACCAATTCCCCTTTTCGACGTTTAAATCGGCTGAACATGCGTTTTTTCCCACATGTGCACATAATGATGAAAATGACCATAACTCGACAAATACATGTTAGATGGGCCTAAAACTGGTTGACAAACAACACTTAAGCAGCATATAGTAGTTCACCATTGTATTTAAACTGTTTGACACTGTCACACAGAGTAATGACTGAAGCGTTTAAGCAATTCCCCTTTTCGACGTTTAAATCGGCTGAAAATGCGTTTTTTCCCACATGTACACATAATGATGAAAATGATCATAACTCGACAAATACATGTTAGATGGGCCTAAAACTGGTTGACAAACAACACTTTAGCAGCATATACTAGTTCACCATTGTATTTAAACTGTCTGACACTGTCACACAGAGTAATGACTGAAGCGTTTAACCAATTCCCCTTTTCGACGTTTAAATCGGCTGAACATGCGTTTTTTCCCACATGTACACATAATGATGAAAATGATCATAACTCGACAAATACATGTTCGATGGGCCTAGAAATCTGTGAGAAACACTTAAGAAGCACATAGTAGTTCATCATATTAATTAAATTTCTATGCTGTACTGCAGCATTCTGAATCATTAACCTCTGAAGAGACAATGGTTCGGTGTTTCTCTAATTCAGATAGACAGCAAACCGTCACAAGTTCTGAAAATGATCATACCTCGACAAATACATGTTGTATGGGCCTAAAACTGTTTGACAAACAACGATTTAGCAGCATATACTAGTTCACCATTGTATTTAAACTGTCTGACACTGTCACACAGAGTAATGACTGAAGCGTTTCAGCAATTCCCCTTTTCGACGTTTAAATCGGCTGAAAATGCGTTTTTTCCCACATGTGCACATAATGATGAAAATGATCATAACTCGACAAATACATGTTAGATGGGCCTAAAACTGGTTGACAAACAACACTTTAGCAGCATATACTAGTTCACCATTGTATTTAAACTGTCTGACACTGTCACACAGAGTAATGACTGATGCGTTTAACCAATTCCCCTTTTCGACGTTTAAATCGGCTGAAAATGCGTTTTTTCCCACATGTGCACACAATGATGAAAATGATCATAACTCAACAAATACATGTTAGATGGGCCTAGAAATCTATGAGAAACACTTAAGAAACACATAATAGTTCATCATATTAATTAAATTTCTATGCTGTACTGCAGCATTCTGAATCATTCACCTCTGAAGAGACAATGGTTCGGTGTTTCTCTAATTCAGCTAGACAGCAAACCGTGCAATGTTCTGAAAATGCTCATACCTCAACAAATACATGTTGTATGGGCCTAAAACTGTTTGACAAACAACGCTTTAGCAGCATATACTAGTTCACCATTGTATTTAAACTGTCTGACACTGTCACACAGAGTAATGACTGATGCGTTTAACCAATTCCCCTTTTCGACGTTTAAATCGGCTGAAAATGCGTTTTTTCCCACATGTGCACATAATGATGAAAATGATCATAACTCGACAAATACATGTTAGATGGGCCTAAAACTGTTTGATAAACAACACATTAGCAGCATATACTAGTTCACCATTGTATTTAAACTGTCTGACACTGTCACACAGAGTAATGACTGAAGCGTTTAAGCAATTCCCCTTTTCGACGTTTAAATCGGATGAAAATGCGTTTTTTCCCACATGTGCACATAATGATGAAAATGACCATAACTAAACAAATACATGTTAGATGGGCCTAAAACTGTTTGACAAACAACACTTTAGCAGCATCTACTAGTTCACCATTGTATTTAAACTGTCTGACACTGTCAAACAGAGTAATGACTGAAGCGTTTAACCAATTCCCCTTTTCGACGTTTAAATCGGCTGAACATGCGTTTTTTCCCACATGTGCACATAATGATGAAAATGACCATAACTCGACAAATACATGTTAGATGGGCCTAAAACTGGTTGACAAACAACACTTAAGCAGCATATAGTAGTTCACCATTGTATTTAAACTGTTTGACACTGTCACACAGAGTAATGACTGAAGCGTATAAGCAATTCCCCTTTTCGACGTTTAAATCGGCTGAAAATGCGTTTTTTCCCACATGTACACATAATGATGAAAATGATCATAACTCGACAAATACATGTTAGATGGGCCTAAAACTGGTTGACAAACAACACTTTAGCAGCATATACTAGTTCACCATTGTATTTAAACTGTCTGACACTGTCACACAGAGTAATGACTGAAGCGTTTAACCAATTCCCCTTTTCGACGTTTAAATCGGCTGAAAATGCGTTTTTTCCCACATGTACACATAATGATGAAAATGATCATAACTCGACAAATACATGTTAGATGGGCCTAAAACTGGTTGACAAACAACACTTAAGCAGCATATAGTAGTTCACCATTGTATTTAAACTGTCTGACACTGTCACACAGAGTAATGACTGAAGCGTTTAAGCAATTCCCCTTTTCGACGTTTAAATCGGCTGAAAATGCGTTTTTTCCCACATGTACACATAATGATGAAAATGATCATAACTCGACAAATACATGTTAGATGGGCCTAAAACTGGTTGACAAACAACACTTTAGCAGCATATACTAGTTCCCCATTGTATTTAAACTGTCTGACACTGTCACACAGAGTAATGACTAAAGCGTTTAACCAATTCCCCTTTTCGACGTTTAAATCGGCTGAAAATGTGTTTTTTCCCACATGTGCACACAATGATGAAAATGATCATAACTCCACAAATACATGTTCGATGGGCCTAGAAATCTGTGAGAAACACTTAAGAAGCACATAATAGTTCATCATATTAATTAAATTTCTATGCTGTACTGCAGCATTCTGAATCATTCACCTCTGAAGAGACAATGGTTCGGTGTTTCTCTAATTCAGCTAGACAGCAAACCGTCCAATGTTCTGAAAATGCTCATACCTCAACAAATACATGTTGTATGGGCCTAAAACTGTTTGACAAACAACGCTTTAGCAGCATATACTAGTTCACCATTGTATTTAAACTGTCTGACAGTGTCACACAGAGTAATGACTGAAGCGTTTAACCAATTCCCCTTTTCGACGTTTAAATCGGCTGAAAATGCGTTTTTTCCCACATGTGCACATAATGATGAAAATGATCATAACTCGACAAATACATGTTAGATGGGCCTAAAACTGTTTGACAAACAACACTTTAGCAGCATATACTAGTTCACCATTGTATTTAAACTGTCTGACACTGTCACACAGAGTAATGACTGATGCGTTTAACCAATTCCACTTTTCGACGTTTAAATCGGCTGAAAATGCGTTTTTTCCCACATGTGCACACAATGATGAAAATGATCATAACTCAACAAATACATGTTAGATGGGCCTAGAAATCTATGAGAAACACTTAAGAAACACATAATAGTTCATCATATTAATTAAATTTCTATGCTGTACTGCAGCATTCTGAATCATTCACCTCTGAAGAGACAATGGTTCGGTGTTTCTCTAATTCAGCTAGACAGCAAACCGTCCAATGTTCTGAAAATGCTCATACCTCAACAAATACATGTTGTATGGGCCTAAAACTGTTTGACAAACAACGCTTTAGCAGCATATACTAGTTTACCATTGTATTTAAACTGTCTGACACTGTCACACAGAGTAATGACTGAAGCGTTTAACCAATTCCCCTTTTCGACGTTTAAATCGGCTGAAAATGCTTTTTTTTCCACATGTGCACATAATGATGAAAATGATCATAACTCGACAAATACATGTTAGATGGGCCTAAAACTGTTTGATAAACAACACTTTAGCAGCATATACTAGTTCACCATTGTATTTAAACTGTCTGACACTGTCACACAGAGTAATGACTGAAGCGTTTAAGCAATTCCCCTTTTCGACGTTTAAATCGGCTGAAAATGCGTTTTTTCCCACATGTGCACATAATGATGAAAATGACCATAACTCGACAAATACATGTTAGATGGGCCTAAAACTGTTTGACAAACAACACTTTAGCAGCATCTACTAGTTCACCATTGTATTTAAACTGTCTGACACTGTCACACAGAGTAATGACTGAAGCGTTTAACCAATTCCCCTTTTCGACGTTTAAATCGGCTGAACATGCGTTTTTTCCCACATGTGCACATAATGATGAAAATGACCATAACTCGACAAATACATGTTAGATGGGCCTAAAACTGGTTGACAAACAACACTTAAGCAGCATATAGTAGTTCACCATTGTATTTAAACTGTCTGACACTGTCACACAGAGTAATGACTGAAGCGTTTAAGCAATTCCCCTTTTCGACGTTTAAATCGGCTGAAAATGCGTTTTTTCCCACATGTACACATAATGATGAAAATGATCATAACTCGACAAATACATGTTAGATGGGTCTAAAACTGGTTGACAAACAACACTTTAGCAGCATATACTAGTTGACCATTGTATTTAAACTGTCTGACACTGTCAAACAGAGTAATGACTGAAGCGTTTAAGCAATTCCCCTTTTCGACGTTTAAATCGGCTGAAAATGCGTTTTTTCCCACATGTGCACACAATGATGAAAATGATCATAACTCAACAAATACATGTTAGATGGGCCTAGAAATCTATGAGAAACACTTAAGAAGCACATAATAGTTCATCATATTAACTAAATTTCTATGCTGTACTGCAGCATTCTGAATCATTCACCTCTGAAGAGACAATGGTTCGGTGTTTCTCTAATTCAGCTAGACAGCAAACCGTCCAATGTTCTGAAAATGCTCATACCTCAACAAATACATGTTGTATGGGCCTAAAACTGTTTGACAAACAACGCTTTAGCAGCATATACTAGTTTACCATTGTATTTAAACTGTCTGACACTGTCACACAGAGTAATGACTGATGCGTTTAAGCAAATCCCCTTTTCGACATTTAAATCGGCTGAAAATGCGTTTTTCCCACATGTGCACATAATGATGAAAATGACCATAACTCGACAAATACATGTTAGATGGGCCTAAAACTGTTTGACAAACAACACTTTAGCAGCATATACTAGTTCACCATTGTATTTAAACTGTCTGACACTGTCACACAGAGTAATGACTGAAGCGTTTAACCAATTCCCCTTTTCGACGTTTAAATCGGCTGAAAATGCGTTTTTTCCCACATGTGCACACAATGATGAAAATGATCATAACTCAACAAATACATGTTAGATGGGCCTAGAAATCTATGAGAAACACTTAAGAAGCACATAATAGTTCATCATATTAATTAAATTTCTATGCTGTACTGCAGCATTCTGAATCATTCACCTCTGAAGAGACAATGGTTCGGTGTTTCTCTAATTCAGCTAGACAGCAAACAGTCCAATGTTCTGAAATTGCTCATACCTCAACAAATACATGTTAGATGGGCCTAAAACTGTTTGACAAACAACGCTTTAGCAGCATATAGTAGTTCACCATTGTATTTAAACTGTCTGACACTGTCACACAGAGTAATGACTGAAGCGTTTAAGCAATTCCCCTTTTCGACGTTTAAATCGGCTGAACATGCGTTTTTTCCCACATGTGCACATAATGATGAAAATGACCATAACTCGACAAATACATGTTAGATGGGCCTAAAACTGGTTGACAAACAACACTAAAGCAGCATATAGTAGTTCACCATTGTATTTAAACTGTCTGACACTGTCACACAGAGTAATGACTGAAGCGTTTAAGCAATTCCCCTTTTCGACGTTTAAATCGGCTGAAAATGCGTTTTTTCCCACATGTACACATAATGATTAAAATGATCATAACTCGACAAATACATGTTAGATGGGCCTAAAACTGGTTGACAAACAACACTTTAGCAGCATATACTAGTTCCCCATTGTATTTAAACTGTCTGACACTGTCACACAGAGTAATGACTAAAGCGTTTAACCAATTCCCCTTTTCGACGTTTAAATCGGCTGAAAATGCGTTTTTTCCCACATGTGCACATAATGATGAAAATGACCATAACTCGACAAATACATGTTAGATGGGCCTAAAACTGTTTGACAAACAACACTTTAGCAGCATATACTAGTTCACCATTGTATTTAAACTGTCTGACACTGTCACACAGAGTAATGACTGAAGCGTTTAACCAATTCCCCTTTTCGACGTTTAAATCGGCTGGAAATGCGTTTTTTCCCACATGTGCACACAATGATGAAAATGATCATAACTCCACAAATACATGTTAGATGGGCCTAGAAATCTGTGAGAAACACTTAAGAAGCACATAATAGTTCATCATATTAATTAAATTTCTATGCTGTCCTGCAGCATTCTGAATCATTCACCTCTGAAGAGACAATGGTTCGGTGTTTCTCTAATTCAGCTAGACAGCAAACCGTCCAATGTTCTGAAAATGCTCATACCTCGACAAATACATGTTGTATGGGCCTAAAACTGTTTGACAAACAACGCTTTAGCAGCATATACTAGTTCACCATTGTATTTAAACTGTCTGACACTGTCACACAGAGTAATGACTGAAGCGTTTAAGCAATTCCCCTTTTCGACGTTTAAATCGGCTGAAATGCGTTTTTTCCCACATGTACACATAACGATGAAAATGATCATATCTCGACAAATACATGTTAGATGGGCCTAAAACTGGTTGACAAACAACACTTTAGCAGCATATACTCGTTCACCATTGTATTTAAACTGTCTGACACTGTCACACAGAGTAATGACTCAAGCGTTTAACCAATTCCCCTTTTCGACGTTTAAATCGGCTGAACATGCGTTTTTTCCCACATGTGCACATAATGATGAAAATGATCATAACTCGACAAATACATGTTAGATGGGCCTAAAACTGTTTGATAAAGAACACTTTAGCAGCATATACTAGTTCACCATTGTATTTAAACTGTCTGACACTGTCACACAGAGTAATGACTGAAGCGTTTAAGCAATTCCCCTTTTCGACGTTTAAATCGGCTGAAAATGCGTTTTTTCCCACATGTGCACACAATGATGAAAATGATCATAACTCCACAAATACATGTTCGATGGGCCTAGAAATCTGTGAGATACACTTAAGAAGCACATAATAGTTCATCATATTAATTAAATTTCTATGCTGTACTGCAGCATTCTGAATCATTCACCTCTGAAGAGACAATGGTTCGGTGTTTCTCTAATTCAGCTAGACAGCAAACCGTCCAATGTTCTGAAAATGCTCATACCTCAACAAATACATGTTGTATGGGCCTAAAACTGTTTGACAAACAACGCTTTAGCAGCATATACTAGTTCACCATTGTATTTAAACTGTCTGACAGTGTCACACAGAGTAATGACTGAAGCGTTTAACCAATTCCCCTTTTCGACGTTTAAATCGGCTGAAAATGCGTTTTTTCCCACATGTGCACATAATGATGAAAATGATCATAACTCGACAAATACATGTTAGATGGGCCTAAAACTGTTTGACAAACAACACTTTAGCAGCATATACTAGTTCACCATTGTATTTAAACTGTCTGACACTGTCACACAGAGTAATGACTGATGCGTTTAACCAATTCCACTTTTCGACGTTTAAATCGGCTGAAAATGCGTTTTTTCCCACATGTGCACACAATGATGAAAATGATCATAACTCAACAAATACATGTTAGATGGGCCTAAAAATCTATGAGAAACACTTAAGAAACACATAATAGTTCATCATATTAATTAAATTTCTATGCTGTACTGCAGCATTCTGAATCATTCACCTCTGAAGAGACAATGGTTCGGTGTTTCTCTAATTCAGCTAGACAGCAAACCGTCCAATGTTCTGAAAATGCTCATACCTCAACAAATACATGTTGTATGGGCCTAAAACTGTTTGACAAACAACGCTTTAGCAGCATATACTAGTTTACCATTGTATTTAAACTGTCTGACACTGTCACACAGAGTAATGACTGAAGCGTTTAACCAATTCCCCTTTTCGACGTTTAAATCGGCTGAAAATGCGTTTTTTTCCACATGTGCACATAATGATGAAAATGATCATAACTCGACAAATACATGTTAGATGGGCCTAAAACTGTTTGATAAACAACACTTTAGCAGCATATACTAGTTCACCATTGTATTTAAACTGTCTGACACTGTCACACAAAGTAATGACTGAAGCGTTTAAGCAATTCCCCTTTTCGACGTTTAAATCGGCTGAAAATGCGTTTTTTCCCACATGTGCACATAATGATGAAAATGACCATAACTCGACAAATACATGTTAGATGGGCCTAAAACTGTTTGACAAACAACACTTTAGCAGCATCTACTAGTTCACCATTGTATTTAAACTGTCTGACACTGTCACACAGAGTAATGACTGAAGCGTTTAACCAATTCCCCTTTTCGACGTTTAAATCGGCTGAACATGCGTTTTTTCCCACATGTGCACATAATGATGAAAATGACCATAACTCGACAAATACATGTTAGATGGGCCTAAAACTGGTTGACAAACAACACTTAAGCAGCATATAGTAGTTCACCATTGTATTTAAACTGTCTGACACTGTCACACAGAGTAATGACTGAAGCGTTAAAGCAATTCCCCTTTTCGACGTTTAAATCGGCTGAAAATGCGTTTTTTCCCACATGTGCACACAATGATGAAAATGATCATAACTCAACAAATACATGTTAGATGGGCCTAGAAATCTATGAGAAACACTTAAGAAGCACATAATAGTTCATCATATTAACTAATTTTCTATGCTGTACTGCAGCATTCTGAATCATTCACCTCTGAAGAGACAATGGTTCGGTGTTTCTCTAATTCAGCTAGACAGCAAACCGTCCAATGTTCTGAAAATGCTCATACCTCAACAAATACATGTTGTATGGGCCTAAAACTGTTTGACAAACAACGCTTTAGCAGCATATACTAGTTTACCATTGTATTTAAACTGTCTGACACTGTCACACAGAGTAATGACTGATGCGTTTAAGCAAATCCCCTTTTCGACATTTAAATCGGCTGAAAATGCGTTTTTCCCACATGTGCACATAATGATGAAAATGACCATAACTCGACAAATACATGTTAGATGGGCCTAAAACTGTTTGACAAACAACACTTTAGCAGCATATACTAGTTCACCATTGTATTTAAACTGTCTGACACTGTCACACAGAGTAATGACTGAAGCGTTTAACCAATTCCCCTTTTCGACGTTTAAATCGGCTGAAAATGCGTTTTTTCCCACATGTGCACACAATGATGAAAATGATCATAACTCAACAAATACATGTTAGATGGGCCTAGAAATCTATGAGAAACACTTAAGAAGCACATAATAGTTCATCATATTAATTAAATTTCTATGCTGTACTGCAGCATTCTGAATCATTCACCTCTGAAGAGACAATGGTTCGGTGTTTCTCTAATTCAGCTAGACAGCAAACAGTCCAATGTTCTGAAATTGCTCATACCTCAACAAATACATGTTAGATGGGCCTAAAACTGTTTGACAAACAACGCTTTAGCAGCATATAGTAGTTCACCATTGTATTTAAACTGTCTGACACTGTCACACAGAGTAATGACTGAAGCGTTTAAGCAATTCCCCTTTTCGACGTTTAAATCGGCTGAACATGCGTTTTTTCCCACATGTGCACATAATGATGAAAATGACCATAACTCGACAAATACATGTTAGATGGGCCTAAAACTGGTTGACAAACAACACTAAAGCAGCATATAGTAGTTCACCATTGTATTTAAACTGTCTGACACTGTCACACAGAGTAATGACTGAAGCGTTTAACCAATTCCCCTTTTCGACGTTTAAATCGGCTGGAAATGCGTTTTTTCCCACATGTGCACACAATGATGAAAATGATCATAACTCCACAAATACATGTTAGATGGGCCTAGAAATCTGTGAGAAACACTTAAGAAGCACATAATAGTTCATCATATTAATTAAATTTCTATGCTGTCCTGCAGCATTCTGAATCATTCACCTCTGAAGAGACAATGGTTCGGTGTTTCTCTAATTCAGCTAGACAGCAAACCGTCCAATGTTCTGAAAATGCTCATACCTCGACAAATACATGTTGTATGGGCCTAAAACTGTTTGACAAACAACGCTATAGCAGCATATACTAGTTCACCATTGTATTTAAACTGTCTGACACTGTCACACAGAGTAATGACTGAAGCGTTTAAGCAATTCCCCTTTTCGACGTTTAAATCGGCTGAAATGCGTTTTTTCCCACATGTACACATAACGATGAAAATGATCATATCTCGACAAATACATGTTAGATGGGCCTAAAACTGGTTGACAAACAACACTTTAGCAGCATATACTCGTTCACCATTGTATTTAAACTGTCTGACACTGTCACACAGAGTAATGACTCAAGCGTTTAACCAATTCCCCTTTTCGACGTTTAAATCGGCTGAACATGCGTTTTTTCCCACATGTGCACATAATGATGAAAATGATCATAACTCGACAAATACATGTTAGATGGGCCTAAAACTGTTTGATAAACAACACTTTAGCAGCATATACTAGTTCACCATTGTATTTAAACTGTCTGACACTGTCACACAGAGTAATGACTGAAGCGTTTAAGCAATTCCCCTTTTCGACGTTTAAATCGGCTGAAAATGCGTTTTTTCCCACATGTGCACATAATGATGAAAATGACCATAACTCGACAAATACATGTTAGATGGGCCTAAAACTGTTTGACAAACAACACTTTAGCAGCATATACTAGTTCACCATTGTATTTAAACTGTCTGACACTGTCACACAGAGTAATGACTGAAGCGTTTAAGCAATTCCCCTTTTCGACGTTTAAATCGGGTGAAAATGCGTTTTTTCCCACATGTACACATAATGATGAAAATGATCATAACTCGACAAATACATGTTAGATGGGCCTAAAACTGGTTGACAAACAACACTTTAGCAGCATATACTAGTTCACCATTGTATTTAAACTGTCTGACACTGTCACACAGAGTAATGACTGAAGCGTTTAACCAATTCCCCTTTTCGACGTTTAAATCGGCTGAAAATGCGTTTTTTCCCACATGTGCACACAATGATGAAAATGATCATAACTCCACAAATTCATGTTAGATGGGCCTAGAAATCTGTGAGAAACACTTAAGAAGCACATAATAGTTCATCATATTAATTAAATTTCTATGCTGTACTGCAGCATTCTGAATCATTCACCTCTGAAGAGACAATGGTTCGGTGTTTCTCTAATTCAGCTAGACAGCAAATCGTCACAAGTTCTGAAAATGATCATAACTCCAGATATACATGTTAGATGGGCATAGAAATCTGAGAGAAAAACTTAGGAAGCACATAATAGTTCATCATATTAATTAAAATTCTATGCTGTACTGCAGCATTCTGAATCATTCACCTCTGAAGAGACAATGGTTCGGTGTTTCTCTAATTCAGCTAGACAGCAAACCGTCCAATGTTCTGAAAATGCTCATACCTCAACAAATACATGTTGTATGGGCCTAAAACTGTTTGACAAACAACGGTTTAGCAGCATATACTATTTCACCATTGTATTTAAACTGTCTGACACTGTCACACAGAGTAATGACTGAAGCGTTTAACCAATTCCCCTTTTCGACGTTTAAATCGGCTGAAAATGCGTTTTTTCCCACATGTGCACACAATGATGAAAATGATCATAACTCCACAAATACATGTTAGATGGGCCTAGAAATCTGTTGGAAACACTTAAGAAGCACATAATAGTTCATCACATTAATTAAATTTCTATGCTGTACTGCAGCATTCTGAATCATTCACCTCTGAAGAGACAATGGTTCGGTGTTTTTCTAATTCAGCTAGACAGCAAACCGTCCAATGTTCTGAAAATGCTCATACCTCGACAAATACATGTTGTATGGGCCTAAAACTGTTTGACAAACAACGCTTTAGCAGCATATACTAGTTCACCATTGCATTTAAACTGTCTGACACTGTCACACAGAGTAATGACTGAAGCGTTTAAGCAATTCCCCTTTTCGACGTTTAAACCGGCTGAAAATGCGTTTTTTCCCACATGTACACATAATGATGAAAATGATCATAACTCGACAAATACATGGTAGATGGCCCTAAAACTGGTTGACAAACAACACTTTAGCAGCATATACTAGTTCACCATTGTATTTAAACTGTCTGACACTGTCACACAGAGTAATGACTGAAGCGTTTAAACAATTCCCCTTTTCGACCTTTAAATCGGCTGAAAATGCATTTTTTCCCACATGTGCACACAATGATGAAAATAATCATAACTCGACAAATACATTTTACATGGGCCGAAAACTGTTTGACAAACAACACATTAGCAGCATATACTAGTTCACCATTGTATTTAAACTGTCTGACACTGTCACACAGAGTAATGACTGAAGCGTTTAAGCAATTCCCCTTTTCGACGTTTAAATCGGCTGAAAATGCGTTTTTTCCCACATGTGCACACAATGATGAAAATGATCATAACTCAACAAATACATGTTAGATGGGCTTAGAAATCTATGAGAAACACTTAAGAAGCACATAATAGTTCATCATATTAATTAAATTTCTATGCTGTACTGCAGCATTCTGAATCATTCACCTCTGAAGAGACAATGGTTCGGTGTTTCTCTAATTCAGCTAGACAGCAAACCGTCCAATGTTCTGAAAATGCTCATACCTCAACAAATACATGTTGTATGGGCCTAAAACTGTTTGACAAACAACGCTTTAGCAGCATATACTAGTTTACCATTGTATTTAAACTGTCTGACACTGTCACACAGAGTAATGACTGAAGCGTTTAACCAATTCCCCTTTTCGACGTTTAAATCGGCTGAAAATGAGTTTTTTCCCACATGTACACATAATGATGAAAATGATCATAACTCCACAAATACATGGTAGATGGGCCTAAAACTGGTTGACAAACAACACATTAGCAGCATATACTAGTTCACCATTGTATTTAAACTGTCTGACACTGTCACACAGAGTAATGACTGAAGCGTTTAACCAATTCCCCTTTTCGACGTTTAAATCGGCTGAAAATGCGTTTTTTCCCACATGTGCACATAATGATGAAAATGATCATAACTCGACAAATACATGGTAGATGGGCCTAAAACTGTTTGACAAACAACACTTTAGCAGCATATACTAGTTCACCATTGTATTTAAACTGTCTGACACTGTCACACAGAGTAATGACTGAAGCGTTTAAGCAATTCCCCTTTTCGACGTTTAAATCGGCTGAAAATGCGTTTTTTCCCACATGTGCACATAATGATGAAAATGATCATAACTCGACAAATACATGTTAGATGGGCCTAAAACTGTTTGATAAACAACACTTTAGCAGCATATACTAGTTCACCATTGTATTTAAACTGTCTGACACTGTCACACAGAGTAATGACTGAAGCGTTTAAGCAAATCCCCTTTTCGATATTTAAATCGGCTGAAAATGCGTTTTTTCCCACATGTGCACATAATGATGAAAATGACCATAACTCGACAAATACATGTTAGATGGGCCTAAAACTGTTTGACAAACAACACTTTAGCAGCATATACTAGTTCACCATTGTATTTAAACTGTCTGACACTGTCACACAGAGTAATGACTGAAGCGTTTAACCAATTCCCCTTTTCGACGTTTAAATCGGCTGAAAATGCGTTTTTTCCCACATGTGCACACAATGATGAAAATGATCATAACTCAACAAATACATGTTAGATGGGCCTAGAAATCTATGAGAAACACTTAAGAAGCACATAATAGTTCATCATATTAATTAAATTTCTATTCTGTACTGCAGCATTCTGAATCATTCACCTCTGAAGAGACAATGGTTCGGTGTTTCTCTAATTCAGCTAGACAGCAAACCGTCCAATGTTCTGAAAATGCTCATACCTAAACAAATACATGTTGTATGGGCCTAAAACTGTTTGACAAACAACGCTTTAGCAGCATATACTAGTTCACCATTGTATTTAAACTGTCTGACACTGTCACACAGAGTAATGACTGAAGCGTTTAACCAATTCCCCTTTTCGACGTTTAAATCGGCTGAAAATGCGTTTTTTCCCACATGTGCACACAATGATGAAAATGATCATAACTCCACAAATACATGTTAGATGGGCCTAGAAATCTGTGAGAAACACTTAAGAAGCACATAATAGTTCATCATATTAATTAAACTTCTATGCTGTACTGCAGCATTCTGAATCATTCACCTCTGAAGAGACAATGGTTCGGTGTTTCTCTAATTGAGCTAGACAGCAAACCGTCACAAGTTCTGAAAATGATCATAACTCCAGAAATACATGTTAGATGGGCCTAGAAATCTGTGAGAAACACTTAAGAAGCACATAATAGTTCATCATATTAATTAAATTTCTATGCTGTACTGCAGCATTCTGAATCATTCACCTCTGAAGAGACAATGGTTCGGTGTTTCTCTAATTCAGCTAGACAGCAAACCGTCCAATGTTCTGAAAATGCTCATACCTCAACAAATACATGTTGTATGGGCCAAAAACTGTTTGATTAACAACGCTTTAGCAGCATATACTAGTTCACCATTGTATTTAAACTGTCTGACACTGTCACACAGAGTAATGACTGAAGCGTTTAAGCAATTCCCCTTTTCGACGTTTAAATCGGCTGAAAATGCGTTTTTTCCCACATGTACACATAATGATGAAAATGATCATAACTCGACAAATAAATGTTAGATGGGCCTAAAACTGTTTGACAAACAACGCTTTAGCAGCATATACTAGTTCACCATTGTATTTAAACTGTCTGACACTGTCACACAGAGTAATGACTGAAGCGTTTAAGCAATTCCCCTTTTCGACGTTTAAATCGGCTGAAAATGCGTTTTTTCCCACATGTGCACACAATGATGAAAATGATCATAACTCCACAAATACATGTTAGATGGGCCTAGAAATCTGTGAGAAACACTTAAGAAGCACATAATAGTTCATCATATTAATTAAAGTTCTATGCTGTACTGCAGCATTCTGAAACATTCACCTCTGAAGAGACAATGGTTCGGTGTTTCTCTAATTCAGATAGACATCAAACCGTCCAATGTTCTGAAAATGCTCATACCTCGACAAATACATGTTAGACGGGCCTAAAACTGGTTGACAAACAACACTTTAGCAGCATATAGTAGTTCACCATTGTATTTAAACTGTGTGACACTGTCACACAGAGTAATGACTGAAGCGTTTAAGCAATTCCCCTTTTCGACGTTTAAATCGGCTGAAAATGCGTTTTTTCCCACATGTACACATAATGATGAAAATGATCATAACTCAACAAATACATGTTAGATGGGCCTAAAACTGGTTGACAAACAACACATTAGCAGCATATACTAGTTCACCATTGTATTTAAACTGTCTGACACTGTCACACAGAGTAATGATTAAAGCGTTTAACCAATTCCCCTTTTCGACGTTTAAATCGGCTGAAAATGCATTTTTTCCCATATGTGCACACAATGATGAAAATGATCATAACTCGACAAATACATTTTACATGGGCCTAAAACTGTTTGACAAACAACACATTAGCAGCATATACTAGTTCACCATTGTATTTAAACTGTCTGACACTGTCACACAGAGTAATGACTGAAGCGTTTAAGCAATTCCCCTTTTCGACGTTTAAATCGGCTGAAAATGCGTTTTTTCCCACATGTGCACACAATGATGAAAATGATCATAACTCCACAAATACATGTTAGATGGGCCTAGAAATCTGTGAGAAACACTTAAAAAGCACATAATAGTTCATCATATTAATTAAATTTCTATGCTGTACTGCAGCATTCTGAATCATTCACCTCTGAAGAGACAATGGTTCGGTGTTTCTCTAATTCAGCTAGACAGCAAACCGTCATAAGTTCTGAAAATGATCATAACTCCAGAAATACATGTTAGATGGGCATAGAAATCTGAGTGAAAAACTTAGGAAGCACATAATAGTTCATCATATTAATAAAATTTCTATGCTGTCCTGCAGCATTCTGAATCATTCACCTCTGAAGGGACAATGGTTCGGTGTTTCTCTAATTCAGCTAGACAGCAAACCGTCCAATTTTCTGAAAATGCTCATACCTCGACAAATACATGTTGTATGGGCCTAAAACTGTTTGACAAACAACGCTTTAGCAGCATATACTAGTTCACCATTGTATTTAAACTGTCTGACACTGTCACACAGAGTAATGACTGAAGCGTTTAAGCAATTCCCCTTTTCGACGTTTAAATCGGCTGAAAATGCGTTTTTTCCCACATGTACACATAATGATGAAAATGATCATAACTCGACAAATACATGTTAGATGGGCCTAAAACTGGTTGACAAACAACACTTTAGCAGCATATACTAGTTCACCATTGTATTTAAACTGTCTGACACTGTCACACAGAGTAATGACTAAAGCGTTTAAAAAATTCCCCTTTTCGACGTTTAAATCGGCTGAAAATGCATTTTTTCCAACATGTGCACACAATGATGAAAATGATCATAACTCCACAAATACATGTTAGATGGGCCTAGAAATCTGTGAGAAACACTTAAAAAGCACATAATAGTTTATCATATTAATTAAATTTCTATGCTGTACTGCAGCATTCTGAATCATTCACCTCTGAAGAGACAATGGTTCGGTGTTTCTCTAATTCAGCTAGACAGCAAACCGTCACAAGTTCTGATAATGATCATAACTCCAGAAATACATGTTAGATGGGCATAGAAATCTGAGAGAAAAACTTAGGAAGCACATAATAGTTCATCATATTAATTTAATTTCAATGCTGTAATGCAGCATTCTGAATCATTCACCTCTGAAGAGACAATGGTTCGGTGTTTCTCTAATTCAGCTAGACAGCAAACCGTCCAATGTTCTGAAAATGCTCATACCTCGACAAATACATGTTGTATGGGCCTAAAACTGTTTGACAAACAACGCTTTAGCAGCATATACTAGTTCACCATTGTATTTAAACTGTCTGACACTGTCACACAGAGTAATGACTGAAGCGTTAAAGCAATTCCCCCTTTCGACGTTTAAATCGGCTGAAAATGCATTTTTTCCCATATGTGCACACAATGATGAAAATGATCATAACTCGACAAATACATTTTTCATGGGCCTAAAACTGTTTGACAAACAACACTTTAGCAGCATATACTTGTTCACCATTGTATTTAAACTGTCTGACACTGTCACACAGAGTAATGACTGAAGCGTTTAACCAATTCCCCTTTTCGACGTTTAAATCGGCTGAAAATGCGTTTTTTCCCACATTTGCACACTATGATGAAAATGATCCTAACTCCACAAATACATGTTAGATGGGCATAGAAATCTGAGAGAAAAACTTAGGAAGCACATAATAGTTCATCACATTAATTAAATTTCAATGCTGTACTGCAGCATTCTGAATCATTCACCTCTGAAGAGACAATGGTTTGGTGTTTCTCTAATTCAGCTAGACAGCAAACCGTCCAATGTTCTGAAAATGCTCATACCTCGTTTCTCTAATTCAGCTAGACAGCAAACCGTCCAATGTTCTGAAAATGCTCATACCTCGACAAATACATGTTGTATGCGCCTAAAACTGTTTGACAAACAACGCTTTAGCAGCATATACTAGTTCACCATTGTATTTAAACTGTCTGACACTGTCACACAGAGTAATGACTGAAGCGTTTAAGCAATTCCCCTTTTCGACGTTTAAATCGGCTGAAAATGCGTTTTTTCCCACATGTGCACACAATGATGAAAATGATCATAACTCCACAAATACATGTTAGATGGGCCTAGAAATCTGTGAGAAACACTTAAGAAGCACATAATAGTTCATCATATTAATTAAATTTCTATGCTGTACTGCAGCATTCTGAATCATTCACCTCTGAAGAGACAATGGTTCGGTGTTTCTCTAATTCAGCTAGACAGCAAACCGTCCAATGTTCTGAAAATGCTCATACCTCGACAAATACATGTTGTATGGGCCTAAAACTGTTTGACAAACAATGCTTTAGCAGCATTTACTAGTTCACCATTGCATTTAAACTGTCTGACACTGTCACACAGAGTATTGACTGAAGCGTTTAAGCAATTCCCCTTTTCGACGTTTAAATCGGCTGAAAATGCGTTTTTTCCCACATGTAAACATAATGATGAAAATGATCATAACTCGACAAATACATGTTAGATGGGCCTAAAACTGGTTGACAAACAACACTTTAGCAGCATATACTAGTTCACCATTGTATTTAAACTGTCTGACACTGTCACACAGAGTAATGACTGAAGCGTTTAACCAATTCCCCTTTTCGACGTTTAAATCGGCTGAAAATGCATTTTTTCCCACATGTGCACACAATGATGAAAATAATCATAACTCGACAAATACAATTTACATGGGCCTAAAACTGTTTGACAAACAACACTTTAGCAGCTTATACTAGTTCACCATTGTATTTAAACTGTCTGACACTGTCACACAAAGTAATGACTGAAGCGTTTAAGCAATTCCCCTTTTCGACGTTTAAATCGGCTGAAAATGCGTTTTTTCCCACATGTGCACATAATGATGAAAATGACCATAACTCGACAAATACATGTTAGATGGGCCTAAAACTGTTTGACAAACAACACTTTAGCAGCATATACTAGTTCACCATTGTATTTAAACTGTCTGACACTGGCACACAGAGTAATGACTGAAGCGTTTAAGCAATTCCCCTTTTCGACGTTTAAATCGGCTGAAAATGCGTTTTTTCCCACATGTGCACACAATGATGAAAATGATCATAACTCCACAAATACATGTTAGATGGGCCTAGAAATCTGTGAGAAACACTTAAGAAGCACATAATAGTTCATCATATTAATTAAATTTCTATGCTGTACTGCAGCATTCTGAATCATTCACCTCTGAAGAGACAATGGTTCGGTGTTTCTCTAATTCAGCTAGACAGCAAACCGTCCAATGTTCTGAAAATGCTCATACCTCGACAAATACATGTTGTATGGGCCTAAAACTGTTTGACAAACAATGCTTTAGCAGCATTTACTAGTTCACCATTGCATTTAAACTGTCTGACACTGTCACACAGAGTATTGACTGAAGCGTTTAAGCAATTCCCCTTTTCGACGTTTAAATCGGCTGAAAATGCGTTTTTTCCCACATGTAAACATAATGATGAAAATGATCATAACTCGACAAATACATGTTAGATGGGCCTAAAACTGGTTGACAAACAACACTTTAGCAGCATATACTAGTTCACCATTGTATTTAAACTGTCTGACACTGTCACACAGAGTAATGACTGAAGCGTTTAACCAATTCCCCTTTTCGACGTTTAAATCGGCTGAAAATGCATTTTTTCCCACATGTGCACACAATGATGAAAATAATCATAACTCGACAAATACAATTTACATGGGCCTAAAACTGTTTGACAAACAACACTTTAGCAGCTTATACTAGTTCACCATTGTATTTAAACTGTCTGACACTGTCACACAAAGTAATGACTGAAGCGTTTAAGCAATTCCCCTTTTCGACGTTTAAATCGGCTGAAAATGCGTTTTTTCCCACATGTGCACATAATGATGAAAATGACCATAACTCGACAAATACATGTTAGATGGGCCTAAAACTGTTTGACAAACAACACTTTAGCAGCATATACTAGTTCACCGTTGTATTTAAACTGTCTGACACTGGCACACAGAGTAATGACTGAAGCGTTTAACCAATTCCCCTTTTCGACGTTTAAATCGGCTGAAAATGCGTTTTTTCCCACATGTGCACACAATGATGAAAATGATCATAACTCCACAAATACATCTTAGATGGGCCTAGAAATCTGTGAGAAACACTTAAGAAGCACATAATAGTTCATCATATTAATTAAATTTCTATGCTGTACTGCAGCATTCTGAATCATTCACCTCTGAAGAGACAATGGTTCGGTGTTTCTCTAATTCAGCTAGACAGCAAACCGTCACAAGTTCTGAAAATGATCATAACTCCAGAAATACATGTTAGATGGGCATAGAAATCTGAGTGAAAAACTTAGGAAGCACATAATAGTTCATCATATTAATAAAATTTCTATGCTGTCCTGCAGCATTCTGAATCATTCACCTCTGAAGAGACAATGGTTCGGTGTTTCTCTAATTTAGCTAGACCGCAAACCGTCCAATGTTCTGAAAATGCTCATACCTCGACAAATACATGTTGTATGGGCCTAAAACTGTTTGACAAACAACGCTTTAGCAGCATTTACTAGTTCACCATTGCATTTAAACTGTCTGACACTGTCACACAGAGTATTGACTGAAGCGTTTAAGCAATTCCCCTTTTCGACGTTTAAATCGGCTGAAAATGCGTTTTTTCCCACATGTAAACATAATGATGAAAATGATCATAACTCGACAAATACATGTTAGATGGGCCTAAAACTGGTTGACAAACAACACTTTAGCAGCATATACTAGTTCACCATTGTATTTAAACTGTCTGACACTGTCACACAGAGTAATGACTGAAGCGTTTAACCAATTCCCCTTTTCGACGTTTAAATCGGCTGAAAATGCATTTTTTCCCACATGTGCACACAATGATGAAAATAATCATAACTCGACAAATACAATTTACATGGGCCTAAAACTGTTTGACAAACAACACTTTAGCAGCTTATACTAGTTCACCATTGTATTTAAACTGTCTGACACTGTCACACAAAGTAATGACTGAAGCGTTTAAGCAATTCCCCTTTTCGACGTTTAAATCGGCTGAAAATGCGTTTTTTCCCACATGTGCACATAATGATGAAAATGACCATAACTCGACAAATACATGTTAGATGGGCCTAAAACTGTTTGACAAACAACACTTTAGCAGCATATACTAGTTCACCGTTGTATTTAAACTGTCTGACACTGGCACACAGAGTAATGACTGAAGCGTTTAACCAATTCCCCTTTTCGACGTTTAAATCGGCTGAAAATGCGTTTTTTCCCACATGTGCACACAATGATGAAAATGATCATAACTCCACAAATACATCTTAGATGGGCCTAGAAATCTGTGAGAAACACTTAAGAAGCACATAATAGTTCATCATATTAATTAAATTTCTATGCTGTACTGCAGCATTCTGAATCATTCACCTCTGAAGAGACAATGGTTCGGTGTTTCTCTAATTCAGCTAGACAGCAAACCGTCACAAGTTCTGAAAATGATCATAACTCCAGAAATACATGTTAGATGGGCATAGAAATCTGAGTGAAAAACTTAGGAAGCACATAATAGTTCATCATATTAATAAAATTTCTATGCTGTCCTGCAGCATTCTGAATCATTCACCTCTGAAGAGACAATGGTTCGGTGTTTCTCTAATTTAGCTAGACCGCAAACCGTCCAATGTTCTGAAAATGCTCATACCTCGACAAATACATGTTGTATGGGCCTAAAACTGTTTGACAAACAACGCTTTAGCAGCATATACTAGTTCACCATTGTATTTAAACTGTCTGACACTGTCACACAGAGTAATGACTGAAGCGTTTAAGCAATTCCCCTTTTCGACGTTTAAATCGGCTGAAAATGCGTTTTTTCCCACATGTACACATAATGATGAAAATGATCATAACTCGACAAATACATGTTAGATGGGCCTAAAACTGGTTGACAAACAACACTTTAGCAGCATATACTAGTTCACCATTGTATTTAAACTGTCTGACATTGTCACACAGAGTAATGACTAAAGCGTTTAACCAATTCCCCTTTTCGACGTTTAAATCAGCTGAAAATGCATTTTTTCCCACATGTGCACACAATGATGAAAATAATCATAACTCGACAAATACAATTTACATGGGCCTAAAACTGTTTGACAAACAACACTTTAGCAGCTTATACTAGTTCACCATTGTATTTAAACTGTCTGACACTGTCACACAAAGTAATGACTGAAGCGTTTAAGCAATTCCCCTTTTCGACGTTTAAATCGGCTGAAAATGCGTTTTTTCCCACATGTGCACATAATGATGAAAATGACCATAACTCGACAAATACATGTTGTATGGGCCTAAAACTGTTTGACAAACAACGCTTTAGCAGCATATACTAGTTCACCATTGTATTTAAACTGTCTGACACTGTCACACAGAGTAATGACTGAAGCGTTTAACCAATTTTCCTTTTCGACGTTTAAATCGGCTGAAAATGCGTTTTTTCCCACATGTGCACACAATGATGAAAATAATCATAACTCTACAAATACATTTTACATGGGCCTAAAACTGTTTGACAAAAAACACTTTAGCAGCATATACTAGTTCACCATTGTATTTAAACTGTCTGACACTGTCACACAGAGTAATGACTGAAGCGTTTAAGCAATTCCCCTTTTCGACGTTTAAATCGGCTGAAAATGCGTTTTTTCCCACATGTGCACACAATGATGAAAATGATCATAACTCCACAAATACATGTTAGATGGGCCTAGAAATCTGTGAGAAACACTTAAGAAGCACATAATAGTTCATCATATTAATTAAATTTCTATGCTGTACTGCAGCATTCTGAATCATTCACCTCTGAAGAGACAATGGTTCGGTGTTTCTCTAATTCAGCTAGACAGCAAACCGTCACAAGTTCTGAAAATGATCATAACTCCAGAAATACATGTTAGATGGGCATAGAAATCTGAGTGAAAAACCTAGGAAGCACATAATAGTTCATCATATTAATAACATTTCTATGCTGTCCTGCAGCATTCTGAATCATTCACCTCTGAAGAGACAATGGTTCGGTGTTTCTCTAATTCAGCTAGACAGCAAACCGTCCAATGTTCTGAAAATGCTCATACCTCGACAAATACATGTTGTATGGGCCTAAAACTGTTTGACAAACAACGCTTTAGCAGCATATACTAGTTCACCATTGTATTTAAACTGTCTGACACTGTCACACAGAGTAATGACTGAAGCGTTAAAGCAATTCCCCTTTTCGACGTTTAAATCGGCAGAAAATGCGTTTTTTCCCACATGTACACATAATGATGAAATTGATCATAACTCGACAAATACATGTTAGATGGGCCTAAAACTGGTTGACAAACAACACTTTAGCAGCATATACTAGTTCACCATTGTATTTAAACTGTCTGACACTGTCACACAGAGTAATGACTGAAGCGTTTAACCAATTCCCCTTTTCGACGTTTAAATCGGCTGAAAATGCGTTTTTTCCCACATGTGCACACAATGATGAAAATGATCATAACTCCACAAATACATGTTAGATGGGCCTAGAAATCTGTGAGAAACACTTAAGAAGCACAAAATAGTTCATCATATTAATTAAATTTCTCTGCTGTACTGCAGCATTCTGAATCATTCACCTTTGAAGAGACAATGGTTCGGTGTTTCTCTAATTCAGCAAGACAGCAAACCGTCACAAGTTCTGAAAATGATCATAACTCCAGAAATACATGTTAGATGGGCATAGAAATCTGAGAGAAAAACTTAGGAAGCACATAATAGTTCATCATATTAATTAAATTTCAATGCTGTACTGCAGCATTCTGAATCATTCACCTCTGAAGAGACAATGGTTCGGTGTTTCTCTAATTCAGCTAGACAGCAAACCGTCCAATGTTCTGAAAATGCTCATACCTCGACATATACATGTTGTTTGGGCCTAAAACTGTTTGACAAACAACGCTTTAGCAGCATATACTAGTTCACCATTGTATTTAAACTGTCTGACACTGTCACACAGAGTTATGACTGAAGCGTTTAACCAATTCCCCTTTTCGACGTTTAAATCGGCTGAAAATGCGTTTTTTCCCACATGTGCACACAATGATGAAAATGATCATAACTCCACAAATACATCTTAGATGGGCCTAGAAATCTGTGAGAAACACTTAAGAAGCACATAATAGTTCATCATATTAATTAAATTTCTATGCTGTACTGCAGCATTCTGAATCATTCACCTCTGAAGAGACAATGGTTCGGTGTTTCTCTAATTCAGCTAGACAGCAAACCGTCACAAGTTCTGAAAATGATCATAACTCCAGAAATACATGTTAGATGGGCATAGAAATCTGAGTGAAAAACTTAGGAAGCACATAATAGTTCATCATATTAATAAAATTTCTATGCTGTCCTGCAGCATTCTGAATCATTCACCTCTGAAGAGACAATGGTTCGGTGTTTCTCTAATTTAGCTAGACCGCAAACCGTCCAATGTTCTGAAAATGCTCATACCTCGACAAATACATGTTGTATGGGCCTAAAACTGTTTGACAAACAACGCTTTAGCAGCATTTACTAGTTCACCATTGCATTTAAACTGTCTGACACTGTCACACAGAGTATTGACTGAAGCGTTTAAGCAATTCCCCTTTTCGACGTTTAAATCGGCTGAAAATGCGTTTTTTCCCACATGTAAACATAATGATGAAAATGATCATAACTCGACAAATACATGTTAGATGGGCCTAAAACTGGTTGACAAACAACACTTTAGCAGCATATACTAGTTCACCATTGTATTTAAACTGTCTGACACTGTCACACAGAGTAATGACTGAAGCGTTTAACCAATTCCCCTTTTCGACGTTTAAATCGGCTGAAAATGCATTTTTTCCCACATGTGCACACAATGATGAAAATAATCATAACTCGACAAATACAATTTACATGGGCCTAAAACTGTTTGACAAACAACACTTTAGCAGCTTATACTAGTTCACCATTGTATTTAAACTGTCTGACACTGTCACACAAAGTAATGACTGAAGCGTTTAAGCAATTCCCCTTTTCGACGTTTAAATCGGCTGAAAATGCGTTTTTTCCCACATGTGCACATAATGATGAAAATGACCATAACTCGACAAATACATGTTAGATGGGCCTAAAACTGTTTGACAAACAACACTTTAGCAGCATATACTAGTTCACCGTTGTATTTAAACTGTCTGACACTGGCACACAGAGTAATGACTGAAGCGTTTAACCAATTCCCCTTTTCGACGTTTAAATCGGCTGAAAATGCGTTTTTTCCCACATGTGCACACAATGATGAAAATGATCATAACTCCACAAATACATCTTAGATGGGCCTAGAAATCTGTGAGAAACACTTAAGAAGCACATAATAGTTCATCATATTAATTAAATTTCTATGCTGTACTGCAGCATTCTGAATCATTCACCTCTGAAGAGACAATGGTTCGGTGTTTCTCTAATTCAGCTAGACAGCAAACCGTCACAAGTTCTGAAAATGATCATAACTCCAGAAATACATGTTAGATGGGCATAGAAATCTGAGTGAAAAACTTAGGAAGCACATAATAGTTCATCATATTAATAAAATTTCTATGCTGTCCTGCAGCATTCTGAATCATTCACCTCTGAAGAGACAATGGTTCGGTGTTTCTCTAATTTAGCTAGACCGCAAACCGTCCAATGTTCTGAAAATGCTCATACCTCGACAAATACATGTTGTATGGGCCTAAAACTGTTTGACAAACAACGCTTTAGCAGCATATACTAGTTCACCATTGTATTTAAACTGTCTGACACTGTCACACAGAGTAATGACTGAAGCGTTTAAGCAATTCCCCTTTTCGACGTTTAAATCGGCTGAAAATGCGTTTTTTCCCACATGTACACATAATGATGAAAATGATCATAACTCGACAAATACATGTTAGATGGGCCTAAAACTGGTTGACAAACAACACTTTAGCAGCATATACTAGTTCACCATTGTATTTAAACTGTCTGACATTGTCACACAGAGTAATGACTAAAGCGTTTAACCAATTCCCCTTTTCGACGTTTAAATCAGCTGAAAATGCATTTTTTCCCACATGTGCACACAATGATGAAAATAATCATAACTCGACAAATACAATTTACATGGGCCTAAAACTGTTTGACAAACAACACTTTAGCAGCTTATACTAGTTCACCATTGTATTTAAACTGTCTGACACTGTCACACAAAGTAATGACTGAAGCGTTTAAGCAATTCCCCTTTTCGACGTTTAAATCGGCTGAAAATGCGTTTTTTCCCACATGTGCACATAATGATGAAAATGACCATAACTCGACAAATACATGTTGTATGGGCCTAAAACTGTTTGACAAACAACGCTTTAGCAGCATATACTAGTTCACCATTGTATTTAAACTGTCTGACACTGTCACACAGAGTAATGACTGAAGCGTTTAACCAATTTTCCTTTTCGACGTTTAAATCGGCTGAAAATGCGTTTTTTCCCACATGTGCACACAATGATGAAAATAATCATAACTCTACAAATACATTTTACATGGGCCTAAAACTGTTTGACAAAAAACACTTTAGCAGCATATACTAGTTCACCATTGTATTTAAACTGTCTGACACTGTCACACAGAGTAATGACTGAAGCGTTTAAGCAATTCCCCTTTTCGACGTTTAAATCGGCTGAAAATGCGTTTTTTCCCACATGTGCACACAATGATGAAAATGATCATAACTCCACAAATACATGTTAGATGGGCCTAGAAATCTGTGAGAAACACTTAAGAAGCACATAATAGTTCATCATATTAATTAAATTTCTATGCTGTACTGCAGCATTCTGAATCATTCACCTCTGAAGAGACAATGGTTCGGTGTTTCTCTAATTCAGCTAGACAGCAAACCGTCACAAGTTCTGAAAATGATCATAACTCCAGAAATACATGTTAGATGGGCATAGAAATCTGAGTGAAAAACCTAGGAAGCACATAATAGTTCATCATATTAATAACATTTCTATGCTGTCCTGCAGCATTCTGAATCATTCACCTCTGAAGAGACAATGGTTCGGTGTTTCTCTAATTCAGCTAGACAGCAAACCGTCCAATGTTCTGAAAATGCTCATACCTCGACAAATACATGTTGTATGGGCCTAAAACTGTTTGACAAACAACGCTTTAGCAGCATATACTAGTTCACCATTGTATTTAAACTGTCTGACACTGTCACACAGAGTAATGACTGAAGCGTTAAAGCAATTCCCCTTTTCGACGTTTAAATCGGCAGAAAATGCGTTTTTTCCCACATGTACACATAATGATGAAATTGATCATAACTCGACAAATACATGTTAGATGGGCCTAAAACTGGTTGACAAACAACACTTTAGCAGCATATACTAGTTCACCATTGTATTTAAACTGTCTGACACTGTCACACAGAGTAATGACTGAAGCGTTTAACCAATTCCCCTTTTCGACGTTTAAATCGGCTGAAAATGCGTTTTTTCCCACATGTGCACACAATGATGAAAATGATCATAACTCCACAAATACATGTTAGATGGGCCTAGAAATCTGTGAGAAACACTTAAGAAGCACAAAATAGTTCATCATATTAATTAAATTTCTCTGCTGTACTGCAGCATTCTGAATCATTCACCTTTGAAGAGACAATGGTTCGGTGTTTCTCTAATTCAGCAAGACAGCAAACCGTCACAAGTTCTGAAAATGATCATAACTCCAGAAATACATGTTAGATGGGCATAGAAATCTGAGAGAAAAACTTAGGAAGCACATAATAGTTCATCATATTAATTAAATTTCAATGCTGTACTGCAGCATTCTGAATCATTCACCTCTGAAGAGACAATGGTTCGGTGTTTCTCTAATTCAGCTAGACAGCAAACCGTCCAATGTTCTGAAAATGCTCATACCTCGACATATACATGTTGTTTGGGCCTAAAACTGTTTGACAAACAACGCTTTAGCAGCATATACTAGTTCACCATTGTATTTAAACTGTCTGACACTGTCACACAGAGTTATGACTGAAGCGTTTAACCAATTCCCCTTTTCGACGTTTAAATCGGCTGAAAATGCGTTTTTTCCCACATGTGCACACTATGATGAAAATGATCCTAACTCCACAAATACATGTTAGATGGGCATAGAAATCTGAGAGAAAAACTTAGGAAGCACATAATAGTTCATCATATTAATAACATTTCTATGCTGTACTGCAGCATTCTGAATCATTCACCTCTGAAGAGACAATGGTTCGGTGTTTCTCTAATTCAGCTAGACAGCAAACCGTCCAATGTTCTGAAAATGCTCATACCTCGACAAATGCATGTTGTATGGGCCTAAAACTGTTTGACAAACAACGCTTTAGCAGCATATACTAGTTCACCATTGTATTTAAACTGTCTGACACTGTCACACAGAGTAATGACTGAAGCGTTTAACCAATTTTCCTTTTCGACGTTTAAATCGGCTGAAAATGCGTTTTTTCCCACATGTGCACACAATGATGAAAATAATCATAACTCTACAAATACATTTTACATGGGCCTAAAACTGTTTGACAAAAAACACTTTAGCAGCATATACTAGTTCACCATTGTATTTAAACTGTCTGACACTGTCACACAGAGTAATGACTGAAGCGTTTAACCAATTCCCCTTTTCGACGTTTAAATCGGCTGAAAATGCGTTTTTTCCCACATGTGCACACAATGATGAAAATGATCATAACTCCACAAATACATGTTAGATGGGCCTAGAAATCTGTGAGAAACACTTAAGAAGCACATAATAGTTCATCATATTAATTAAATTTCTATGCTGTACTGCAGCATTCTGAATCATTCACCTCTGAAGAGACAATGGTTCGGTGTTTCTCTAATTCAGCTAGACAGCAAACCGTCACAAGTTCTGAAAATGATCATAACTCCAGAAATACATGTTAGATGGGCATAGTAATCTGAGTGAAAAACCTAGGAAGCACATAATAGTTCATCATATTAATAACATTTCTATGCTGTCCTGCAGCATTCTGAATCATTCACCTCTGAAGAGACAATGGTTCGGTGTTTCTCTAATTCAGCTAGACAGCAAACCGTCCAATGTTCTGAAAATGCTCATACCTCGACAAATACATGTTGTATGGGCCTAAAACTGTTTGACAAACAACGCTTTAGCAGCATATACTAGTTCACCATTGTATTTAAACTGTCTGACACTGTCACACAGAGTAATGACTAAAGCGTTTAACCAATTCCCCTTTTCGACGTTTAAATCGGCTGAAAATGCGTTTTTTCCCACATGTGCACATAATGATGAAAATGATCATAACTCCAGAAATACATGTTAGATGGGCATAGAAATCTGAGTGAAAAACCTAGGAAGCACATAATAGTTCATCATATTAATAACATTTCTATGCTGTCCTGCAGCATTCTGAATCATTCACCTCTGAAGAGACAATGGTTCGGTGTTTCTCTAATTCAGCTAGACAGCAAACCGTCCAATGTTCTGAAAATGCTCATACCTCGACAAATACATGTTGTATGGGCCTAAAACTGTTTGACAAACAACGCTTTAGCAGCATATACTAGTTCACCATTGTATTTAAACTGTCTGACACTGTCACACAGAGTAATGACTAAAGCGTTTAACCAATTCCCCTTTTCGACGTTTAAATCGGCTGAAAATGCGTTTTTTCCCACATGTGCACACAATGATGAAAATAATCATAACTCGACAAATACATTTTACATGGGCCTAAAACTGTTTGACAAAAAACACTTTAGCAGCATATACTAGTTCACCATTGTATTTAAACTGTCTGACACTGTCACACAGAGTAATGACTGAAGCGTTTAACCAATTCCCCTTTTCGACGTTTAAATCGGCTGAAAATGCGTTTTTTCCCACATGTGCACACAATGATGAAAATGATCATAACTCCACAAATTCATGTTAGATGGGCCTAGAAATCTGTGAGAAACACTTAAGAAGCACATAATAGTTCATCATATTAATTAAATTTCTATGCTGTACTGCAGCATTCTGAATCATTCACCTCTGAAGAGACAATGGTTCGGTGTTTCTCTAATTCAGCTAGACAGCAAACCGTCACAAGTTCTGAAAATGATCATAACTCCAGAAATACATGTTAGATGGGCATAGAAATCTGAGAGAAAAACTTAGGAAGCACATAATAGTTCATCATATTAATTAAATTTCAATGCTGTACTGCAGCATTCTGAATCATTCACCTCTGAAGAGACAATGGTTCGGTGTTTCTCTAATTCAGCTAGACAGCAAACCGTCCAATGTTCTGAAAATGCTCATACCTCGACAAATACATGTTGTTTGGGCCTAAAACTGTTTGACAAACAACGCTTTAGCAGCATATACTAGTTCACCATTGTATTTAAACTGTCTGACACTGTCACACAGAGTAATGACTGAAGCGTTTAACTAATTCCCCTTTTCGACGTTTAAATCGGCTGAAAATGCGTTTTTTCCCACATGTGCACATAATGATGAAAATGATCATAACTCGACAAATACATGTTAGATGGGCCTAAAACTGTTTGACAAACAACACTTTAGCAGCATATACTAGTTCACCATTGTATTTAAACTGTCTGACACTGTCACACAGAGTAATGACTGAAGCGTTTAACCAATTCTCCTTTTCGACGTTTAAATCGGCTGAAAATGCGTTTTTTCCCACATGTGCACACAATGATGAAAATAATCATAACTCGACAAATACATTTTACATGGGCCTAAAACTGTTACACAAACAACACTTTAGCAGCATATACTAGTTCACCATTGTATTTTAACTGTCTGACACTGTCACACAGAGTAATGACTGAAGCGTTTAACCAATTCCCCTTTTCAACGTTTAAATCGGCTGAAAATGCGTTTTTTCTCACGTGTAGACTTTGATGAAAATTATCAGAACTCGAAAAATACATTTTATATGGGCCTAAAACTGGTTGACAAACAAGACTTTAGCAGCACATACTAGTTTATCATTGTATTTAAACTGTCTGACACTGTCACATAGAGTAATGACTGAAGCGTTTAACCGTTCCGCCAAATCGACGTTTAAATCGACTGAAAATGCGTTTTTTCCCACGTGTAGACATTGATGAAAATTATCAGAACTCGAAAAATACATTTTATATGGGCCTGAAACTGGTTGACAAACAAGACTTTAGCAGCACATACTAGTTTTTCATTGTATTTAAACTGTCTTTGAGAAAGACTTAAGAAGCATATAATAGTTCCTCATATTAATTAAAGTTATATGGTGTACTGCAGCATTCAAAATCATGCACCTACAAAGAGACAATTGTTCGGTGTTTCTCTAATTCAGCTAGACAGCAAATCGTCCAAAGTTCTGAAAATGATCATAACTCGAAAAATACATTTTATATGGGCCTAAAACTGTTTGACAAACAACACTTTAGCAGCACATACTAGTTTATCATTGTATTTAAACTGTCTGACACTGTCACATAGAGTAATGACTGAAGCGTTTAACCGTTCCGCCAAATCGACGTTAAAATCGGCTGAAAATGCGTTTTTTCCCACGAATAGACTTTGATGAAAATTATCAGAACTCGAAAAATACATTTTATATGGGCCTAAAACTGGTTGACAAACAAGACTTTAGCAGCACATACTAGTTCATCATTGTATTTAAACTGTCTTTGAGAAAGACTTAAGAAGCAAAATAATTGTTCCTCATATTAATTAAAGTTATGGGTTAGGGTTAGGGTTAGGTTGGGTGAGTACTGTATTGATGATCCCGTCTACCCAGTTTGGGTAGCCTGGTATGTATTGGTGAGTACTTTTCCTATGTTCCCCCCTGGCCAGCATGGTCAGTTTGGTATAGGGGACCAAAGGTAATGCACGGGCCGTCGCACGTTATCAAGATTCTCCAATCCCGTATTATGTTAGGTAGAGTGTTAGGTTCATGTTTTGTAGTTATCCCATTTGGGTTAAAGAATATAGGCATATTCTGGCTTCAAGGAGAAGTCCCCTAACCAGGGTTTAAGGTGACTTACATTTAAAAGGATGCTTGTTTCCTCTTAGTAGTATAGGTCCAGAGTAATTTGTCTTATATTTGTTGTTTAGATGCTTTATTAGTCGTTGGTAGACGTAGTTGTTTTCTTTAAGAGTGGTTAAGAACACCTTATTTGTTTTTTGTTTCAAGTTGTTAAGAGTGGTTGAGAATACCCTGTTTGTTTTTTTGTTTCCAGTTGTTAAGAGTGGTTAAGAACACCTTATTTGTTCTTTCTCCGCATTTCTATATGATTACTTTTAGAAATTTAGGACACATTCATCAGTAGTGTACCTCAGGATCATTGAGTGTTTCAGCCTTTTAAACAAACTATACACCCTCTCCTTGAGGCAGGCCACCTGGGCTTCGTCAAGACCCTGGTGTGTGTCCCCCGGTCAATTGGTTTATTTTAGGAAATATTTCCACTCTTGTTGGTTGGATTTTGATGAGTTTGGGTACGACCTCTATTTGTCCGTGGGATATCTATGTTCTTAGATTTAGTTGAGTATAGGTAAGTTCCGTCTCTGATTGTCATTGGGAAACTTCTTCCATTTTCAATTGGATTTTGTAGAGTTTGGGTACGACCTCTATTTGTCAGTGGGATATCTATGTTCTTAGATTTTGTTGAGTATAGGTAAGTTCCGTCTCAGTTTGTCATTGGGAAACTTCTTCCATTTTCAATTGGATTTTGTAGAGTTTGGGTACGACCTCTATTTGTCAGTGGGATATTTTTGTTCTTGGATTTTGTTGGTTGAGTACTGTATTGATGATCCCGTCTACCCAGTTTGGGTAGCCTGGTATGTATTGGTGAGTACTTTTCCTATGTTCCCCCCTGGCCAGCAAGGGCAGTTTGGTATAGGGGACCAAAGGTAATGCACGGGCCGTCGCACGTTATCAAGATTCTCCAATCCCGTATTATGTTAGGTAGAGAGTTAGGTTCCTGTTCAAGTTGTTGCGGATGGTTAAGAACGTTTTGTTTGTTTTTTGTTCTGGGTGTAAACGTGGTTAAATACACCTTGTTTGTTTTTGTTTCCAGTTGTTTATGGATGGTTAAGAACACCCTATTTGTTTTATTTGGGTGTTCATTTGTTATGGGTTTAAGCGTGGTTAAATAAACCTTGTTTGTTTTTGTTTCAAGTTGTTACGAATGGTTAAGATCACCTTGTTTGTTTTTTTGGTTACGGGTTTAAGCGTGGTTAGGTACACCTTATTTGTTTCTGTTTCAAGTTTTTACGGATTGGTTCAGAACACCTTGTTTGTTCCTTATTACGGGTTTAAGCGTGGTTAAGTACACCTTGTTAGTTTCTTGTTTAAAGTTGTTACGGATGGTTAAGATCACCTTGTTTGTTTTTTTGGTTACGGGTTTAAGCGTGGTTAGGTACACCTTATTTGTTTCTGTTTCAAGTTTTTACGGATTGGTTCAGAACACCTTGTTTGTTCCTTATTACGGGTTTAAGCGTGGTTAAGTACACCTTGTTAGTTTCTTGTTTAAAGTTGTTACGGATGGTAAGAAAACCTTGTTTGTTTTTTATTACGAGTTTAAGCGTGGTTAGGTACACCTTATTGTTTTTTGATTTGGGTTTGTTGAGTACTGTATAGATGATTCCGTTTACCCAGTTGGGTATCCTGGCATGTATTGGTGAGTACTATTCCTATGTTCCCCCCTGGCCAGCATGGGCAGTTTGGTATAGGGGACCAAAGGTAATGCACGGGCCGTCGCACGTTATCAAGATTCTCCAATCCCGTATTATGTTAGGGAGAGAGTTAGGTTCCTGTTCAAGTTGTTGCGGATGGTTAAGAACGTTTTGTTTGTTTTTTGTTCTGGGTGTAAACGTGGTTAAATACACCTTGTTTGTTTTTGTTTCCAGTTGTTTATGGATGGTTAAGAACACCCTATTTGTTTTATTTGGGTGTTCATTTGTTATGGGTTTAAGCGTGGTTAAATAAACCTTGTTTGTTTTTGTTTCAAGTTGTTACGAATGGTTAAGATCACCTTGTTTGTTTTTTTGGTTACGGGTTTAAGCGTGGTTAGGTACACCTTATTTGTTTCTGTTTCAAGTTTTTACGGATTGGTTCAGAACACCTTGTTTGTTCCTTATTACGGGTTTAAGCGTGGTTAAGTACACCTTGTTAGTTTCTTGTTTAAAGTTGTTACGGATGGTTAAGATCACCTTGTTTGTTTTTTTGGTTACGGGTTTAAGCGTGGTTAGGTACACCTTATTTGTTTCTGTTTCAAGTTTTTACGGATTGGTTCAGAACACCTTGTTTGTTCCTTATTACGGGTTTAAGCGTGGTTAAGTACACCTTGTTAGTTTCTTGTTTAAAGTTGTTACGGATGGTAAGAAAACCTTGTTTGTTTTTTATTACGAGTTTAAGCGTGGTTAGGTACACCTTATTGTTTTTTGATTTGGGTTTGTTGAGTACTGTATAGATGATTCCGTTTACCCAGTTGGGTATCCTGGCATGTATTGGTGAGTACTATTCCTATGTTCCCCCCTGGCCAGCATGGGCAGTTTGGTATAGGGGACCAAAGGTAATGCACGGGCCGTCGCACGTTATCAAGATTCTCCAATCCCGTATTATGTTAGGTAGAGAGTTAGGTTCCTGTTCAAGTTGTTGCGGATGGTTAAGAACGTTTTGTTTGTTTTTTGTTCTGGGTTTAAACGTGGTTAAATACACCTTGTTTGTTTTTGTTTCCAGTTGTTTATGGATGGTTAAGAACACCCTATTTGTTTTATTTGGGTGTTCATTTGTTATGGGTTTAAGCGTGGTTAAATAAACCTTGTTTGTTTTTGTTTCAAGTTGTTACGAATGGTTAAGATCACCTTGTTTGTTTTTTTGGTTACGGGTTTAAGCGTGGTTAGGTACACCTTATTTGTTTCTGTTTCAAGTTTTTACGGATTGGTTCAGAACACCTTGTTTGTTCCTTATTACGGGTTTAAGCGTGGTTAAGTGCACCTTGTTAGTTTCTTGTTTAAAGTTGTTACGGATGGTAAGAAAACCTTGTTTGTTTTTTATTACGAGTTTAAGCGTGGTTAGGTACACCTTATTGTATTTTGTTTCAAGTTGTTACGGATGGTTAAGCGCACCCTGTTTCTTCTTTCTCTGAATTTCCATATGATTACTTTTAGGAATTTAGGACACATTCATCAGTAGTGTACCTCAGGATCATTGAGTGTTTCAGCCTTTTAAACAAACTATACACCCTCTCCTTGAGGCAGGCCACCTGGGTTTGATCAAGACCCTGGTGTGTGTCCCCCGGTCAATTGGTTTTATTAAAAAAAATATTTGTTCGTTGGATTTCGTTGCATTTGGGTACGACCTTTATACGTTGGTAGGATATTCTTTTTCTTAAACTTTGAGTTTTTTTTTTTTTTTTGGTTAGGTTCTGTCTTTGTCATTGGGTAGTTCTTACTATGGTCATTCGGATTTTGTTGAGTTTGGGTACGGTCTTTCTTTGTCGGTAAGATATTTCTGTCCTAGGATTCTGTTGAGTTTGGGTAAGTTTGTATCACTATTTTTTCTTAAGGTGCCTCCGGTATTATTGGTTGGACTTTGTTGAGCTTGGATACGTTGCCTTTTAATTTATCCCAGGTACATTTCTGCTGTTGTTAGACGAGATAGTCGAGTTTGGCTAAATTGAAATACCGTTGTTCTAACGTTATTCAAGTTGGTCGGGTTTTGGTTATTTTCTTGGGTAAGCTATCGTCTGTTTGATGATAGTTTGGTTACTTCGGTTATAATGGATAATAAGATCTGATTACGGGTATGTCTTGGGAGGAAGGATAAATTAGACCTAGTAGAGTAAGTGGTTACTGTTATCTCCTAGGTATTATTATACAGGTTGGGTTAAAGGATGGAGATAGGTAGTTAGTTCTAAAAGGTCTAGGTCCCGGTGCATCCACGGCCTGGTCCCTAAGTTTGGACCAGGGGATGAGGAAATAAGGGTGTGAAAATTTAAATTGCTGTAAAAACAGCATTCTACTTTTAAAGGAACAATTCCTGTGTCCCGTACACCGCACAACTCCAGGAATTGTCCAATATATCTATGTTTTTTTTAGTTTTACACCTAGAAACCTTGGATAACACTTACCCCAGCCAGGTCTTCATTATTTTATCACTTAAATTTCGTATAGGGTCTACTCGGGTTATATCTTTCACCCTCCTGGTTCCTGGGATTTTATGTTTTTAATAATGTAGTTGGGGTCCTGAATATTATATTTAGAATTTCATTAAACGATTGGTGGCATATAAATATTTTTTCGTGCAATAAAATGCGTGAAGAAATTAAAATTAAAAGTACCCATGGTTCATAGCGTTTTTTTTCGGTAGGAACGGCCGCTACTTCCTGAAGGGGAGTCTCTAGCATGATGTTCATCCTCTGATTGGTCCTCTATAATTATCCCATAATTCCTCTATTTTATTAGTTGACTATGTTTTTGTATGTTAAATAATTTTCAATAGCCTACTGAAATTATTTTAACCAGAAAAAACATCGCGGAAGTGTTTCATTAAAGTTGGTTGAGTACTGTATTGATGATCCCGTCTACCCAGTTTGGGTAGCCTGGTATGTATTGGTGAGTACTTTTCCTATGTTCCCCCCTGGCCAGCAAGGGCAGTTTGGTATAGGGGACCAAAGGTAATGCACGGGCCGTCGCACGTTATCAAGATTCTCCAATCCCGTATTATGTTAGGTAGAGAGTTAGGTTCCTGTTCAAGTTGTTGCGGATGGTTAAGAACGTTTTGTTTGTTTTTTGTTCTGGGTTTAACCGTGGCAAAATACACCTTGTTGGTTTTTGTTTCAAGTTGTTATGGATGGTTAAGAACACCCTATTTGTTTTTTTTGGGTGTTCATTTGTTATGGGTTTAAGCGTGGTTAAATAAACCTTATTTGTTTTTGTTCCAAGTTGTTACGAATGGTTAAGATCACCTTGTTTGATTTGTTGAGTACTGTATTGATGATTCCGTTTACCCAGTTGGGTATCCTGGCATGTATTGGTGAGTACTATTCCTATGTTCCCCCCTGGCCAGCATGGGCAGTTTGGTATAGGGGACCAAAGGTAATGCACGGTCTTGGTAAGATAATACATATAATGGGTTATAAGGAGAATCTGCTTTCCGAGGCACAGGCTAGGTTAGGTTGGTTGAGTACTGTATTGATGATCCCGTCTACCCAGTTTGGGTAGCCTGGTATGTATTGGTGAGTACTTTTCCTATGTTCCCCCCTGGCCAGCAAGGGCAGTTTGGTATAGGGGACCAAAGGTAATGCACGGGCCGTCGCACGTTATCAAGATTCTCCAATCCCGTATTATGTTAGGTAGAGAGTTAGGTTCCTGTTCAAGTTGTTGCGGATGGTTAAGAACGTTTTGTTTGTTTTTTGTTCTGGGTGTAAACGTGGTTAAATACACCTTGTTTGTTTTTGTTTCCAGTTGTTTATGGATGGTTAAGAACACCCTATTTGTTTTATTTGGGTGTTCATTTGTTATGGGTTTAAGCGTGGTTAAATAAACCTTGTTTGTTTTTGTTTCAAGTTGTTACGAATGGTTAAGATCACCTTGTTTGTTTTTTTGGTTACGGGTTTAAGCGTGGTTAGGTACACCTTATTTGTTTCTGTTTCAAGTTTTTACGGATTGGTTCAGAACACCTTGTTTGTTCCTTATTACGGGTTTAAGCGTGGTTAAGTACACCTTGTTAGTTTCTTGTTTAAAGTTGTTACGGATGGTTAAGATCACCTTGTTTGTTTTTTTGGTTACGGGTTTAAGCGTGGTTAGGTACACCTTATTTGTTTCTGTTTCAAGTTTTTACGGATTGGTTCAGAACACCTTGTTTGTTCCTTATTACGGGTTTAAGCGTGGTTAAGTACACCTTGTTAGTTTCTTGTTTAAAGTTGTTACGGATGGTAAGAAAACCTTGTTTGTTTTTTATTACGAGTTTAAGCGTGGTTAGGTACACCTTATTGTTTTTTGATTTGGGTTTGTTGAGTACTGTATAGATGATTCCGTTTACCCAGTTGGGTATCCTGGCATGTATTGGTGAGTACTATTCCTATGTTCCCCCCTGGCCAGCATGGGCAGTTTGGTATAGGGGACCAAAGGTAATGCACGGGCCGTCGCACGTTATCAAGATTCTCCGATCCCGTATTATGTTAGGTAGAGAGTTAGGTTCCTGTTCAAGTTGTTGCGGATGGTTAAGAACGTTTTGTTTGTTTTTTGTTCTGGGTTTAAACGTGGTTAAATACACCTTGTTTGTTTTTGTTTCCAGTTGTTTATGGATGGTTAAGAACACCCTATTTGTTTTATTTGGGTGTTCATTTGTTATGGGTTTAAGCGTGGTTAAATAAACCTTGTTTGTTTTTGTTTCAAGTTGTTACGAATGGTTAAGATCACCTTGTTTGTTTTTTTGGTTACGGGTTTAAGCGTGGTTAGGTACACCTTATTTGTTTCTGTTTCAAGTTTTTACGGATTGGTTCAGAACACCTTGTTTGTTCCTTATTACGGGTTTAAGCGTGGTTAAGTACACCTTGTTAGTTTCTTGTTTAAAGTTGTTACGGATGGTAAGAAAACCTTGTTTGTTTTTTATTACGAGTTTAAGCGTGGTTAGGTACACCTTATTGTTTTTTGTTTCAAGTTGTTACGGATGGTTAAGCGCACCCTGTTTCTTCTTTCTCTGAATTTCCATATGATTACTTTTAGGAATTTAGGACACATTCATCAGTAGTGTACCTCAGGATCATTGAGTGTTTCAGCCTTTTAAACAAACTATACACCCTCTCCTTGAGGCAGGCCACCTGGGTTTGATCAAGACCCTGGTGTGTGTCCCCCGGTCAATTGGTTTTATTTAAAAAAAATATTTGTTTGTTGGATTTCGTTGCATTTGGGTACGACCTTTATACGTTGGTAGGATATTCTTTTTCTTAAACTTTGAGTTTTTTTTGGTTAGGTTCTGTCTTTGTCATTGGGTAGTTCTTACTATGGTCATTCGGATTTTGTTGAGTTTGGGTACGGTCTTTCTTTGTCGGTAAGATATTTCTGTCCTAGGATTCTGTTGAGTTTGGGTAAGTTTGTATCACTATTTTTTCTTAAGGTGCCTCCGGTATTATTGGTTGGACTTTGTTGAGCTTGGATACGTTGCCTTTTAATTTATCCCAGGTACATTTCTGCTGTTAGACGAGATAGTCGAGTTTGGCTAAATTGAAATACCGTTGTTCTAACGTTATTCAAGTTGGTCGGGTTTTGGTTATTTTCTTGGGTAAGCTATCGTCTGTTTGATGATAGTTTGGTTACTTCGGTTATAATGGATAATAAGATCTGATTACGGGTATGTCTTGGGAGTAAGGATAAATTAGACCTAGTAGAGTAAGTGGTTACTGTTATCTCCTAGGTATTATTATACAGGTTGGGTTAAAGGATGGAGATAGGTAATTAGTTCTAAAAGGTCTAGGTCCCGGTGCATCCACGGCCTGGTCCCTAAGTTTGGACCAGGGGATGAGGAAATAAGGGTGTGAAAATTTAAATTGCTGTAAAAACAGCATTCTACTTTTAAAGGAACAATTCCTGTGTCCCGTACACCGCACAACTCCAGGAATTGTCCAATATATCTATGTTTTTTTTAGTTTTACACCTAGAAACCTTGGATAACACTTACCCCAGCCAGGTCTTCATTATTTTATCACTTAAATTTCGTATAGGGTCTACTCGGGTTATATCTTTCACCCTCCTGGTTCCTGGGATTTTATGTTTTTAATAATGTAGTTGGGGTCCTGAATATTATATTTAGAATTTCATTAAACGATTGGTGGCATATAAATATTTTTTCGTGCAATAAAATGCGTGAAGAAATTAAAATTAAAAGTACCCATGGTTCATAGCGGTTTTTTTCGGTAGGAACGGCCGCTACTTCCTGAAGGGGAGTCTCTAGCATGATGTTCATCCTCTGATTGGTCCTCTATAATTATCCCATAATTCCTCTATTTTATTAGTTGACTATGTTTTTGTATGTTAAATAATTTTCAATAGCCTACTGAAATTATTTTAACCAGAAAAAACATCGCGGAAGTGTTTCATTAAAGTTGGTTGAGTACTGTATTGATGATCCCGTCTACCCAGTTTGGGTAGCCTGGTATGTATTGGTGAGTACTTTTCCTATGTTCCCCCCTGGCCAGCAAGGGCAGTTTGGTATAGGGGACCAAAGGTAATGCACGGGCCGTCGCACGTTATCAAGATTCTCCAATCCCGTATTATGTTAGGTAGAGAGTTAGGTTCCTGTTCAAGTTGTTGCGGATGGTTAAGAACGTTTTGTTTGTTTTTTGTTCTGGGTTTAAACGTGGTTAAATACACCTTGTTTGTTTTTGTTTCCAGTTGTTTATGGATGGTTAAGAACACCCTATTTGTTTTCTTTGGGTGTTCATTTGTTATGGGTTTAAGCGTGGTTAAATAAACCTTGTTTGTTTTTGTTTCAAGTTGTTACGAATGGTTAAGATCACCTTGTTTGTTTTTTTGGTTACGGGTTTAAGCGTGGTTAGGTACACCTTATTTGTTTCTGTTTCAAGTTTTTACGGATTGGTTCAGAACACCTTGTTTGTTCCTTATTACGGGTTTAAGCGTGGTTAAGTACATCTTGTTAGTTTCTTGTTTAAAGTTGTTACCGATGGTAAGAAAACCTTGTTTGTTTTTCTATTTCGAGTTTAAGCGTGGTTAGGTACACCTTATTGTTTTTTTGTTTCCAGTTGTTACGAATGGTTAAGCGCATCCTGTTTATTCTTTCTCCGAATTACCATATGATTACTATTAGGAATTTAGGACACATTCATCAGTAGTGTACCTCAGGATCATTGAGTGTTTCAGCCTTTTAAACAAACTATACACCCTCTCCTTGAGGCAGGCCACCTGGGTTTGATCAAGACCCTGGTGTGTGTCCCCCGGTCAATTGGTTTTATTTAAACAAAATTTGTAAGTTGGATTTCGTTGCATTTGGGTTCGACCTTTATACGTTGGTAGGATATTCTTTTTCTTAGACTTTGAGTTTTTTTTGGTTAGGTTCTGTCTTTGTCATTGGGTAGTTCTTACTATGGTCATTCGGATTTTGTTGAGTTTTGGGTACGGTCTTTCTTTGTCGGTAAGATATTTCTGTCCTAGGATTCTGTTGAGTTTGGGTAAGTTTGTATCACTATTTTTTCTTAAGGTGCCTCCGGTATTATTGGTTGGACTTTGTTGAGCTTGGATACGTTGCCTTTTAATTTATCCCAGGTACATTTCTGCTGTTGTTAGACGAGATAGTCGAGTTTGGCTAAATTGAAATACCGTTGTTCTAACTTTTTCCAAGTTGGTCGGCTTTTGGTTATTTTCTTGGGTAAGCTATCGTCTGTTTGATGATAGTTTGGTTACTTCGGTTATAATGGATAATAAGATCTGATTACGGGTATGTCTTGGGAGTAAGTATAAATTAGACCTAGTAGAGTAAGTGGTTACTGTTATCTCCTAGGTATTATTATACAGGTTGGGTTAAAGGATGGAGATAGGTAGTTAGTTCTAAAAGGTCTAGGTCCCGGTGCATCCACGGCCTGGTCCCTAAGTTTGGACCAGGGGATGAGGAAATAAGGGTGTGAAAATTTAAATTGCTGTAAAAACAGCATTCTACTTTTAAAGGAACAATTCCTGTGTCCCGTACACCGCACAACTCCAGGAATTGTCCAATATATCTATGTTTTTTTTAGTTTTACACCTAGAAACCTTGGATAACACTTACCCCAGCCAGGTCTTCATTATTTTATCACTTAAATTTCGTATAGGGTCTACTCGGGTTATATCTTTCACCCTCCTGGTTCCTGGGATTTTATGTTTTTAATAATGTAGTTGGGGTCCTGAATATTATATTTAGAATTTCATTAAACGATTGGTGGCATATAAATATTTTTTCGTGCAATAAAATGCGTGAAGAAATTAAAATTAAAAGTACCCATGGTTCATAGCGTTTTTTTTCGGTAGGAACGGCCGCTACTTCCTGAAGGGGAGTCTCTAGCATGATGTTCATCCTCTGATTGGTCCTCTATAATTATCCCATAATTCCTCTATTTTATTAGTTGACTATGTTTTTGTATGTTAAATAATTTTCAATAGCCTACTGAAATTATTTTAACCAGAAAAAACATCGCGGAAGTGTTTCATTAAAGTTGGTTGAGTACTGTATTGATGATCCCGTCTACCCAGTTTGGGTAGCCTGGTATGTATTGGTGAGTACTTTTCCTATGTTCCCCCCTGGCCAGCAAGGGCAGTTTGGTATAGGGGACCAAAGGTAATGCACGGGCCGTCGCACGTTATCAAGATTCTCCAATCCCGTATTATGTTAGGTAGAGAGTTAGGTTCCTGTTCAAGTTGTTGCGGATGGTTAAGAGCGTTTTGTTTGTTTTTTGTTCTGGGTTTAAACGTGGTTAAATACACCTTGTTTGTTTTTGTTTCCAGTTGTTTATGGATGGTTAAGAACACCCTATTTGTTTTCTTTGGGTGTTCATTTGTTATGGGTTTAAGCGTGGTTAAATAAACCTTGTTTGTTTTTGTTTCAAGTTGTTACGAATGGTTAAGATCACCTTGTTTGTTTTTTTGGTTACGGGTCTAAGCGTGGTTAGGTACACCTTATTTGTTTCTGTTTCAAGTTTTTACGGATTGGTTCAGAACACCTTGTTTGTTCCTTATTACGGGTTTAAGCGTGGTTAAGTACATCTTGTTAGTTTCTTGTTTAAAGTTGTTACCGATGGTAAGAAAACGGGTTAGGGTTAGGGTTAGGGTTAGGGTTAGGGTTTAGGGTTTAGGGTTAGGGTTAGGGTTAGGGTTAGGGTTAGGGTTAGGGTGGGTGAGTACTGTATTGATGATCCCGTCTACCCAGTTTGGGTAGCCTGGTATGTATTGGTGAGTACTTTTCCTATGTTCCCCCCTGGCCAGCATGGTCAGTTTGGTATAGGGGACCAAAGGTAATGCACGGGCCGTCGCACGTTATCAAGATTCTCCAATCCCGTATTATGTTAGGTAGAGTGTTAGGTTCATGTTTTGTAGTTATCCCATTTGGGTTAAAGAATATAGGCATATTCTGGCTTCAAGGAGAAGTCCCCTAACGAGGGTTTAAGGTGACTTACATTTAAAAGGATGCTTGTTTCCTCTTAGTAGTATAGGTCCCGATTAATTTGTCTTATATTTGTGGTTGAGAATACCCTGTTTGTTTTTTTGTTTCCAGTTGTTAAGAGTGGTTAAGAACACCTTATTTGTTTTTTGTTTCAAGTTGTTAAGAGTGGTTGAGAATACCCTGTTTGTTTTTTTGTTTCCTGTTGTTAAGAGTGGTTAAGAACACCTTATTTGTTCTTTCTCCGCATTTCTATATGATTACTTTTAGAAATTTAGGACACATTCATCAGTAGTGTACCTCAGGATCATTGAGTGTTTCAGCCTTTTAAACAAACTATACACCCTCTCCTTGAGGCAGGCCACCTGGGCTTCGTCAAGACCCTGGTGTGTGTCCCCCGGTCAATTGGTTTATTTTAGGAAATATTTCTACTCTTGTTGGTTGGATTTTGTTTAGTTTGGGTACGACCTCTATTTGTCCGTGGGATATCTATGTTCTTAGATTTTGTTGAGTATAGGTAAGCTCCGTCTCTGGTTGTCATTGGGAAACTTCTTCCACCTTCAATTGGATATTGTAGAGTTTGGGTACGACCTCTATTTGTCAGTGGGATATTTTTTTTCTTCCTTGGATTTTGTTGAGTTTGGGTACGACCTCTATTCGTCAATGGTTAGGGTTAGGATTTGGTTTTAGGGTTAGGATAAGGGTTAGGTTTAGGGTTAGGTTTGGGGTTTGGTTTAGGGCTAGGTCTTAGGGTTAACGTTAGGGTTAGGGTTAGGTTTAGAACCAGGGCTAGGCTTAGGTTTAGGGTTAGGCTAAGGGTTAGGTTTAGGGTTATGTCTTAGGGTTAACATTAGGGTTAGGGTTAGGTTTAGAGCTAGAGTTAGGGTTAGGGTTAGGGTCAGGGTTTTAGGATTAGGGTTGGAGAGGAGAGGGAAGTGGAGGAGAAGTATATGTAGAAGGGAGGTAGAGGGAAGGAGAGCCGTCTGTTCGGACTGCATTCTCCTCCTGCCTGTTCGGGCTATTCTCTACCGTCCCAGCTCTCTCAGTTTCCTGAGAGAAGGGGAAGAGAGTGAGAAAAAGAATGAAAAAAGAGAAAAAAAATTGTAAGCTGTTATTTTGTATAGTTGTTAATTTATGAGAATAGACTCTAATCAATAGTTGGAAGTTGTTGTACACCTTATCTTGCGCCATGTTAACGCCTTTAAGAGGAGGAAAGAAAGGGGAGAGAGATTTGGTAAGATAATACATATAATGGGTTATAAGGAGAATCTGCTTTCCGAGGCACAGGCTAGATTAGGTTGGGTGAGTACTGTATTGATGATCCCGTCTACCCAGTTTGGGTAGCCTGGTATGTATTGGTGAGTACTTTTCCTATGTTCCCCCCTGGCCAGCATGGTCAGTTTGGTATAGGGGACCAAAGGTAATGCACGGGCCGTCGCACGTTATCAAGATTCTCCAATCCCGTATTATGTTAGGTAGAGTGTTAGGTTCATGTTTTGTAGTTATCCCATTTGGGTTAAAGAATATAGGCATATTCTGGCTTCAAGGAGAAGTCCCCTAACGAGGGTTTAAGGTGACTTACATTTAAAAGGATGCTTGTTTCCTCTTAGTAGTATAGGTCCCGATTAATTTGTCTTATATTTGTGGTTGAGAATACCCTGTTTGTTTTTTTGTTTCCAGTTGTTAAGAGTGGTTAAGAACACCTTATTTGTTTTTTGTTTCAAGTTGTTAAGAGTGGTTGAGAATACCCTGTTTGTTTTTTTGTTTCCTGTTGTTAAGAGTGGTTAAGAACACCTTATTTGTTCTTTCTCCGCATTTCTATATGATTACTTTTAGAAATTTAGGACACATTCATCAGTAGTGTACCTCAGGATCATTGAGTGTTTCAGCCTTTTAAACAAACTATACACCCTCTCCTTGAGGCAGGCCACCTGGGCTTCGTCAAGACCCTGGTGTGTGTCCCCCGGTCAATTGGTTTATTTTAGGAAATATTTCTACTCTTGTTGGTTGGATTTTGTTTAGTTTGGGTACGACCTCTATTTGTCCGTGGGATATCTATGTTCTTAGATTTTGTTGAGTATAGGTAAGCTCCGTCTCTGGTTGTCATTGGGAAACTTCTTCCACCTTCAATTGGATATTGTAGAGTTTGGGTACGACCTCTATTTGTCAGTGGGATATTTTTTTTCTTCCTTGGATTTTGTTGAGTTTGGGTACGACCTCTATTCGTCAATGGTTAGGGTTAGGATTTGGTTTTAGGGTTAGGATAAGGGTTAGGTTTAGGGTTAGGTTTGGGGTTTGGTTTAGGGCTAGGTCTTAGGGTTAACGTTAGGGTTAGGGTTAGGTTTAGAACCAGGGCTAGGCTTAGGTTTAGGGTTAGGCTAAGGGTTAGGTTTAGGGTTAAGTCTTAGGGTTAACATTAGGGTTAGGGTTAGGTTTAGAGCTAGAGTTAGGGTTAGGGTTAGGGTCAGGGTTTTAGGATTAGGGTTGGAGAGGAGAGGGAAGTGGAGGAGAAGTATATGTAGAAGGGAGGTAGAGGGAAGGAGAGCCGTCTGTTCGGACTGCATTCTCCTCCTGCCTGTTCGGGCTATTCTCTACCGTCCCAGCTCTCTCAGTTTCCTGAGAGAAGGGGAAGAGAGTGAGAAAAAGAATGAAAAAAGAGAAAAAAAATTGTAAGCTGTTATTTTGTATAGTTGTTAATTTATGAGAATAGACTCTAATCAATAGTTGGAAGTTGTTGTACACCTTATCTTGCGCCATGTTAACGCCTTTAAGAGGAGGAAAGAAAGGGGAGAGAGATTTGGTAAGATAATACATATAATGGGTTATAAGGAGAATCTGCTTTCCGAGGCACAGGCTAGATTAGGTTGGGTGAGTACTGTATTGATGATCCCGTCTACCCAGTTTGGGTAGCCTGGTATGTATTGGTGAGTACTTTTCCTATGTTCCCCCCTGGCCAGCATGGTCAGTTTGGTATAGGGGACCAAAGGTAATGCACGGGCCGTCGCACGTTATCAAGATTCTCCAATCCCGTATTATGTTAGGTAGAGTGTTAGGTTCATGTTTTGTAGTTATCCCATTTGGGTTAAAGAATATAGGCATATTCTGGCTTCAAGGAGAAGTCCCCTAACGAGGGTTTAAGGTGACTTACATTTAAAAGGATGCTTGTTTCCTCTTAGTAGTATAGGTCCCGATTAATTTGTCTTATATTTGTGGTTGAGAATACCCTGTTTGTTTTTTTGTTTCCAGTTGTTAAGAGTGGTTAAGAACACCTTATTTGTTTTTTGTTTCAAGTTGTTAAGAGTGGTTGAGAATACCCTGTTTGTTTTTTTGTTTCCTGTTGTTAAGAGTGGTTAAGAACACCTTATTTGTTCTTTCTCCGCATTTCTATATGATTACTTTTAGAAATTTAGGACACATTCATCAGTAGTGTACCTCAGGATCATTGAGTGTTTCAGCCTTTTAAACAAACTATACACCCTCTCCTTGAGGCAGGCCACCTGGGCTTCGTCAAGACCCTGGTGTGTGTCCCCCGGTCAATTGGTTTATTTTAGGAAATATTTCTACTCTTGTTGGTTGGATTTTGTTTAGTTTGGGTACGACCTCTATTTGTCCGTGGGATATCTATGTTCTTAGATTTTGTTGAGTATAGGTAAGCTCCGTCTCTGGTTGTCATTGGGAAACTTCTTCCACCTTCAATTGGATATTGTAGAGTTTGGGTACGACCTCTATTTGTCAGTGGGATATTTTTTTTCTTCCTTGGATTTTGTTGAGTTTGGGTACGACCTCTATTCGTCAATGGTTAGGGTTAGGATTTGGTTTTAGGGTTAGGATAAGGGTTAGGTTTAGGGTTAGGTTTGGGGTTTGGTTTAGGGCTAGGTCTTAGGGTTAACGTTAGGGTTAGGGTTAGGTTTAGAACCAGGGCTAGGCTTAGGTTTAGGGTTAGGCTAAGGGTTAGGTTTAGGGTTAAGTCTTAGGGTTAACATTAGGGTTAGGGTTAGGTTTAGAGCTAGAGTTAGGGTTAGGGTTAGGGTCAGGGTTTTAGGATTAGGGTTGGAGAGGAGAGGGAAGTGGAGGAGAAGTATATGTAGAAGGGAGGTAGAGGGAAGGAGAGCCGTCTGTTCGGACTGCATTCTCCTCCTGCCTGTTCGGGCTATTCTCTACCGTCCCAGCTCTCTCAGTTTCCTGAGAGAAGGGGAAGAGAGTGAGAAAAAGAATGAAAAAAGAGAAAAAAAATTGTAAGCTGTTATTTTGTATAGTTGTTAATTTATGAGAATAGACTCTAATCAATAGTTGGAAGTTGTTGTACACCTTATCTTGCGCCATGTTAACGCCTTTAAGAGGAGGAAAGAAAGGGGAGAGAGATTTGGTAAGATAATACATATAATGGGTTATAAGGAGAATCTGCTTTCCGAGGCACAGGCTAGATTAGGTTGGGTGAGTACTGTATTGATGATCCCGTCTACCCAGTTTGGGTAGCCTGGTATGTATTGGTGAGTACTTTTCCTATGTTCCCCCCTGGCCAGCATGGTCAGTTTGGTATAGGGGACCAAAGGTAATGCACGGGCCGTCGCACGTTATCAAGATTCTCCAATCCCGTATTATGTTAGGTAGAGTGTTAGGTTCATGTTTTGTAGTTATCCCATTTGGGTTAAAGAATATAGGCATATTCTGGCTTCAAGGAGAAGTCCCCTAACGAGGGTTTAAGGTGACTTACATTTAAAAGGATGCTTGTTTCCTCTTAGTAGTATAGGTCCCGATTAATTTGTCTTATATTTGTGGTTGAGAATACCCTGTTTGTTTTTTTGTTTCCAGTTGTTAAGAGTGGTTAAGAACACCTTATTTGTTTTTTGTTTCAAGTTGTTAAGAGTGGTTGAGAATACCCTGTTTGTTTTTTTGTTTCCTGTTGTTAAGAGTGGTTAAGAACACCTTATTTGTTCTTTCTCCGCATTTCTATATGATTACTTTTAGAAATTTAGGACACATTCATCAGTAGTGTACCTCAGGATCATTGAGTGTTTCAGCCTTTTAAACAAACTATACACCCTCTCCTTGAGGCAGGCCACCTGGGCTTCGTCAAGACCCTGGTGTGTGTCCCCCGGTCAATTGGTTTATTTTAGGAAATATTTCTACTCTTGTTGGTTGGATTTTGTTTAGTTTGGGTACGACCTCTATTTGTCCGTGGGATATCTATGTTCTTAGATTTTGTTGAGTATAGGTAAGCTCCGTCTCTGGTTGTCATTGGGAAACTTCTTCCACCTTCAATTGGATATTGTAGAGTTTGGGTACGACCTCTATTTGTCAGTGGGATATTTTTTTTCTTCCTTGGATTTTGTTGAGTTTGGGTACGACCTCTATTCGTCAATGGTTAGGGTTAGGATTTGGTTTTAGGGTTAGGATAAGGGTTAGGTTTAGGGTTAGGTTTGGGGTTTGGTTTAGGGCTAGGTCTTAGGGTTAACGTTAGGGTTAGGGTTAGGTTTAGAACCAGGGCTAGGCTTAGGTTTAGGGTTAGGCTAAGGGTTAGGTTTAGGGTTAAGTCTTAGGGTTAACATTAGGGTTAGGGTTAGGTTTAGAGCTAGAGTTAGGGTTAGGGTTAGGGTCAGGGTTTTAGGATTAGGGTTGGAGAGGAGAGGGAAGTGGAGGAGAAGTATATGTAGAAGGGAGGTAGAGGGAAGGAGAGCCGTCTGTTCGGACTGCATTCTCCTCCTGCCTGTTCGGGCTATTCTCTACCGTCCCAGCTCTCTCAGTTTCCTGAGAGAAGGGGAAGAGAGTGAGAAAAAGAATGAAAAAAGAGAAAAAAAATTGTAAGCTGTTATTTTGTATAGTTGTTAATTTATGAGAATAGACTCTAATCAATAGTTGGAAGTTGTTGTACACCTTATCTTGCGCCATGTTAACGCCTTTAAGAGGAGGAAAGAAAGGGGAGAGAGATTTGGTAAGATAATACATATAATGGGTTATAAGGAGAATCTGCTTTCCGAGGCACAGGCTAGATTAGGTTGGGTGAGTACTGTATTGATGATCCCGTCTACCCAGTTTGGGTAGCCTGGTATGTATTGGTGAGTACTTTTCCTATGTTCCCCCCTGGCCAGCATGGTCAGTTTGGTATAGGGGACCAAAGGTAATGCACGGGCCGTCGCACGTTATCAAGATTCTCCAATCCCGTATTATGTTAGGTAGAGTGTTAGGTTCATGTTTTGTAGTTATCCCATTTGGGTTAAAGAATATAGGCATATTCTGGCTTCAAGGAGAAGTCCCCTAACGAGGGTTTAAGGTGACTTACATTTAAAAGGATGCTTGTTTCCTCTTAGTAGTATAGGTCCCGATTAATTTGTCTTATATTTGTGGTTGAGAATACCCTGTTTGTTTTTTTGTTTCCAGTTGTTAAGAGTGGTTAAGAACACCTTATTTGTTTTTTGTTTCAAGTTGTTAAGAGTGGTTGAGAATACCCTGTTTGTTTTTTTGTTTCCTGTTGTTAAGAGTGGTTAAGAACACCTTATTTGTTCTTTCTCCGCATTTCTATATGATTACTTTTAGAAATTTAGGACACATTCATCAGTAGTGTACCTCAGGATCATTGAGTGTTTCAGCCTTTTAAACAAACTATACACCCTCTCCTTGAGGCAGGCCACCTGGGCTTCGTCAAGACCCTGGTGTGTGTCCCCCGGTCAATTGGTTTATTTTAGGAAATATTTCTACTCTTGTTGGTTGGATTTTGTTTAGTTTGGGTACGACCTCTATTTGTCCGTGGGATATCTATGTTCTTAGATTTTGTTGAGTATAGGTAAGCTCCGTCTCTGGTTGTCATTGGGAAACTTCTTCCACCTTCAATTGGATATTGTAGAGTTTGGGTACGACCTCTATTTGTCAGTGGGATATTTTTTTTCTTCCTTGGATTTTGTTGAGTTTGGGTACGACCTCTATTCGTCAATGGTTAGGGTTAGGATTTGGTTTTAGGGTTAGGATAAGGGTTAGGTTTAGGGTTAGGTTTGGGGTTTGGTTTAGGGCTAGGTCTTAGGGTTAACGTTAGGGTTAGGGTTAGGTTTAGAACCAGGGCTAGGCTTAGGTTTAGGGTTAGGCTAAGGGTTAGGTTTAGGGTTAAGTCTTAGGGTTAACATTAGGGTTAGGGTTAGGTTTAGAGCTAGAGTTAGGGTTAGGGTTAGGGTCAGGGTTTTAGGATTAGGGTTGGAGAGGAGAGGGAAGTGGAGGAGAAGTATATGTAGAAGGGAGGTAGAGGGAAGGAGAGCCGTCTGTTCGGACTGCATTCTCCTCCTGCCTGTTCGGGCTATTCTCTACCGTCCCAGCTCTCTCAGTTTCCTGAGAGAAGGGGAAGAGAGTGAGAAAAAGAATGAAAAAAGAGAAAAAAAATTGTAAGCTGTTATTTTGTATAGTTGTTAATTTATGAGAATAGACTCTAATCAATAGTTGGAAGTTGTTGTACACCTTATCTTGCGCCATGTTAACGCCTTTAAGAGGAGGAAAGAAAGGGGAGAGAGATTTGGTAAGATAATACATATAATGGGTTATAAGGAGAATCTGCTTTCCGAGGCACAGGCTAGATTAGGTTGGGTGAGTACTGTATTGATGATCCCGTCTACCCAGTTTGGGTAGCCTGGTATGTATTGGTGAGTACTTTTCCTATGTTCCCCCCTGGCCAGCATGGTCAGTTTGGTATAGGGGACCAAAGGTAATGCACGGGCCGTCGCACGTTATCAAGATTCTCCAATCCCGTATTATGTTAGGTAGAGTGTTAGGTTCATGTTTTGTAGTTATCCCATTTGGGTTAAAGAATATAGGCATATTCTGGCTTCAAGGAGAAGTCCCCTAACGAGGGTTTAAGGTGACTTACATTTAAAAGGATGCTTGTTTCCTCTTAGTAGTATAGGTCCCGATTAATTTGTCTTATATTTGTGGTTGAGAATACCCTGTTTGTTTTTTTGTTTCCAGTTGTTAAGAGTGGTTAAGAACACCTTATTTGTTTTTTGTTTCAAGTTGTTAAGAGTGGTTGAGAATACCCTGTTTGTTTTTTTGTTTCCTGTTGTTAAGAGTGGTTAAGAACACCTTATTTGTTCTTTCTCCGCATTTCTATATGATTACTTTTAGAAATTTAGGACACATTCATCAGTAGTGTACCTCAGGATCATTGAGTGTTTCAGCCTTTTAAACAAACTATACACCCTCTCCTTGAGGCAGGCCACCTGGGCTTCGTCAAGACCCTGGTGTGTGTCCCCCGGTCAATTGGTTTATTTTAGGAAATATTTCTACTCTTGTTGGTTGGATTTTGTTTAGTTTGGGTACGACCTCTATTTGTCCGTGGGATATCTATGTTCTTAGATTTTGTTGAGTATAGGTAAGCTCCGTCTCTGGTTGTCATTGGGAAACTTCTTCCACCTTCAATTGGATATTGTAGAGTTTGGGTACGACCTCTATTTGTCAGTGGGATATTTTTTTTCTTCCTTGGATTTTGTTGAGTTTGGGTACGACCTCTATTCGTCAATGGTTAGGGTTAGGATTTGGTTTTAGGGTTAGGATAAGGGTTAGGTTTAGGGTTAGGTTTGGGGTTTGGTTTAGGGCTAGGTCTTAGGGTTAACGTTAGGGTTAGGGTTAGGTTTAGAACCAGGGCTAGGCTTAGGTTTAGGGTTAGGCTAAGGGTTAGGTTTAGGGTTAAGTCTTAGGGTTAACATTAGGGTTAGGGTTAGGTTTAGAGCTAGAGTTAGGGTTAGGGTTAGGGTCAGGGTTTTAGGATTAGGGTTGGAGAGGAGAGGGAAGTGGAGGAGAAGTATATGTAGAAGGGAGGTAGAGGGAAGGAGAGCCGTCTGTTCGGACTGCATTCTCCTCCTGCCTGTTCGGGCTATTCTCTACCGTCCCAGCTCTCTCAGTTTCCTGAGAGAAGGGGAAGAGAGTGAGAAAAAGAATGAAAAAAGAGAAAAAAAATTGTAAGCTGTTATTTTGTATAGTTGTTAATTTATGAGAATAGACTCTAATCAATAGTTGGAAGTTGTTGTACACCTTATCTTGCGCCATGTTAACGCCTTTAAGAGGAGGAAAGAAAGGGGAGAGAGATTTGGTAAGATAATACATATAATGGGTTATAAGGAGAATCTGCTTTCCGAGGCACAGGCTAGATTAGGTTGGGTGAGTACTGTATTGATGATCCCGTCTACCCAGTTTGGGTAGCCTGGTATGTATTGGTGAGTACTTTTCCTATGTTCCCCCCTGGCCAGCATGGTCAGTTTGGTATAGGGGACCAAAGGTAATGCACGGGCCGTCGCACGTTATCAAGATTCTCCAATCCCGTATTATGTTAGGTAGAGTGTTAGGTTCATGTTTTGTAGTTATCCCATTTGGGTTAAAGAATATAGGCATATTCTGGCTTCAAGGAGAAGTCCCCTAACGAGGGTTTAAGGTGACTTACATTTAAAAGGATGCTTGTTTCCTCTTAGTAGTATAGGTCCCGATTAATTTGTCTTATATTTGTGGTTGAGAATACCCTGTTTGTTTTTTTGTTTCCAGTTGTTAAGAGTGGTTAAGAACACCTTATTTGTTTTTTGTTTCAAGTTGTTAAGAGTGGTTGAGAATACCCTGTTTGTTTTTTTGTTTCCTGTTGTTAAGAGTGGTTAAGAACACCTTATTTGTTCTTTCTCCGCATTTCTATATGATTACTTTTAGAAATTTAGGACACATTCATCAGTAGCGTACCTCAGGATCATTGAGTGTTTCAGCCTTTTAAACAAACTATACACCCTCTCCTTGAGGCAGGCCACCTGGGCTTCGTCAAGACCCTGGTGTGTGTCCCCCGGTCAATTGGTTTATTTTAGGAAATATTTCTACTCTTGTTGGTTGGATTTTGTTTAGTTTGGGTACGACCTCTATTTGTCCGTGGGATATCTATGTTCTTAGATTTTGTTGAGTATAGGTAAGCTCCGTCTCTGGTTGTCATTGGGAAACTTCTTCCACCTTCAATTGGATATTGTAGAGTTTGGGTACGACCTCTATTTGTCAGTGGGATATTTTTTTTCTTCCTTGGATTTTGTTGAGTTTGGGTACGACCTCTATTCGTCAATGGTTAGGGTTAGGATTTGGTTTTAGGGTTAGGATAAGGGTTAGGTTTAGGGTTAGGTTTGGGGTTTGGTTTAGGGCTAGGTCTTAGGGTTAACGTTAGGGTTAGGGTTAGGTTTAGAACCAGGGCTAGGCTTAGGTTTAGGGTTAGGCTAAGGGTTAGGTTTAGGGTTAAGTCTTAGGGTTAACATTAGGGTTAGGGTTAGGTTTAGAGCTAGAGTTAGGGTTAGGGTTAGGGTCAGGGTTTTAGGATTAGGGTTGGAGAGGAGAGGGAAGTGGAGGAGAAGTATATGTAGAAGGGAGGTAGAGGGAAGGAGAGCCGTCTGTTCGGACTGCATTCTCCTCCTGCCTGTTCGGGCTATTCTCTACCGTCCCAGCTCTCTCAGTTTCCTGAGAGAAGGGGAAGAGAGTGAGAAAAAGAATGAAAAAAGAGAAAAAAAATTGTAAGCTGTTATTTTGTATAGTTGTTAATTTATGAGAATAGACTCTAATCAATAGTTGGAAGTTGTTGTACACCTTATCTTGCGCCATGTTAACGCCTTTAAGAGGAGGAAAGAAAGGGGAGAGAGATTTGGTAAGATAATACATATAATGGGTTATAAGGAGAATCTGCTTTCCGAGGCACAGGCTAGATTAGGTTGGGTGAGTACTGTATTGATGATCCCGTCTACCCAGTTTGGGTAGCCTGGTATGTATTGGTGAGTACTTTTCCTATGTTCCCCCCTGGCCAGCATGGTCAGTTTGGTATAGGGGACCAAAGGTAATGCACGGGCCGTCGCACGTTATCAAGATTCTCCAATCCCGTATTATGTTAGGTAGAGTGTTAGGTTCATGTTTTGTAGTTATCCCATTTGGGTTAAAGAATATAGGCATATTCTGGCTTCAAGGAGAAGTCCCCTAACGAGGGTTTAAGGTGACTTACATTTAAAAGGATGCTTGTTTCCTCTTAGTAGTATAGGTCCCGATTAATTTGTCTTATATTTGTGGTTGAGAATACCCTGTTTGTTTTTTTGTTTCCAGTTGTTAAGAGTGGTTAAGAACACCTTATTTGTTTTTTGTTTCAAGTTGTTAAGAGTGGTTGAGAATACCCTGTTTGTTTTTTTGTTTCCTGTTGTTAAGAGTGGTTAAGAACACCTTATTTGTTCTTTCTCCGCATTTCTATATGATTACTTTTAGAAATTTAGGACACATTCATCAGTAGTGTACCTCAGGATCATTGAGTGTTTCAGCCTTTTAAACAAACTATACACCCTCTCCTTGAGGCAGGCCACCTGGGCTTCGTCAAGACCCTGGTGTGTGTCCCCCGGTCAATTGGTTTATTTTAGGAAATATTTCTACTCTTGTTGGTTGGATTTTGTTTAGTTTGGGTACGACCTCTATTTGTCCGTGGGATATCTATGTTCTTAGATTTTGTTGAGTATAGGTAAGCTCCGTCTCTGGTTGTCATTGGGAAACTTCTTCCACCTTCAATTGGATATTGTAGAGTTTGGGTACGACCTCTATTTGTCAGTGGGATATTTTTTTTCTTCCTTGGATTTTGTTGAGTTTGGGTACGACCTCTATTCGTCAATGGTTAGGGTTAGGATTTGGTTTTAGGGTTAGGATAAGGGTTAGGTTTAGGGTTAGGTTTGGGGTTTGGTTTAGGGCTAGGTCTTAGGGTTAACGTTAGGGTTAGGGTTAGGTTTAGAACCAGGGCTAGGCTTAGGTTTAGGGTTAGGCTAAGGGTTAGGTTTAGGGTTAAGTCTTAGGGTTAACATTAGGGTTAGGGTTAGGTTTAGAGCTAGAGTTAGGGTTAGGGTTAGGGTCAGGGTTTTAGGATTAGGGTTGGAGAGGAGAGGGAAGTGGAGGAGAAGTATATGTAGAAGGGAGGTAGAGGGAAGGAGAGCCGTCTGTTCGGACTGCATTCTCCTCCTGCCTGTTCGGGCTATTCTCTACCGTCCCAGCTCTCTCAGTTTCCTGAGAGAAGGGGAAGAGAGTGAGAAAAAGAATGAAAAAAGAGAAAAAAAATTGTAAGCTGTTATTTTGTATAGTTGTTAATTTATGAGAATAGACTCTAATCAATAGTTGGAAGTTGTTGTACACCTTATCTTGCGCCATGTTAACGCCTTTAAGAGGAGGAAAGAAAGGGGAGAGAGATTTGGTAAGATAATACATATAATGGGTTATAAGGAGAATCTGCTTTCCGAGGCACAGGCTAGATTAGGTTGGGTGAGTACTGTATTGATGATCCCGTCTACCCAGTTTGGGTAGCCTGGTATGTATTGGTGAGTACTTTTCCTATGTTCCCCCCTGGCCAGCATGGTCAGTTTGGTATAGGGGACCAAAGGTAATGCACGGGCCGTCGCACGTTATCAAGATTCTCCAATCCCGTATTATGTTAGGTAGAGTGTTAGGTTCATGTTTTGTAGTTATCCCATTTGGGTTAAAGAATATAGGCATATTCTGGCTTCAAGGAGAAGTCCCCTAACGAGGGTTTAAGGTGACTTACATTTAAAAGGATGCTTGTTTCCTCTTAGTAGTATAGGTCCCGATTAATTTGTCTTATATTTGTGGTTGAGAATACCCTGTTTGTTTTTTTGTTTCCAGTTGTTAAGAGTGGTTAAGAACACCTTATTTGTTTTTTGTTTCAAGTTGTTAAGAGTGGTTGAGAATACCCTGTTTGTTTTTTTGTTTCCTGTTGTTAAGAGTGGTTAAGAACACCTTATTTGTTCTTTCTCCGCATTTCTATATGATTACTTTTAGAAATTTAGGACACATTCATCAGTAGTGTACCTCAGGATCATTGAGTGTTTCAGCCTTTTAAACAAACTATACACCCTCTCCTTGAGGCAGGCCACCTGGGCTTCGTCAAGACCCTGGTGTGTGTCCCCCGGTCAATTGGTTTATTTTAGGAAATATTTCTACTCTTGTTGGTTGGATTTTGTTTAGTTTGGGTACGACCTCTATTTGTCCGTGGGATATCTATGTTCTTAGATTTTGTTGAGTATAGGTAAGCTCCGTCTCTGGTTGTCATTGGGAAACTTCTTCCACCTTCAATTGGATATTGTAGAGTTTGGGTACGACCTCTATTTGTCAGTGGGATATTTTTTTTCTTCCTTGGATTTTGTTGAGTTTGGGTACGACCTCTATTCGTCAATGGTTAGGGTTAGGATTTGGTTTTAGGGTTAGGATAAGGGTTAGGTTTAGGGTTAGGTTTGGGGTTTGGTTTAGGGCTAGGTCTTAGGGTTAACGTTAGGGTTAGGGTTAGGTTTAGAACCAGGGCTAGGCTTAGGTTTAGGGTTAGGCTAAGGGTTAGGTTTAGGGTTAAGTCTTAGGGTTAACATTAGGGTTAGGGTTAGGTTTAGAGCTAGAGTTAGGGTTAGGGTTAGGGTCAGGGTTTTAGGATTAGGGTTGGAGAGGAGAGGGAAGTGGAGGAGAAGTATATGTAGAAGGGAGGTAGAGGGAAGGAGAGCCGTCTGTTCGGACTGCATTCTCCTCCTGCCTGTTCGGGCTATTCTCTACCGTCCCAGCTCTCTCAGTTTCCTGAGAGAAGGGGAAGAGAGTGAGAAAAAGAATGAAAAAAGAGAAAAAAAATTGTAAGCTGTTATTTTGTATAGTTGTTAATTTATGAGAATAGACTCTAATCAATAGTTGGAAGTTGTTGTACACCTTATCTTGCGCCATGTTAACGCCTTTAAGAGGAGGAAAGAAAGGGGAGAGAGATTTGGTAAGATAATACATATAATGGGTTATAAGGAGAATCTGCTTTCCGAGGCACAGGCTAGATTAGGTTGGGTGAGTACTGTATTGATGATCCCGTCTACCCAGTTTGGGTAGCCTGGTATGTATTGGTGAGTACTTTTCCTATGTTCCCCCCTGGCCAGCATGGTCAGTTTGGTATAGGGGACCAAAGGTAATGCACGGGCCGTCGCACGTTATCAAGATTCTCCAATCCCGTATTATGTTAGGTAGAGTGTTAGGTTCATGTTTTGTAGTTATCCCATTTGGGTTAAAGAATATAGGCATATTCTGGCTTCAAGGAGAAGTCCCCTAACGAGGGTTTAAGGTGACTTACATTTAAAAGGATGCTTGTTTCCTCTTAGTAGTATAGGTCCCGATTAATTTGTCTTATATTTGTGGTTGAGAATACCCTGTTTGTTTTTTTGTTTCCAGTTGTTAAGAGTGGTTAAGAACACCTTATTTGTTTTTTGTTTCAAGTTGTTAAGAGTGGTTGAGAATACCCTGTTTGTTTTTTTGTTTCCTGTTGTTAAGAGTGGTTAAGAACACCTTATTTGTTCTTTCTCCGCATTTCTATATGATTACTTTTAGAAATTTAGGACACATTCATCAGTAGTGTACCTCAGGATCATTGAGTGTTTCAGCCTTTTAAACAAACTATACACCCTCTCCTTGAGGCAGGCCACCTGGGCTTCGTCAAGACCCTGGTGTGTGTCCCCCGGTCAATTGGTTTATTTTAGGAAATATTTCTACTCTTGTTGGTTGGATTTTGTTTAGTTTGGGTACGACCTCTATTTGTCCGTGGGATATCTATGTTCTTAGATTTTGTTGAGTATAGGTAAGCTCCGTCTCTGGTTGTCATTGGGAAACTTCTTCCACCTTCAATTGGATATTGTAGAGTTTGGGTACGACCTCTATTTGTCAGTGGGATATTTTTTTTCTTCCTTGGATTTTGTTGAGTTTGGGTACGACCTCTATTCGTCAATGGTTAGGGTTAGGATTTGGTTTTAGGGTTAGGATAAGGGTTAGGTTTAGGGTTAGGTTTGGGGTTTGGTTTAGGGCTAGGTCTTAGGGTTAACGTTAGGGTTAGGGTTAGGTTTAGAACCAGGGCTAGGCTTAGGTTTAGGGTTAGGCTAAGGGTTAGGTTTAGGGTTAAGTCTTAGGGTTAACATTAGGGTTAGGGTTAGGTTTAGAGCTAGAGTTAGGGTTAGGGTTAGGGTCAGGGTTTTAGGATTAGGGTTGGAGAGGAGAGGGAAGTGGAGGAGAAGTATATGTAGAAGGGAGGTAGAGGGAAGGAGAGCCGTCTGTTCGGACTGCATTCTCCTCCTGCCTGTTCGGGCTATTCTCTACCGTCCCAGCTCTCTCAGTTTCCTGAGAGAAGGGGAAGAGAGTGAGAAAAAGAATGAAAAAAGAGAAAAAAAATTGTAAGCTGTTATTTTGTATAGTTGTTAATTTATGAGAATAGACTCTAATCAATAGTTGGAAGTTGTTGTACACCTTATCTTGCGCCATGTTAACGCCTTTAAGAGGAGGAAAGAAAGGGGAGAGAGATTTGGTAAGATAATACATATAATGGGTTATAAGGAGAATCTGCTTTCCGAGGCACAGGCTAGATTAGGTTGGGTGAGTACTGTATTGATGATCCCGTCTACCCAGTTTGGGTAGCCTGGTATGTATTGGTGAGTACTTTTCCTATGTTCCCCCCTGGCCAGCATGGTCAGTTTGGTATAGGGGACCAAAGGTAATGCACGGGCCGTCGCACGTTATCAAGATTCTCCAATCCCGTATTATGTTAGGTAGAGTGTTAGGTTCATGTTTTGTAGTTATCCCATTTGGGTTAAAGAATATAGGCATATTCTGGCTTCAAGGAGAAGTCCCCTAACGAGGGTTTAAGGTGACTTACATTTAAAAGGATGCTTGTTTCCTCTTAGTAGTATAGGTCCCGATTAATTTGTCTTATATTTGTGGTTGAGAATACCCTGTTTGTTTTTTTGTTTCCAGTTGTTAAGAGTGGTTAAGAACACCTTATTTGTTTTTTGTTTCAAGTTGTTAAGAGTGGTTGAGAATACCCTGTTTGTTTTTTTGTTTCCTGTTGTTAAGAGTGGTTAAGAACACCTTATTTGTTCTTTCTCCGCATTTCTATATGATTACTTTTAGAAATTTAGGACACATTCATCAGTAGTGTACCTCAGGATCATTGAGTGTTTCAGCCTTTTAAACAAACTATACACCCTCTCCTTGAGGCAGGCCACCTGGGCTTCGTCAAGACCCTGGTGTGTGTCCCCCGGTCAATTGGTTTATTTTAGGAAATATTTCTACTCTTGTTGGTTGGATTTTGTTTAGTTTGGGTACGACCTCTATTTGTCCGTGGGATATCTATGTTCTTAGATTTTGTTGAGTATAGGTAAGCTCCGTCTCTGGTTGTCATTGGGAAACTTCTTCCACCTTCAATTGGATATTGTAGAGTTTGGGTACGACCTCTATTTGTCAGTGGGATATTTTTTTTCTTCCTTGGATTTTGTTGAGTTTGGGTACGACCTCTATTCGTCAATGGTTAGGGTTAGGATTTGGTTTTAGGGTTAGGATAAGGGTTAGGTTTAGGGTTAGGTTTGGGGTTTGGTTTAGGGCTAGGTCTTAGGGTTAACGTTAGGGTTAGGGTTAGGTTTAGAACCAGGGCTAGGCTTAGGTTTAGGGTTAGGCTAAGGGTTAGGTTTAGGGTTAAGTCTTAGGGTTAACATTAGGGTTAGGGTTAGGTTTAGAGCTAGAGTTAGGGTTAGGGTTAGGGTCAGGGTTTTAGGATTAGGGTTGGAGAGGAGAGGGAAGTGGAGGAGAAGTATATGTAGAAGGGAGGTAGAGGGAAGGAGAGCCGTCTGTTCGGACTGCATTCTCCTCCTGCCTGTTCGGGCTATTCTCTACCGTCCCAGCTCTCTCAGTTTCCTGAGAGAAGGGGAAGAGAGTGAGAAAAAGAATGAAAAAAGAGAAAAAAAATTGTAAGCTGTTATTTTGTATAGTTGTTAATTTATGAGAATAGACTCTAATCAATAGTTGGAAGTTGTTGTACACCTTATCTTGCGCCATGTTAACGCCTTTAAGAGGAGGAAAGAAAGGGGAGAGAGATTTGGTAAGATAATACATATAATGGGTTATAAGGAGAATCTGCTTTCCGAGGCACAGGCTAGATTAGGTTGGGTGAGTACTGTATTGATGATCCCGTCTACCCAGTTTGGGTAGCCTGGTATGTATTGGTGAGTACTTTTCCTATGTTCCCCCCTGGCCAGCATGGTCAGTTTGGTATAGGGGACCAAAGGTAATGCACGGGCCGTCGCACGTTATCAAGATTCTCCAATCCCGTATTATGTTAGGTAGAGTGTTAGGTTCATGTTTTGTAGTTATCCCATTTGGGTTAAAGAATATAGGCATATTCTGGCTTCAAGGAGAAGTCCCCTAACGAGGGTTTAAGGTGACTTACATTTAAAAGGATGCTTGTTTCCTCTTAGTAGTATAGGTCCCGATTAATTTGTCTTATATTTGTGGTTGAGAATACCCTGTTTGTTTTTTTGTTTCCAGTTGTTAAGAGTGGTTAAGAACACCTTATTTGTTTTTTGTTTCAAGTTGTTAAGAGTGGTTGAGAATACCCTGTTTGTTTTTTTGTTTCCTGTTGTTAAGAGTGGTTAAGAACACCTTATTTGTTCTTTCTCCGCATTTCTATATGATTACTTTTAGAAATTTAGGACACATTCATCAGTAGTGTACCTCAGGATCATTGAGTGTTTCAGCCTTTTAAACAAACTATACACCCTCTCCTTGAGGCAGGCCACCTGGGCTTCGTCAAGACCCTGGTGTGTGTCCCCCGGTCAATTGGTTTATTTTAGGAAATATTTCTACTCTTGTTGGTTGGATTTTGTTTAGTTTGGGTACGACCTCTATTTGTCCGTGGGATATCTATGTTCTTAGATTTTGTTGAGTATAGGTAAGCTCCGTCTCTGGTTGTCATTGGGAAACTTCTTCCACCTTCAATTGGATATTGTAGAGTTTGGGTACGACCTCTATTTGTCAGTGGGATATTTTTTTTCTTCCTTGGATTTTGTTGAGTTTGGGTACGACCTCTATTCGTCAATGGTTAGGGTTAGGATTTGGTTTTAGGGTTAGGATAAGGGTTAGGTTTAGGGTTAGGTTTGGGGTTTGGTTTAGGGCTAGGTCTTAGGGTTAACGTTAGGGTTAGGGTTAGGTTTAGAACCAGGGCTAGGCTTAGGTTTAGGGTTAGGCTAAGGGTTAGGTTTAGGGTTAAGTCTTAGGGTTAACATTAGGGTTAGGGTTAGGTTTAGAGCTAGAGTTAGGGTTAGGGTTAGGGTCAGGGTTTTAGGATTAGGGTTGGAGAGGAGAGGGAAGTGGAGGAGAAGTATATGTAGAAGGGAGGTAGAGGGAAGGAGAGCCGTCTGTTCGGACTGCATTCTCCTCCTGCCTGTTCGGGCTATTCTCTACCGTCCCAGCTCTCTCAGTTTCCTGAGAGAAGGGGAAGAGAGTGAGAAAAAGAATGAAAAAAGAGAAAAAAAATTGTAAGCTGTTATTTTGTATAGTTGTTAATTTATGAGAATAGACTCTAATCAATAGTTGGAAGTTGTTGTACACCTTATCTTGCGCCATGTTAACGCCTTTAAGAGGAGGAAAGAAAGGGGAGAGAGATTTGGTAAGATAATACATATAATGGGTTATAAGGAGAATCTGCTTTCCGAGGCACAGGCTAGATTAGGTTGGGTGAGTACTGTATTGATGATCCCGTCTACCCAGTTTGGGTAGCCTGGTATGTATTGGTGAGTACTTTTCCTATGTTCCCCCCTGGCCAGCATGGTCAGTTTGGTATAGGGGACCAAAGGTAATGCACGGGCCGTCGCACGTTATCAAGATTCTCCAATCCCGTATTATGTTAGGTAGAGTGTTAGGTTCATGTTTTGTAGTTATCCCATTTGGGTTAAAGAATATAGGCATATTCTGGCTTCAAGGAGAAGTCCCCTAACGAGGGTTTAAGGTGACTTACATTTAAAAGGATGCTTGTTTCCTCTTAGTAGTATAGGTCCCGATTAATTTGTCTTATATTTGTGGTTGAGAATACCCTGTTTGTTTTTTTGTTTCCAGTTGTTAAGAGTGGTTAAGAACACCTTATTTGTTTTTTGTTTCAAGTTGTTAAGAGTGGTTGAGAATACCCTGTTTGTTTTTTTGTTTCCTGTTGTTAAGAGTGGTTAAGAACACCTTATTTGTTCTTTCTCCGCATTTCTATATGATTACTTTTAGAAATTTAGGACACATTCATCAGTAGTGTACCTCAGGATCATTGAGTGTTTCAGCCTTTTAAACAAACTATACACCCTCTCCTTGAGGCAGGCCACCTGGGCTTCGTCAAGACCCTGGTGTGTGTCCCCCGGTCAATTGGTTTATTTTAGGAAATATTTCTACTCTTGTTGGTTGGATTTTGTTTAGTTTGGGTACGACCTCTATTTGTCCGTGGGATATCTATGTTCTTAGATTTTGTTGAGTATAGGTAAGCTCCGTCTCTGGTTGTCATTGGGAAACTTCTTCCACCTTCAATTGGATATTGTAGAGTTTGGGTACGACCTCTATTTGTCAGTGGGATATTTTTTTTCTTCCTTGGATTTTGTTGAGTTTGGGTACGACCTCTATTCGTCAATGGTTAGGGTTAGGATTTGGTTTTAGGGTTAGGATAAGGGTTAGGTTTAGGGTTAGGTTTGGGGTTTGGTTTAGGGCTAGGTCTTAGGGTTAACGTTAGGGTTAGGGTTAGGTTTAGAACCAGGGCTAGGCTTAGGTTTAGGGTTAGGCTAAGGGTTAGGTTTAGGGTTAAGTCTTAGGGTTAACATTAGGGTTAGGGTTAGGTTTAGAGCTAGAGTTAGGGTTAGGGTTAGGGTCAGGGTTTTAGGATTAGGGTTGGAGAGGAGAGGGAAGTGGAGGAGAAGTATATGTAGAAGGGAGGTAGAGGGAAGGAGAGCCGTCTGTTCGGACTGCATTCTCCTCCTGCCTGTTCGGGCTATTCTCTACCGTCCCAGCTCTCTCAGTTTCCTGAGAGAAGGGGAAGAGAGTGAGAAAAAGAATGAAAAAAGAGAAAAAAAATTGTAAGCTGTTATTTTGTATAGTTGTTAATTTATGAGAATAGACTCTAATCAATAGTTGGAAGTTGTTGTACACCTTATCTTGCGCCATGTTAACGCCTTTAAGAGGAGGAAAGAAAGGGGAGAGAGATTTGGTAAGATAATACATATAATGGGTTATAAGGAGAATCTGCTTTCCGAGGCACAGGCTAGATTAGGTTGGGTGAGTACTGTATTGATGATCCCGTCTACCCAGTTTGGGTAGCCTGGTATGTATTGGTGAGTACTTTTCCTATGTTCCCCCCTGGCCAGCATGGTCAGTTTGGTATAGGGGACCAAAGGTAATGCACGGGCCGTCGCACGTTATCAAGATTCTCCAATCCCGTATTATGTTAGGTAGAGTGTTAGGTTCATGTTTTGTAGTTATCCCATTTGGGTTAAAGAATATAGGCATATTCTGGCTTCAAGGAGAAGTCCCCTAACGAGGGTTTAAGGTGACTTACATTTAAAAGGATGCTTGTTTCCTCTTAGTAGTATAGGTCCCGATTAATTTGTCTTATATTTGTGGTTGAGAATACCCTGTTTGTTTTTTTGTTTCCAGTTGTTAAGAGTGGTTAAGAACACCTTATTTGTTTTTTGTTTCAAGTTGTTAAGAGTGGTTGAGAATACCCTGTTTGTTTTTTTGTTTCCTGTTGTTAAGAGTGGTTAAGAACACCTTATTTGTTCTTTCTCCGCATTTCTATATGATTACTTTTAGAAATTTAGGACACATTCATCAGTAGTGTACCTCAGGATCATTGAGTGTTTCAGCCTTTTAAACAAACTATACACCCTCTCCTTGAGGCAGGCCACCTGGGCTTCGTCAAGACCCTGGTGTGTGTCCCCCGGTCAATTGGTTTATTTTAGGAAATATTTCTACTCTTGTTGGTTGGATTTTGTTTAGTTTGGGTACGACCTCTATTTGTCCGTGGGATATCTATGTTCTTAGATTTTGTTGAGTATAGGTAAGCTCCGTCTCTGGTTGTCATTGGGAAACTTCTTCCACCTTCAATTGGATATTGTAGAGTTTGGGTACGACCTCTATTTGTCAGTGGGATATTTTTTTTCTTCCTTGGATTTTGTTGAGTTTGGGTACGACCTCTATTCGTCAATGGTTAGGGTTAGGATTTGGTTTTAGGGTTAGGATAAGGGTTAGGTTTAGGGTTAGGTTTGGGGTTTGGTTTAGGGCTAGGTCTTAGGGTTAACGTTAGGGTTAGGGTTAGGTTTAGAACCAGGGCTAGGCTTAGGTTTAGGGTTAGGCTAAGGGTTAGGTTTAGGGTTAAGTCTTAGGGTTAACATTAGGGTTAGGGTTAGGTTTAGAGCTAGAGTTAGGGTTAGGGTTAGGGTCAGGGTTTTAGGATTAGGGTTGGAGAGGAGAGGGAAGTGGAGGAGAAGTATATGTAGAAGGGAGGTAGAGGGAAGGAGAGCCGTCTGTTCGGACTGCATTCTCCTCCTGCCTGTTCGGGCTATTCTCTACCGTCCCAGCTCTCTCAGTTTCCTGAGAGAAGGGGAAGAGAGTGAGAAAAAGAATGAAAAAAGAGAAAAAAAATTGTAAGCTGTTATTTTGTATAGTTGTTAATTTATGAGAATAGACTCTAATCAATAGTTGGAAGTTGTTGTACACCTTATCTTGCGCCATGTTAACGCCTTTAAGAGGAGGAAAGAAAGGGGAGAGAGATTTGGTAAGATAATACATATAATGGGTTATAAGGAGAATCTGCTTTCCGAGGCACAGGCTAGATTAGGTTGGGTGAGTACTGTATTGATGATCCCGTCTACCCAGTTTGGGTAGCCTGGTATGTATTGGTGAGTACTTTTCCTATGTTCCCCCCTGGCCAGCATGGTCAGTTTGGTATAGGGGACCAAAGGTAATGCACGGGCCGTCGCACGTTATCAAGATTCTCCAATCCCGTATTATGTTAGGTAGAGTGTTAGGTTCATGTTTTGTAGTTATCCCATTTGGGTTAAAGAATATAGGCATATTCTGGCTTCAAGGAGAAGTCCCCTAACGAGGGTTTAAGGTGACTTACATTTAAAAGGATGCTTGTTTCCTCTTAGTAGTATAGGTCCCGATTAATTTGTCTTATATTTGTGGTTGAGAATACCCTGTTTGTTTTTTTGTTTCCAGTTGTTAAGAGTGGTTAAGAAAACCTTATTTGTTTTTTGTTTCAAGTTGTTAAGAGTGGTTGAGAATACCCTGTTTGTTTTTTTGTTTCCTGTTGTTAAGAGTGGTTAAGAACACCTTATTTGTTCTTTCTCCGCATTTCTATATGATTACTTTTAGAAATTTAGGACACATTCATCAGTAGTGTACCTCAGGATCATTGAGTGTTTCAGCCTTTTAAACAAACTATACACCCTCTCCTTGAGGCAGGCCACCTGGGCTTCGTCAAGACCCTGGTGTGTGTCCCCCGGTCAATTGGTTTATTTTAGGAAATATTTCTACTCTTGTTGGTTGGATTTTGTTTAGTTTGGGTACGACCTCTATTTGTCCGTGGGATATCTATGTTCTTAGATTTTGTTGAGTATAGGTAAGCTCCGTCTCTGGTTGTCATTGGGAAACTTCTTCCACCTTCAATTGGATATTGTAGAGTTTGGGTACGACCTCTATTTGTCAGTGGGATATTTTTTTTCTTCCTTGGATTTTGTTGAGTTTGGGTACGACCTCTATTCGTCAATGGTTAGGGTTAGGATTTGGTTTTAGGGTTAGGATAAGGGTTAGGTTTAGGGTTAGGTTTGGGGTTTGGTTTAGGGCTAGGTCTTAGGGTTAACGTTAGGGTTAGGGTTAGGTTTAGAACCAGGGCTAGGCTTAGGTTTAGGGTTAGGCTAAGGGTTAGGTTTAGGGTTAAGTCTTAGGGTTAACATTAGGGTTAGGGTTAGGTTTAGAGCTAGAGTTAGGGTTAGGGTTAGGGTCAGGGTTTTAGGATTAGGGTTGGAGAGGAGAGGGAAGTGGAGGAGAAGTATATGTAGAAGGGAGGTAGAGGGAAGGAGAGCCGTCTGTTCGGACTGCATTCTCCTCCTGCCTGTTCGGGCTATTCTCTACCGTCCCAGCTCTCTCAGTTTCCTGAGAGAAGGGGAAGAGAGTGAGAAAAAGAATGAAAAAAGAGAAAAAAAATTGTAAGCTGTTATTTTGTATAGTTGTTAATTTATGAGAATAGACTCTAATCAATAGTTGGAAGTTGTTGTACACCTTATCTTGCGCCATGTTAACGCCTTTAAGAGGAGGAAAGAAAGGGGAGAGAGATTTGGTAAGATAATACATATAATGGGTTATAAGGAGAATCTGCTTTCCGAGGCACAGGCTAGATTAGGTTGGGTGAGTACTGTATTGATGATCCCGTCTACCCAGTTTGGGTAGCCTGGTATGTATTGGTGAGTACTTTTCCTATGTTCCCCCCTGGCCAGCATGGTCAGTTTGGTATAGGGGACCAAAGGTAATGCACGGGCCGTCGCACGTTATCAAGATTCTCCAATCCCGTATTATGTTAGGTAGAGTGTTAGGTTCATGTTTTGTAGTTATCCCATTTGGGTTAAAGAATATAGGCATATTCTGGCTTCAAGGAGAAGTCCCCTAACGAGGGTTTAAGGTGACTTACATTTAAAAGGATGCTTGTTTCCTCTTAGTAGTATAGGTCCCGATTAATTTGTCTTATATTTGTGGTTGAGAATACCCTGTTTGTTTTTTTGTTTCCAGTTGTTAAGAGTGGTTAAGAACACCTTATTTGTTTTTTGTTTCAAGTTGTTAAGAGTGGTTGAGAATACCCTGTTTGTTTTTTTGTTTCCTGTTGTTAAGAGTGGTTAAGAACACCTTATTTGTTCTTTCTCCGCATTTCTATATGATTACTTTTAGAAATTTAGGACACATTCATCAGTAGTGTACCTCAGGATCATTGAGTGTTTCAGCCTTTTAAACAAACTATACACCCTCTCCTTGAGGCAGGCCACCTGGGCTTCGTCAAGACCCTGGTGTGTGTCCCCCGGTCAATTGGTTTATTTTAGGAAATATTTCTACTCTTGTTGGTTGGATTTTGTTTAGTTTGGGTACGACCTCTATTTGTCCGTGGGATATCTATGTTCTTAGATTTTGTTGAGTATAGGTAAGCTCCGTCTCTGGTTGTCATTGGGAAACTTCTTCCACCTTCAATTGGATATTGTAGAGTTTGGGTACGACCTCTATTTGTCAGTGGGATATTTTTTTTCTTCCTTGGATTTTGTTGAGTTTGGGTACGACCTCTATTCGTCAATGGTTAGGGTTAGGATTTGGTTTTAGGGTTAGGATAAGGGTTAGGTTTAGGGTTAGGTTTGGGGTTTGGTTTAGGGCTAGGTCTTAGGGTTAACGTTAGGGTTAGGGTTAGGTTTAGAACCAGGGCTAGGCTTAGGTTTAGGGTTAGGCTAAGGGTTAGGTTTAGGGTTAAGTCTTAGGGTTAACATTAGGGTTAGGGTTAGGTTTAGAGCTAGAGTTAGGGTTAGGGTTAGGGTCAGGGTTTTAGGATTAGGGTTGGAGAGGAGAGGGAAGTGGAGGAGAAGTATATGTAGAAGGGAGGTAGAGGGAAGGAGAGCCGTCTGTTCGGACTGCATTCTCCTCCTGCCTGTTCGGGCTATTCTCTACCGTCCCAGCTCTCTCAGTTTCCTGAGAGAAGGGGAAGAGAGTGAGAAAAAGAATGAAAAAAGAGAAAAAAAATTGTAAGCTGTTATTTTGTATAGTTGTTAATTTATGAGAATAGACTCTAATCAATAGTTGGAAGTTGTTGTACACCTTATCTTGCGCCATGTTAACGCCTTTAAGAGGAGGAAAGAAAGGGGAGAGAGATTTGGTAAGATAATACATATAATGGGTTATAAGGAGAATCTGCTTTCCGAGGCACAGGCTAGATTAGGTTGGGTGAGTACTGTATTGATGATCCCGTCTACCCAGTTTGGGTAGCCTGGTATGTATTGGTGAGTACTTTTCCTATGTTCCCCCCTGGCCAGCATGGTCAGTTTGGTATAGGGGACCAAAGGTAATGCACGGGCCGTCGCACGTTATCAAGATTCTCCAATCCCGTATTATGTTAGGTAGAGTGTTAGGTTCATGTTTTGTAGTTATCCCATTTGGGTTAAAGAATATAGGCATATTCTGGCTTCAAGGAGAAGTCCCCTAACGAGGGTTTAAGGTGACTTACATTTAAAAGGATGCTTGTTTCCTCTTAGTAGTATAGGTCCCGATTAATTTGTCTTATATTTGTGGTTGAGAATACCCTGTTTGTTTTTTTGTTTCCAGTTGTTAAGAGTGGTTAAGAACACCTTATTTGTTTTTTGTTTCAAGTTGTTAAGAGTGGTTGAGAATACCCTGTTTGTTTTTTTGTTTCCTGTTGTTAAGAGTGGTTAAGAACACCTTATTTGTTCTTTCTCCGCATTTCTATATGATTACTTTTAGAAATTTAGGACACATTCATCAGTAGTGTACCTCAGGATCATTGAGTGTTTCAGCCTTTTAAACAAACTATACACCCTCTCCTTGAGGCAGGCCACCTGGGCTTCGTCAAGACCCTGGTGTGTGTCCCCCGGTCAATTGGTTTATTTTAGGAAATATTTCTACTCTTGTTGGTTGGATTTTGTTTAGTTTGGGTACGACCTCTATTTGTCCGTGGGATATCTATGTTCTTAGATTTTGTTGAGTATAGGTAAGCTCCGTCTCTGGTTGTCATTGGGAAACTTCTTCCACCTTCAATTGGATATTGTAGAGTTTGGGTACGACCTCTATTTGTCAGTGGGATATTTTTTTTCTTCCTTGGATTTTGTTGAGTTTGGGTACGACCTCTATTCGTCAATGGTTAGGGTTAGGATTTGGTTTTAGGGTTAGGATAAGGGTTAGGTTTAGGGTTAGGTTTGGGGTTTGGTTTAGGGCTAGGTCTTAGGGTTAACGTTAGGGTTAGGGTTAGGTTTAGAACCAGGGCTAGGCTTAGGTTTAGGGTTAGGCTAAGGGTTAGGTTTAGGGTTAAGTCTTAGGGTTAACATTAGGGTTAGGGTTAGGTTTAGAGCTAGAGTTAGGGTTAGGGTTAGGGTCAGGGTTTTAGGATTAGGGTTGGAGAGGAGAGGGAAGTGGAGGAGAAGTATATGTAGAAGGGAGGTAGAGGGAAGGAGAGCCGTCTGTTCGGACTGCATTCTCCTCCTGCCTGTTCGGGCTATTCTCTACCGTCCCAGCTCTCTCAGTTTCCTGAGAGAAGGGGAAGAGAGTGAGAAAAAGAATGAAAAAAGAGAAAAAAAATTGTAAGCTGTTATTTTGTATAGTTGTTAATTTATGAGAATAGACTCTAATCAATAGTTGGAAGTTGTTGTACACCTTATCTTGCGCCATGTTAACGCCTTTAAGAGGAGGAAAGAAAGGGGAGAGAGATTTGGTAAGATAATACATATAATGGGTTATAAGGAGAATCTGCTTTCCGAGGCACAGGCTAGATTAGGTTGGGTGAGTACTGTATTGATGATCCCGTCTACCCAGTTTGGGTAGCCTGGTATGTATTGGTGAGTACTTTTCCTATGTTCCCCCCTGGCCAGCATGGTCAGTTTGGTATAGGGGACCAAAGGTAATGCACGGGCCGTCGCACGTTATCAAGATTCTCCAATCCCGTATTATGTTAGGTAGAGTGTTAGGTTCATGTTTTGTAGTTATCCCATTTGGGTTAAAGAATATAGGCATATTCTGGCTTCAAGGAGAAGTCCCCTAACGAGGGTTTAAGGTGACTTACATTTAAAAGGATGCTTGTTTCCTCTTAGTAGTATAGGTCCCGATTAATTTGTCTTATATTTGTGGTTGAGAATACCCTGTTTGTTTTTTTGTTTCCAGTTGTTAAGAGTGGTTAAGAACACCTTATTTGTTTTTTGTTTCAAGTTGTTAAGAGTGGTTGAGAATACCCTGTTTGTTTTTTTGTTTCCTGTTGTTAAGAGTGGTTAAGAACACCTTATTTGTTCTTTCTCCGCATTTCTATATGATTACTTTTAGAAATTTAGGACACATTCATCAGTAGTGTACCTCAGGATCATTGAGTGTTTCAGCCTTTTAAACAAACTATACACCCTCTCCTTGAGGCAGGCCACCTGGGCTTCGTCAAGACCCTGGTGTGTGTCCCCCGGTCAATTGGTTTATTTTAGGAAATATTTCTACTCTTGTTGGTTGGATTTTGTTTAGTTTGGGTACGACCTCTATTTGTCCGTGGGATATCTATGTTCTTAGATTTTGTTGAGTATAGGTAAGCTCCGTCTCTGGTTGTCATTGGGAAACTTCTTCCACCTTCAATTGGATATTGTAGAGTTTGGGTACGACCTCTATTTGTCAGTGGGATATTTTTTTTCTTCCTTGGATTTTGTTGAGTTTGGGTACGACCTCTATTCGTCAATGGTTAGGGTTAGGATTTGGTTTTAGGGTTAGGATAAGGGTTAGGTTTAGGGTTAGGTTTGGGGTTTGGTTTAGGGCTAGGTCTTAGGGTTAACGTTAGGGTTAGGGTTAGGTTTAGAACCAGGGCTAGGCTTAGGTTTAGGGTTAGGCTAAGGGTTAGGTTTAGGGTTAAGTCTTAGGGTTAACATTAGGGTTAGGGTTAGGTTTAGAGCTAGAGTTAGGGTTAGGGTTAGGGTCAGGGTTTTAGGATTAGGGTTGGAGAGGAGAGGGAAGTGGAGGAGAAGTATATGTAGAAGGGAGGTAGAGGGAAGGAGAGCCGTCTGTTCGGACTGCATTCTCCTCCTGCCTGTTCGGGCTATTCTCTACCGTCCCAGCTCTCTCAGTTTCCTGAGAGAAGGGGAAGAGAGTGAGAAAAAGAATGAAAAAAGAGAAAAAAAATTGTAAGCTGTTATTTTGTATAGTTGTTAATTTATGAGAATAGACTCTAATCAATAGTTGGAAGTTGTTGTACACCTTATCTTGCGCCATGTTAACGCCTTTAAGAGGAGGAAAGAAAGGGGAGAGAGATTTGGTAAGATAATACATATAATGGGTTATAAGGAGAATCTGCTTTCCGAGGCACAGGCTAGATTAGGTTGGGTGAGTACTGTATTGATGATCTCGTCTACCCAGTTTGGGTAGCCTGGTATGTATTGGTGAGTACTTTTCCTATGTTCCCCCCTGGCCAGCATGGTCAGTTTGGTATAGGGGACCAAAGGTAATGCACGGGCCGTCGCACGTTATCAAGATTCTCCAATCCCGTATTATGTTAGGTAGAGTGTTAGGTTCATGTTTTGTAGTTATCCCATTTGGGTTAAAGAATATAGGCATATTCTGGCTTCAAGGAGAAGTCCCCTAACGAGGGTTTAAGGTGACTTACATTTAAAAGGATGCTTGTTTCCTCTTAGTAGTATAGGTCCCGATTAATTTGTCTTATATTTGTGGTTGAGAATACCCTGTTTGTTTTTTTGTTTCCAGTTGTTAAGAGTGGTTAAGAACACCTTATTTGTTTTTTGTTTCAAGTTGTTAAGAGTGGTTGAGAATACCCTGTTTGTTTTTTTGTTTCCTGTTGTTAAGAGTGGTTAAGAACACCTTATTTGTTCTTTCTCCGCATTTCTATATGATTACTTTTAGAAATTTAGGACACATTCATCAGTAGTGTACCTCAGGATCATTGAGTGTTTCAGCCTTTTAAACAAACTATACACCCTCTCCTTGAGGCAGGCCACCTGGGCTTCGTCAAGACCCTGGTGTGTGTCCCCCGGTCAATTGGTTTATTTTAGGAAATATTTCTACTCTTGTTGGTTGGATTTTGTTTAGTTTGGGTACGACCTCTATTTGTCCGTGGGATATCTATGTTCTTAGATTTTGTTGAGTATAGGTAAGCTCCGTCTCTGGTTGTCATTGGGAAACTTCTTCCACCTTCAATTGGATATTGTAGAGTTTGGGTACGACCTCTATTTGTCAGTGGGATATTTTTTTTCTTCCTTGGATTTTGTTGAGTTTGGGTACGACCTCTATTCGTCAATGGTTAGGGTTAGGATTTGGTTTTAGGGTTAGGATAAGGGTTAGGTTTAGGGTTAGGTTTGGGGTTTGGTTTAGGGCTAGGTCTTAGGGTTAACGTTAGGGTTAGGGTTAGGTTTAGAACCAGGGCTAGGCTTAGGTTTAGGGTTAGGCTAAGGGTTAGGTTTAGGGTTAAGTCTTAGGGTTAACATTAGGGTTAGGTTAGGGTTAGGGTTAGGGTTAGGGTTAGGGTTAGGGGTTAGGGGTTAGGGGTTAGGGGTTAGGGGTTAGGGGTTAGGGTTAGGGTTAGGGTTAGGGTTAGGTTGGGTGAGTACTGTATTGATGATCCCGTCTACCCAGTTTGGGTAGCCTGGTATGTATTGGTGAGTACTTTTCCTATGTTCCCCCCTGGCCAGCATGGTCAGTTTGGTATAGGGGACCAAAGGTAATGCACGGGCCGTCGCACGTTATCAAGATTCTCCAATCCCGTATTATGTTAGGTAGAGTGTTAGGTTCATGTTTTGTAGTTATCCCATTTGGGTTAAAGAATATTGGCATATTCTGGCTTCAAGGAGAAGTCCCCTAACGAGGGTTTAAGGTGACTTACATTTAAAAGGATGCTTGTTTCCTCTTAGTAGTATAGGTCCAGAGTAATTTGCTTATATTTTTGTTGTTTAGATGCTTTATTAGTCGTTGGTAGACGTAGTTGTTTTCTTTAAGAGTGGTTAAGAACACCTTATTTGTTTTTTGTTTCAAGTTGTTAAGAGTGGTTGAGAATACCCTGTTTGTTTTTTTGTTTCCAGTTGTTAAGAGTGGTTAAGAACACCTTATTTGTTCTTTCTCCGCATTTCTATATGATTACTTTTAGAAATTTAGGACACATTCATCAGTAGTGTACCTCAGGATCATTGAGTGTTTCAGCCTTTTAAACAAACTATACACCCTCTCCTTGAGGCAGGCCACCTGGGCTTCGTCAAGACCCTGGTGTGTGTCCCCCGGTCAATTGGTTTATTTTAGGAAATATTTCTACTCTTGTTGGTTGGATTTTGTTGATTTTGGGTACGACCTCTATTTGTCCGTGGGATATCTATGTTCTTAGATTTTGTTGAGTATAGGAAAGTTCCGTCTCTGTTTGTCATTGGGAAACTTCTTCCATTTTCAATTGGATTTTGTAGAGTTTGGGTACGACCTCTATTTGTCAGTGGGATATTTTTGTTCTTGGATTTTGTTGAGTTTGGGTACGACCTCTATTCGTCAATGGTTAGGGTTAGGATTTGGTTTTAGGGTTAGGATAAGGGTTAGGTTTAGGGTTAGGTTTGGGGTTAGGTTTAGGGCTAGGTCTTAGGGTTAACGTTAGTGTTAGGGTTAGGTTTAGAACCAGGGCTAGGCTTAGGTTTAGGGTTAGGCTAAGGGTTAGGTTTAGGGTTAAGTCTTAGGGTTAACGTTAGGGTTAGGGTTAGGTTTAGAGCTAGAGTTAGGGTTAGGGTTAGGGTCAGGGTTTTAGGATTAGGGTTGGAGAGGAGAGGGAAGTGGAGGAGAAGTATATGTAGAAGGGAGGTAGAGGGAAGGAGAGCCGTCTGTTCGGACTGCATTCTCCTCCTGCCTGTTCGGGCTATTCTCTACCGTCCCAGCTCTCTCAGTTTCCTGAGAGAAGGGGAAGAGAGTGAGAAAAAGAATGAAAAAAGAGAAAAAAAATTGTAAGCTAAGTTATTTTGTATAGTTGTTAATTTATGAGAATAGACTCTAATCAATAGTTGGAAGTTGTTGTACACCTTATCTTGCGCCATGTCAATGCCTTTAAGAGGAGGAAAGAAAGGGGAGAGAGATTTGGTTAGATAATACATATAATGGGTTATAAGGAGAATCTGCTTTCCGAGGCACAGGCTAGATTAGGTTGGGTGAGTACTGTATTGATGATCCCGTCTACCCAGTTTGGGTAGCCTGGTATGTATTGGTGAGTACTTTTCCTATGTTCCCCCCTGGCCAGCATGGTCAGTTTGGTATAGGGGACCAAAGGTAATGCACGGGCCGTCGCACGTTATGAAGATTCTCCAATCCCGTATTATGTTAGGTAGAGTGTTAGGTTCATGTTTTGTAGTTATCCCATTTGGGTTAAAGAATATTGGCATATTCTGGCTTCAAGGAGAAGTCCCCTAACGAGGGTTTAAGGTGACTTACATTTAAAAGGATGCTTGTTTCCTCTTAGTAGTATAGGTCCAGAGTAATTTGCTTATATTTTTGTTGTTTAGATGCTTTATTAGTCGTTGGTAGACGTAGTTGTTTTCTTTAAGAGTGGTTAAGAACACCTTATTTGTTTTTTGTTTCAAGTTGTTAAGAGTGGTTGAGAATACCCTGTTTGTTTTTTTGTTTCCAGTTGTTAAGAGTGGTTAAGAACACCTTATTTGTTCTTTCTCCGCATTTCTATATGATTACTTTTAGAAATTTAGGACACATTCATCAGTAGTGTACCTCAGGATCATTGAGTGTTTCAGCCTTTTAAACAAACTATACACCCTCTCCTTGAGGCAGGCCACCTGGGCTTCGTCAAGACCCTGGTGTGTGTCCCCCGGTCAATTGGTTTATTTTAGGAAATATTTCTACTCTTGTTGGTTGGATTTTGTTGATTTTGGGTACGACCTCTATTTGTCCGTGGGATATCTATGTTCTTAGATTTTGTTGAGTATAGGAAAGTTCCGTCTCTGTTTGTCATTGGGAAACTTCTTCCATTTTCAATTGGATTTTGTAGAGTTTGGGTACGACCTCTATTTGTCAGTGGGATATTTTTGTTCTTGGATTTTGTTGAGTTTGGGTACGACCTCTATTCGTCAATGGTTAGGGTTAGGATTTGGTTTTAGGGTTAGGATAAGGGTTAGGTTTAGGGTTAGGTTTGGGGTTAGGTTTAGGGCTAGGTCTTAGGGTTAACGTTAGTGTTAGGGTTAGGTTTAGAACCAGGGCTAGGCTTAGGTTTAGGGTTAGGCTAAGGGTTAGGTTTAGGGTTAAGTCTTAGGGTTAACGTTAGGGTTAGGGTTAGGTTTAGAGCTAGAGTTAGGGTTAGGGTTAGGGTCAGGGTTTTAGGATTAGGGTTGGAGAGGAGAGGGAAGTGGAGGAGAAGTATATGTAGAAGGGAGGTAGAGGGAAGGAGAGCCGTCTGTTCGGACTGCATTCTCCTCCTGCCTGTTCGGGCTATTCTCTACCGTCCCAGCTCTCTCAGTTTCCTGAGAGAAGGGGAAGAGAGTGAGAAAAAGAATGAAAAAAGAGAAAAAAAATTGTAAGCTAAGTTATTTTGTATAGTTGTTAATTTATGAGAATAGACTCTAATCAATAGTTGGAAGTTGTTGTACACCTTATCTTGCGCCATGTCAATGCCTTTAAGAGGAGGAAAGAAAGGGGAGAGAGATTTGGTTAGATAATACATATAATGGGTTATAAGGAGAATCTGCTTTCCGAGGCACAGGCTAGATTAGGTTGGGTGAGTACTGTATTGATGATCCCGTCTACCCAGTTTGGGTAGCCTGGTATGTATTGGTGAGTACTTTTCCTATGTTCCCCCCTGGCCAGCATGGTCAGTTTGGTATAGGGGACCAAAGGTAATGCACGGGCCGTCGCACGTTATGAAGATTCTCCAATCCCGTATTATGTTAGGTAGAGTGTTAGGTTCATGTTTTGTAGTTATCCCATTTGGGTTAAAGAATATTGGCATATTCTGGCTTCAAGGAGAAGTCCCCTAACGAGGGTTTAAGGTGACTTACATTTAAAAGGATGCTTGTTTCCTCTTAGTAGTATAGGTCCAGAGTAATTTGCTTATATTTTTGTTGTTTAGATGCTTTATTAGTCGTTGGTAGACGTAGTTGTTTTCTTTAAGAGTGGTTAAGAACACCTTATTTGTTTTTTGTTTCAAGTTGTTAAGAGTGGTTGAGAATACCCTGTTTGTTTTTTTGTTTCCAGTTGTTAAGAGTGGTTAAGAACACCTTATTTGTTCTTTCTCCGCATTTCTATATGATTACTTTTAGAAATTTAGGACACATTCATCAGTAGTGTACCTCAGGATCATTGAGTGTTTCAGCCTTTTAAACAAACTATACACCCTCTCCTTGAGGCAGGCCACCTGGGCTTCGTCAAGACCCTGGTGTGTGTCCCCCGGTCAATTGGTTTATTTTAGGAAATATTTCTACTCTTGTTGGTTGGATTTTGTTGATTTTGGGTACGACCTCTATTTGTCCGTGGGATATCTATGTTCTTAGATTTTGTTGAGTATAGGAAAGTTCCGTCTCTGTTTGTCATTGGGAAACTTCTTCCATTTTCAATTGGATTTTGTAGAGTTTGGGTACGACCTCTATTTGTCAGTGGGATATTTTTGTTCTTGGATTTTGTTGAGTTTGGGTACGACCTCTATTCGTCAATGGTTAGGGTTAGGATTTGGTTTTAGGGTTAGGATAAGGGTTAGGTTTAGGGTTAGGTTTGGGGTTAGGTTTAGGGCTAGGTCTTAGGGTTAACGTTAGTGTTAGGGTTAGGTTTAGAACCAGGGCTAGGCTTAGGTTTAGGGTTAGGCTAAGGGTTAGGTTTAGGGTTAAGTCTTAGGGTTAACGTTAGGGTTAGGGTTAGGTTTAGAGCTAGAGTTAGGGTTAGGGTTAGGGTCAGGGTTTTAGGATTAGGGTTGGAGAGGAGAGGGAAGTGGAGGAGAAGTATATGTAGAAGGGAGGTAGAGGGAAGGAGAGCCGTCTGTTCGGACTGCATTCTCCTCCTGCCTGTTCGGGCTATTCTCTACCGTCCCATCTCTCTCAGTTTCCTGAGAGAAGGGGAAGAGAGTGAGAAAAAGAATGAAAAAAGAGAAAAAAAATTGTAAGCTAAGTTATTTTGTATAGTTGTTAATTTATGAGAATAGACTCTAATCAATAGTTGGAAGTTGTTGTACACCTTATCTTGCGCCATGTCAATGCCTTTAAGAGGAGGAAAGAAAGGGGAGAGAGATTTGGTTAGATAATACATATAATGGGTTATAAGGAGAATCTGCTTTCCGAGGCACAGGCTAGATTAGGTTGGGTGAGTACTGTATTGATGATCCCGTCTACCCAGTTTGGGTAGCCTGGTATGTATTGGTGAGTACTTTTCCTATGTTCCCCCCTGGCCAGCATGGTCAGTTTGGTATAGGGGACCAAAGGTAATGCACGGGCCGTCGCACGTTATCAAGATTCTCCAATCCCGTATTATGTTAGGTAGAGTGTTAGGTTCATGTTTTGTAGTTATCCCATTTGGGTTAAAGAATATTGGCATATTCTGGCTTCAAGGAGAAGTCCCCTAACGAGGGTTTAAGGTGACTTACATTTAAAAGGATGCTTGTTTCCTCTTAGTAGTATAGGTCCAGAGTAATTTGCTTATATTTTTGTTGTTTAGATGCTTTATTAGTCGTTGGTAGACGTAGTTGTTTTCTTTAAGAGTGGTTAAGAACACCTTATTTGTTTTTTGTTTCAAGTTGTTAAGAGTGGTTGAGAATACCCTGTTTGTTTTTTTGTTTCCAGTTGTTAAGAGTGGTTAAGAACACCTTATTTGTTCTTTCTCCGCATTTCTATATGATTACTTTTAGAAATTTAGGACACATTCATCAGTAGTGTACCTCAGGATCATTGAGTGTTTCAGCCTTTTAAACAAACTATACACCCTCTCCTTGAGGCAGGCCACCTGGGCTTCGTCAAGACCCTGGTGTGTGTCCCCCGGTCAATTGGTTTATTTTAGGAAATATTTCTACTCTTGTTGGTTGGATTTTGTTGATTTTGGGTACGACCTCTATTTGTCCGTGGGATATCTATGTTCTTAGATTTTGTTGAGTATAGGAAAGTTCCGTCTCTGTTTGTCATTGGGAAACTTCTTCCATTTTCAATTGGATTTTGTAGAGTTTGGGTACGACCTCTATTTGTCAGTGGGATATTTTTGTTCTTGGATTTTGTTGAGTTTGGGTACGACCTCTATTCGTCAATGGTTAGGGTTAGGATTTGGTTTTAGGGTTAGGATAAGGGTTAGGTTTAGGGTTAGGTTTGGGGTTAGGTTTAGGGCTAGGTCTTAGGGTTAACGTTAGTGTTAGGGTTAGGTTTAGAACCAGGGCTAGGCTTAGGTTTAGGGTTAGGCTAAGGGTTAGGTTTAGGGTTAAGTCTTAGGGTTAACGTTAGGGTTAGGGTTAGGTTTAGAGCTAGAGTTAGGGTTAGGGTTAGGGTCAGGGTTTTAGGATTAGGGTTGGAGAGGAGAGGGAAGTGGAGGAGAAGTATATGTAGAAGGGAGGTAGAGGGAAGGAGAGCCGTCTGTTCGGACTGCATTCTCCTCCTGCCTGTTCGGGCTATTCTCTACCGTCCCAGCTCTCTCAGTTTCCTGAGAGAAGGGGAAGAGAGTGAGAAAAAGAATGAAAAAAGAGAAAAAAAATTGTAAGCTAAGTTATTTTGTATAGTTGTTAATTTATGAGAATAGACTCTAATCAATAGTTGGAAGTTGTTGTACACCTTATCTTGCGCCATGTCAATGCCTTTAAGAGGAGGAAAGAAAGGGGAGAGAGATTTGGTTAGATAATACATATAATGGGTTATAAGGAGAATCTGCTTTCCGAGGCACAGGCTAGATTAGGTTGGGTGAGTACTGTATTGATGATCCCGTCTACCCAGTTTGGGTAGCCTGGTATGTATTGGTGAGTACTTTTCCTATGTTCCCCCCTGGCCAGCATGGTCAGTTTGGTATAGGGGACCAAAGGTAATGCACGGGCCGTCGCACGTTATCAAGATTCTCCAATCCCGTATTATGTTAGGTAGAGTGTTAGGTTCATGTTTTGTAGTTATCCCATTTGGGTTAAAGAATATTGGCATATTCTGGCTTCAAGGAGAAGTCCCCTAACGAGGGTTTAAGGTGACTTACATTTAAAAGGATGCTTGTTTCCTCTTAGTAGTATAGGTCCAGAGTAATTTGCTTATATTTTTGTTGTTTAGATGCTTTATTAGTCGTTGGTAGACGTAGTTGTTTTCTTTAAGAGTGGTTAAGAACACCTTATTTGTTTTTTGTTTCAAGTTGTTAAGAGTGGTTGAGAATACCCTGTTTGTTTTTTTGTTTCCAGTTGTTAAGAGTGGTTAAGAACACCTTATTTGTTCTTTCTCCGCATTTCTATATGATTACTTTTAGAAATTTAGGACACATTCATCAGTAGTGTACCTCAGGATCATTGAGTGTTTCAGCCTTTTAAACAAACTATACACCCTCTCCTTGAGGCAGGCCACCTGGGCTTCGTCAAGACCCTGGTGTGTGTCCCCCGGTCAATTGGTTTATTTTAGGAAATATTTCTACTCTTGTTGGTTGGATTTTGTTGATTTTGGGTACGACCTCTATTTGTCCGTGGGATATCTATGTTCTTAGATTTTGTTGAGTATAGGAAAGTTCCGTCTCTGTTTGTCATTGGGAAACTTCTTCCATTTTCAATTGGATTTTGTAGAGTTTGGGTACGACCTCTATTTGTCAGTGGGATATTTTTGTTCTTGGATTTTGTTGAGTTTGGGTACGACCTCTATTCGTCAATGGTTAGGGTTAGGATTTGGTTTTAGGGTTAGGATAAGGGTTAGGTTTAGGGTTAGGTTTGGGGTTAGGTTTAGGGCTAGGTCTTAGGGTTAACGTTAGTGTTAGGGTTAGGTTTAGAACCAGGGCTAGGCTTAGGTTTAGGGTTAGGCTAAGGGTTAGGTTTAGGGTTAAGTCTTAGGGTTAACGTTAGGGTTAGGGTTAGGTTTAGAGCTAGAGTTAGGGTTAGGGTTAGGGTCAGGGTTTTAGGATTAGGGTTGGAGAGGAGAGGGAAGTGGAGGAGAAGTATATGTAGAAGGGAGGTAGAGGGAAGGAGAGCCGTCTGTTCGGACTGCATTCTCCTCCTGCCTGTTCGGGCTATTCTCTACCGTCCCAGCTCTCTCAGTTTCCTGAGAGAAGGGGAAGAGAGTGAGAAAAAGAATGAAAAAAGAGAAAAAAAATTGTAAGCTAAGTTATTTTGTATAGTTGTTAATTTATGAGAATAGACTCTAATCAATAGTTGGAAGTTGTTGTACACCTTATCTTGCGCCATGTCAATGCCTTTAAGAGGAGGAAAGAAAGGGGAGAGAGATTTGGTTAGATAATACATATAATGGGTTATAAGGAGAATCTGCTTTCCGAGGCACAGGCTAGATTAGGTTGGGTGAGTACTGTATTGATGATCCCGTCTACCCAGTTTGGGTAGCCTGGTATGTATTGGTGAGTACTTTTCCTATGTTCCCCCCTGGCCAGCATGGTCAGTTTGGTATAGGGGACCAAAGGTAATGCACGGGCCGTCGCACGTTATCAAGATTCTCCAATCCCGTATTATGTTAGGTAGAGTGTTAGGTTCATGTTTTGTAGTTATCCCATTTGGGTTAAAGAATATTGGCATATTCTGGCTTCAAGGAGAAGTCCCCTAACGAGGGTTTAAGGTGACTTACATTTAAAAGGATGCTTGTTTCCTCTTAGTAGTATAGGTCCAGAGTAATTTGCTTATATTTTTGTTGTTTAGATGCTTTATTAGTCGTTGGTAGACGTAGTTGTTTTCTTTAAGAGTGGTTAAGAACACCTTATTTGTTTTTTGTTTCAAGTTGTTAAGAGTGGTTGAGAATACCCTGTTTGTTTTTTTGTTTCCAGTTGTTAAGAGTGGTTAAGAACACCTTATTTGTTCTTTCTCCGCATTTCTATATGATTACTTTTAGAAATTTAGGACACATTCATCAGTAGTGTACCTCAGGATCATTGAGTGTTTCAGCCTTTTAAACAAACTATACACCCTCTCCTTGAGGCAGGCCACCTGGGCTTCGTCAAGACCCTGGTGTGTGTCCCCCGGTCAATTGGTTTATTTTAGGAAATATTTCTACTCTTGTTGGTTGGATTTTGTTGATTTTGGGTACGACCTCTATTTGTCCGTGGGATATCTATGTTCTTAGATTTTGTTGAGTATAGGAAAGTTCCGTCTCTGTTTGTCATTGGGAAACTTCTTCCATTTTCAATTGGATTTTGTAGAGTTTGGGTACGACCTCTATTTGTCAGTGGGATATTTTTGTTCTTGGATTTTGTTGAGTTTGGGTACGACCTCTATTCGTCAATGGTTAGGGTTAGGATTTGGTTTTAGGGTTAGGATAAGGGTTAGGTTTAGGGTTAGGTTTGGGGTTAGGTTTAGGGCTAGGTCTTAGGGTTAACGTTAGTGTTAGGGTTAGGTTTAGAACCAGGGCTAGGCTTAGGTTTAGGGTTAGGCTAAGGGTTAGGTTTAGGGTTAAGTCTTAGGGTTAACGTTAGGGTTAGGGTTAGGTTTAGAGCTAGAGTTAGGGTTAGGGTTAGGGTCAGGGTTTTAGGATTAGGGTTGGAGAGGAGAGGGAAGTGGAGGAGAAGTATATGTAGAAGGGAGGTAGAGGGAAGGAGAGCCGTCTGTTCGGACTGCATTCTCCTCCTGCCTGTTCGGGCTATTCTCTACCGTCCCAGCTCTCTCAGTTTCCTGAGAGAAGGGGAAGAGAGTGAGAAAAAGAATGAAAAAAGAGAAAAAAAATTGTAAGCTAAGTTATTTTGTATAGTTGTTAATTTATGAGAATAGACTCTAATCAATAGTTGGAAGTTGTTGTACACCTTATCTTGCGCCATGTCAATGCCTTTAAGAGGAGGAAAGAAAGGGGAGAGAGATTTGGTTAGATAATACATATAATGGGTTATAAGGAGAATCTGCTTTCCGAGGCACAGGCTAGATTAGGTTGGGTGAGTACTGTATTGATGATCCCGTCTACCCAGTTTGGGTAGCCTGGTATGTATTGGTGAGTACTTTTCCTATGTTCCCCCCTGGCCAGCATGGTCAGTTTGGTATAGGGGACCAAAGGTAATGCACGGGCCGTCGCACGTTATCAAGATTCTCCAATCCCGTATTATGTTAGGTAGAGTGTTAGGTTCATGTTTTGTAGTTATCCCATTTGGGTTAAAGAATATTGGCATATTCTGGCTTCAAGGAGAAGTCCCCTAACGAGGGTTTAAGGTGACTTACATTTAAAAGGATGCTTGTTTCCTCTTAGTAGTATAGGTCCAGAGTAATTTGCTTATATTTTTGTTGTTTAGATGCTTTATTAGTCGTTGGTAGACGTAGTTGTTTTCTTTAAGAGTGGTTAAGAACACCTTATTTGTTTTTTGTTTCAAGTTGTTAAGAGTGGTTGAGAATACCCTGTTTGTTTTTTTGTTTCCAGTTGTTAAGAGTGGTTAAGAACACCTTATTTGTTCTTTCTCCGCATTTCTATATGATTACTTTTAGAAATTTAGGACACATTCATCAGTAGTGTACCTCAGGATCATTGAGTGTTTCAGCCTTTTAAACAAACTATACACCCTCTCCTTGAGGCAGGCCACCTGGGCTTCGTCAAGACCCTGGTGTGTGTCCCCCGGTCAATTGGTTTATTTTAGGAAATATTTCTACTCTTGTTGGTTGGATTTTGTTGATTTTGGGTACGACCTCTATTTGTCCGTGGGATATCTATGTTCTTAGATTTTGTTGAGTATAGGAAAGTTCCGTCTCTGTTTGTCATTGGGAAACTTCTTCCATTTTCAATTGGATTTTGTAGAGTTTGGGTACGACCTCTATTTGTCAGTGGGATATTTTTGTTCTTGGATTTTGTTGAGTTTGGGTACGACCTCTATTCGTCAATGGTTAGGGTTAGGATTTGGTTTTAGGGTTAGGATAAGGGTTAGGTTTAGGGTTAGGTTTGGGGTTAGGTTTAGGGCTAGGTCTTAGGGTTAACGTTAGTGTTAGGGTTAGGTTTAGAACCAGGGCTAGGCTTAGGTTTAGGGTTAGGCTAAGGGTTAGGTTTAGGGTTAAGTCTTAGGGTTAACGTTAGGGTTAGGGTTAGGTTTAGAGCTAGAGTTAGGGTTAGGGTTAGGGTCAGGGTTTTAGGATTAGGGTTGGAGAGGAGAGGGAAGTGGAGGAGAAGTATATGTAGAAGGGAGGTAGAGGGAAGGAGAGCCGTCTGTTTGGACTGCATTCTCCTCCTGCCTGTTCGGGCTATTCTCTACCGTCCCAGCTCTCTCAGTTTCCTGAGAGAAGGGGAAGAGAGTGAGAAAAAGAATGAAAAAAGAGAAAAAAAATTGTAAGCTAAGTTATTTTGTATAGTTGTTAATTTATGAGAATAGACTCTAATCAATAGTTGGAAGTTGTTGTACACCTTATCTTGCGCCATGTCAATGCCTTTAAGAGGAGGAAAGAAAGGGGAGAGAGATTTGGTTAGATAATACATATAATGGGTTATAAGGAGAATCTGCTTTCCGAGGCACAGGCTGGATTAGGTTGGGTGAGTACTGTATTGATGATCCCGTCTACCCAGTTTGGGTAGCCTGGTATGTATTGGTGAGTACTTTTCCTATGTTCCCCCCTGGCCAGCATGGTCAGTTTGGTATAGGGGACCAAAGGTAATGCACGGGCCGTCGCACGTTATCAAGATTCTCCAATCCCGTATTATGTTAGGTAGAGTGTTAGGTTCATGTTTTGTAGTTATCCCATTTGGGTTAAAGAATATTGGCATATTCTGGCTTCAAGGAGAAGTCCCCTAACGAGGGTTTAAGGTGACTTACATTTAAAAGGATGCTTGTTTCCTCTTAGTAGTATAGGTCCAGAGTAATTTGCTTATATTTTTGTTGTTTAGATGCTTTATTAGTCGTTGGTAGACGTAGTTGTTTTCTTTAAGAGTGGTTAAGAACACCTTATTTGTTTTTTGTTTCAAGTTGTTAAGAGTGGTTGAGAATACCCTGTTTGTTTTTTTGTTTCCAGTTGTTAAGAGTGGTTAAGAACACCTTATTTGTTCTTTCTCCGCATTTCTATATGATTACTTTTAGAAATTTAGGACACATTCATCAGTAGTGTACCTCAGGATCATTGAGTGTTTCAGCCTTTTAAACAAACTATACACCCTCTCCTTGAGGCAGGCCACCTGGGCTTCGTCAAGACCCTGGTGTGTGTCCCCCGGTCAATTGGTTTATTTTAGGAAATATTTCTACTCTTGTTGGTTGGATTTTGTTGATTTTGGGTACGACCTCTATTTGTCCGTGGGATATCTATGTTCTTAGATTTTGTTGAGTATAGGAAAGTTCCGTCTCTGTTTGTCATTGGGAAACTTCTTCCATTTTCAATTGGATTTTGTAGAGTTTGGGTACGACCTCTATTTGTCAGTGGGATATTTTTGTTCTTGGATTTTGTTGAGTTTGGGTACGACCTCTATTCGTCAATGGTTAGGGTTAGGATTTGGTTTTAGGGTTAGGATAAGGGTTAGGTTTAGGGTTAGGTTTGGGGTTAGGTTTAGGGCTAGGTCTTAGGGTTAACGTTAGTGTTAGGGTTAGGTTTAGAACCAGGGCTAGGCTTAGGTTTAGGGTTAGGCTAAGGGTTAGGTTTAGGGTTAAGTCTTAGGGTTAACGTTAGGGTTAGGGTTAGGTTTAGAGCTAGAGTTAGGGTTAGGGTTAGGGTCAGGGTTTTAGGATTAGGGTTGGAGAGGAGAGGGAAGTGGAGGAGAAGTATATGTAGAAGGGAGGTAGAGGGAAGGAGAGCCGTCTGTTCGGACTGCATTCTCCTCCTGCCTGTTCGGGCTATTCTCTACCGTCCCAGCTCTCTCAGTTTCCTGAGAGAAGGGGAAGAGAGTGAGAAAAAGAATGAAAAAAGAGAAAAAAAATTGTAAGCTAAGTTATTTTGTATAGTTGTTAATTTATGAGAATAGACTCTAATCAATAGTTGGAAGTTGTTGTACACCTTATCTTGCGCCATGTCAATGCCTTTAAGAGGAGGAAAGAAAGGGGAGAGAGATTTGGTTAGATAATACATATAATGGGTTATAAGGAGAATCTGCTTTCCGAGGCACAGGCTAGATTAGGTTGGGTGAGTACTGTATTGATGATCCCGTCTACCCAGTTTGGGTAGCCTGGTATGTATTGGTGAGTACTTTTCCTATGTTCCCCCCTGGCCAGCATGGTCAGTTTGGTATAGGGGACCAAAGGTAATGCACGGGCCGTCGCACGTTATCAAGATTCTCCAATCCCGTATTATGTTAGGTAGAGTGTTAGGTTCATGTTTTGTAGTTATCCCATTTGGGTTAAAGAATATTGGCATATTCTGGCTTCAAGGAGAAGTCCCCTAACGAGGGTTTAAGGTGACTTACATTTAAAAGGATGCTTGTTTCCTCTTAGTAGTATAGGTCCAGAGTAATTTGCTTATATTTTTGTTGTTTAGATGCTTTATTAGTCGTTGGTAGACGTAGTTGTTTTCTTTAAGAGTGGTTAAGAACACCTTATTTGTTTTTTGTTTCAAGTTGTTAAGAGTGGTTGAGAATACCCTGTTTGTTTTTTTGTTTCCAGTTGTTAAGAGTGGTTAAGAACACCTTATTTGTTCTTTCTCCGCATTTCTATATGATTACTTTTAGAAATTTAGGACACATTCATCAGTAGTGTACCTCAGGATCATTGAGTGTTTCAGCCTTTTAAACAAACTATACACCCTCTCCTTGAGGCAGGCCACCTGGGCTTCGTCAAGACCCTGGTGTGTGTCCCCCGGTCAATTGGTTTATTTTAGGAAATATTTCTACTCTTGTTGGTTGGATTTTGTTGATTTTGGGTACGACCTCTATTTGTCCGTGGGATATCTATGTTCTTAGATTTTGTTGAGTATAGGAAAGTTCCGTCTCTGTTTGTCATTGGGAAACTTCTTCCATTTTCAATTGGATTTTGTAGAGTTTGGGTACGACCTCTATTTGTCAGTGGGATATTTTTGTTCTTGGATTTTGTTGAGTTTGGGTACGACCTCTATTCGTCAATGGTTAGGGTTAGGATTTGGTTTTAGGGTTAGGATAAGGGTTAGGTTTAGGGTTAGGTTTGGGGTTAGGTTTAGGGCTAGGTCTTAGGGTTAACGTTAGTGTTAGGGTTAGGTTTAGAACCAGGGCTAGGCTTAGGTTTAGGGTTAGGCTAAGGGTTAGGTTTAGGGTTAAGTCTTAGGGTTAACGTTAGGGTTAGGGTTAGGTTTAGAGCTAGAGTTAGGGTTAGGGTTAGGGTCAGGGTTTTAGGATTAGGGTTGGAGAGGAGAGGGAAGTGGAGGAGAAGTATATGTAGAAGGGAGGTAGAGGGAAGGAGAGCCGTCTGTTCGGACTGCATTCTCCTCCTGCCTGTTCGGGCTATTCTCTACCGTCCCAGCTCTCTCAGTTTCCTGAGAGAAGGGGAAGAGAGTGAGAAAAAGAATGAAAAAAGAGAAAAAAAATTGTAAGCTAAGTTATTTTGTATAGTTGTTAATTTATGAGAATAGACTCTAATCAATAGTTGGAAGTTGTTGTACACCTTATCTTGCGCCATGTCAATGCCTTTAAGAGGAGGAAAGAAAGGGGAGAGAGATTTGGTTAGATAATACATATAATGGGTTATAAGGAGAATCTGCTTTCCGAGGCACAGGCTAGATTAGGTTGGGTGAGTACTGTATTGATGATCCCGTCTACCCAGTTTGGGTAGCCTGGTATGTATTGGTGAGTACTTTTCCTATGTTCCCCCCTGGCCAGCATGGTCAGTTTGGTATAGGGGACCAAAGGTAATGCACGGGCCGTCGCACGTTATCAAGATTCTCCAATCCCGTATTATGTTAGGTAGAGTGTTAGGTTCATGTTTTGTAGTTATCCCATTTGGGTTAAAGAATATTGGCATATTCTGGCTTCAAGGAGAAGTCCCCTAACGAGGGTTTAAGGTGACTTACATTTAAAAGGATGCTTGTTTCCTCTTAGTAGTATAGGTCCAGAGTAATTTGCTTATATTTTTGTTGTTTAGATGCTTTATTAGTCGTTGGTAGACGTAGTTGTTTTCTTTAAGAGTGGTTAAGAACACCTTATTTGTTTTTTGTTTCAAGTTGTTAAGAGTGGTTGAGAATACCCTGTTTGTTTTTTTGTTTCCAGTTGTTAAGAGTGGTTAAGAACACCTTATTTGTTCTTTCTCCGCATTTCTATATGATTACTTTTAGAAATTTAGGACACATTCATCAGTAGTGTACCTCAGGATCATTGAGTGTTTCAGCCTTTTAAACAAACTATACACCCTCTCCTTGAGGCAGGCCACCTGGGCTTCGTCAAGACCCTGGTGTGTGTCCCCCGGTCAATTGGTTTATTTTAGGAAATATTTCTACTCTTGTTGGTTGGATTTTGTTGATTTTGGGTACGACCTCTATTTGTCCGTGGGATATCTATGTTCTTAGATTTTGTTGAGTATAGGAAAGTTCCGTCTCTGTTTGTCATTGGGAAACTTCTTCCATTTTCAATTGGATTTTGTAGAGTTTGGGTACGACCTCTATTTGTCAGTGGGATATTTTTGTTCTTGGATTTTGTTGAGTTTGGGTACGACCTCTATTCGTCAATGGTTAGGGTTAGGATTTGGTTTTAGGGTTAGGATAAGGGTTAGGTTTAGGGTTAGGTTTGGGGTTAGGTTTAGGGCTAGGTCTTAGGGTTAACGTTAGTGTTAGGGTTAGGTTTAGAACCAGGGCTAGGCTTAGGTTTAGGGTTAGGCTAAGGGTTAGGTTTAGGGTTAAGTCTTAGGGTTAACGTTAGGGTTAGGGTTAGGTTTAGAGCTAGAGTTAGGGTTAGGGTTAGGGTCAGGGTTTTAGGATTAGGGTTGGAGAGGAGAGGGAAGTGGAGGAGAAGTATATGTAGAAGGGAGGTAGAGGGAAGGAGAGCCGTCTGTTCGGACTGCATTCTCCTCCTGCCTGTTCGGGCTATTCTCTACCGTCCCAGCTCTCTCAGTTTCCTGAGAGAAGGGGAAGAGAGTGAGAAAAAGAATGAAAAAAGAGAAAAAAAATTGTAAGCTAAGTTATTTTGTATAGTTGTTAATTTATGAGAATAGACTCTAATCAATAGTTGGAAGTTGTTGTACACCTTATCTTGCGCCATGTCAATGCCTTTAAGAGGAGGAAAGAAAGGGGAGAGAGATTTGGTTAGATAATACATATAATGGGTTATAAGGAGAATCTGCTTTCCGAGGCACAGGCTAGATTAGGTTGGGTGAGTACTGTATTGATGATCCCGTCTACCCAGTTTGGGTAGCCTGGTATGTATTGGTGAGTACTTTTCCTATGTTCCCCCCTGGCCAGCATGGTCAGTTTGGTATAGGGGACCAAAGGTAATGCACGGGCCGTCGCACGTTATCAAGATTCTCCAATCCCGTATTATGTTAGGTAGAGTGTTAGGTTCATGTTTTGTAGTTATCCCATTTGGGTTAAAGAATATTGGCATATTCTGGCTTCAAGGAGAAGTCCCCTAACGAGGGTTTAAGGTGACTTACATTTAAAAGGATGCTTGTTTCCTCTTAGTAGTATAGGTCCAGAGTAATTTGCTTATATTTTTGTTGTTTAGATGCTTTATTAGTCGTTGGTAGACGTAGTTGTTTTCTTTAAGAGTGGTTAAGAACACCTTATTTGTTTTTTGTTTCAAGTTGTTAAGAGTGGTTGAGAATACCCTGTTTGTTTTTTTGTTTCCAGTTGTTAAGAGTGGTTAAGAACACCTTATTTGTTCTTTCTCCGCATTTCTATATGATTACTTTTAGAAATTTAGGACACATTCATCAGTAGTGTACCTCAGGATCATTGAGTGTTTCAGCCTTTTAAACAAACTATACACCCTCTCCTTGAGGCAGGCCACCTGGGCTTCGTCAAGACCCTGGTGTGTGTCCCCCGGTCAATTGGTTTATTTTAGGAAATATTTCTACTCTTGTTGGTTGGATTTTGTTGATTTTGGGTACGACCTCTATTTGTCCGTGGGATATCTATGTTCTTAGATTTTGTTGAGTATAGGAAAGTTCCGTCTCTGTTTGTCATTGGGAAACTTCTTCCATTTTCAATTGGATTTTGTAGAGTTTGGGTACGACCTCTATTTGTCAGTGGGATATTTTTGTTCTTGGATTTTGTTGAGTTTGGGTACGACCTCTATTCGTCAATGGTTAGGGTTAGGATTTGGTTTTAGGGTTAGGATAAGGGTTAGGTTTAGGGTTAGGTTTGGGGTTAGGTTTAGGGCTAGGTCTTAGGGTTAACGTTAGTGTTAGGGTTAGGTTTAGAACCAGGGCTAGGCTTAGGTTTAGGGTTAGGCTAAGGGTTAGGTTTAGGGTTAAGTCTTAGGGTTAACGTTAGGGTTAGGGTTAGGTTTAGAGCTAGAGTTAGGGTTAGGGTTAGGGTCAGGGTTTTAGGATTAGGGTTGGAGAGGAGAGGGAAGTGGAGGAGAAGTATATGTAGAAGGGAGGTAGAGGGAAGGAGAGCCGTCTGTTCGGACTGCATTCTCCTCCTGCCTGTTCGGGCTATTCTCTACCGTCCCAGCTCTCTCAGTTTCCTGAGAGAAGGGGAAGAGAGTGAGAAAAAGAATGAAAAAAGAGAAAAAAAATTGTAAGCTAAGTTATTTTGTATAGTTGTTAATTTATGAGAATAGACTCTAATCAATAGTTGGAAGTTGTTGTACACCTTATCTTGCGCCATGTCAATGCCTTTAAGAGGAGGAAAGAAAGGGGAGAGAGATTTGGTTAGATAATACATATAATGGGTTATAAGGAGAATCTGCTTTCCGAGGCACAGGCTAGATTAGGTTGGGTGAGTACTGTATTGATGATCCCGTCTACCCAGTTTGGGTAGCCTGGTATGTATTGGTGAGTACTTTTCCTATGTTCCCCCCTGGCCAGCATGGTCAGTTTGGTATAGGGGACCAAAGGTAATGCACGGGCCGTCGCACGTTATCAAGATTCTCCAATCCCGTATTATGTTAGGTAGAGTGTTAGGTTCATGTTTTGTAGTTATCCCATTTGGGTTAAAGAATATTGGCATATTCTGGCTTCAAGGAGAAGTCCCCTAACGAGGGTTTAAGGTGACTTACATTTAAAAGGATGCTTGTTTCCTCTTAGTAGTATAGGTCCAGAGTAATTTGCTTATATTTTTGTTGTTTAGATGCTTTATTAGTCGTTGGTAGACGTAGTTGTTTTCTTTAAGAGTGGTTAAGAACACCTTATTTGTTTTTTGTTTCAAGTTGTTAAGAGTGGTTGAGAATACCCTGTTTGTTTTTTTGTTTCCAGTTGTTAAGAGTGGTTAAGAACACCTTATTTGTTCTTTCTCCGCATTTCTATATGATTACTTTTAGAAATTTAGGACACATTCATCAGTAGTGTACCTCAGGATCATTGAGTGTTTCAGCCTTTTAAACAAACTATACACCCTCTCCTTGAGGCAGGCCACCTGGGCTTCGTCAAGACCCTGGTGTGTGTCCCCCGGTCAATTGGTTTATTTTAGGAAATATTTCTACTCTTGTTGGTTGGATTTTGTTGATTTTGGGTACGACCTCTATTTGTCCGTGGGATATCTATGTTCTTAGATTGGTTGAGTACTGTATTGATGATCCCGTCTACCCAGTTTGGGTAGCCTGGTATGTATTGGTGAGTACTTTTCCTATGTTCCCCCCTGGCCAGCAAGGGCAGTTTGGTATAGGGGACCAAAGGTAATGCACGGGCCGTCGCACGTTATCAAGATTCTCCAATCCCGTATTATGTTAGGTAGAGAGTTAGGTTCCTGTTCAAGTTGTTGCGGATGGTTAAGAACGTTTTGTTTGTTTTTTGTTCTGGGTGTAAACGTGGTTAAATACACCTTGTTTGTTTTTGTTTCCAGTTGTTTATGGATGGTTAAGAACACCCTATTTGTTTTATTTGGGTGTTCATTTGTTATGGGTTTAAGCGTGGTTAAATAAACCTTGTTTGTTTTTGTTTCAAGTTGTTACGAATGGTTAAGATCACCTTGTTTGTTTTTTTGGTTACGGGTTTAAGCGTGGTTAGGTACACCTTATTTGTTTCTGTTTCAAGTTTTTACGGATTGGTTCAGAACACCTTGTTTGTTCCTTATTACGGGTTTAAGCGTGGTTAAGTACACCTTGTTAGTTTCTTGTTTAAAGTTGTTACGGATGGTTAAGATCACCTTGTTTGTTTTTTTGGTTACGGGTTTAAGCGTGGTTAGGTACACCTTATTTGTTTCTGTTACAAGTTTTTACGGATTGGTTCAGAACACCTTGTTTGTTCCTTATTACGGGTTTAAGCGTGGTTAAGTACACCTTGTTAGTTTCTTGTTTAAAGTTGTTACGGATGGTAAGAAAACCTTGTTTGTTTTTTATTACGAGTTTAAGCGTGGTTAGGTACACCTTATTGTTTTTTGATTTGGGTTTGTTGAGTACTGTATAGATGATTCCGTTTACCCAGTTGGGTATCCTGGCATGTATTGGTGAGTACTATTCCTATGTTCCCCCCTGGCCAGCATGGGCAGTTTGGTATAGGGGACCAAAGGTAATGCACGGGCCGTCGCACGTTATCAAGATTCTCCAATCCCGTATTATGTTAGGTAGAGAGT